>NC_061120.1:3882175-4019955 GCF_002878395.1 Capsicum annuum | reverse complement strand
TTCTATCCATTTTCAGTAGCTTAACAAACAACAGCAACAATAAACTTAAGGAAAAAAAAAAAAAAAAAAAAGGGATTACACAACAAGTCAATACAAAATCAAGAAATGAGCTTAAAGATTTCTATCCATTTTTCAGAAGCTCAACAAACAACAGCAACAACAAACTCAAAAGACAACTAATGCAAAACACTAAACAACAGCAACAATCAACTCACACAAAAGTAAGCAAAATACTAAAAAATAAACAAAAGAAGTTACACAATAAGTCCATATAAAATCAAGAAATGAACTTAAGATTTCTAATCCATTTTTCAGTAGCTTAACACAAAACAATAGACAACAATGCAAAACACAAAACAATAGACAAAAAGGGTGTTCAGTTCTTTACCTTTCTTGAAGAAAAAACCAGCAAACAGAAAAATGTAGTAGCACCAATGCCATAGCCAAGAACTTGAAGTTGGTCCAAACAAACCCTAATAAGTCAAAGGGTCATTCAACAGTGTGAGAAAAATGCATTCAAACTGATTTCTTGAAAAAAAAAAAAAAAACTTTGTTCTTTTTCTTCATTTGTCTTCTACTACTGCCATTAAAGACACTGAGTTTGAACAGTAAGACTAGCCCCTCTATGCTTTTTCAATGTATTAAAAAATAGATGTTTTGTTCAATTTGAAAAATCAAAAATAAATATTTAATTTAATTTAAAAATTTAATAATAATTGATGCTTTTGAATCCGTTTACCCTTATTTATTTCTTTATTTATTTTTACTTATCATATTTAACTTCACATATCTATTAAAAAAAATTAATACAAACTTAGTGATTAATCTTATTTTAAAATTAATTTAAAAAATAAATAATTAATAATAAAAGACAAGTTCATTAAATACTTTCTACTTTACTTTTACTTATTACTAATTTCTTAATTAATTTTTTACTTTTACTTATTATTTTTAATATATCAAAAAAAAATATTTTATTTTATTTTTAATATTAATTATTTTTTTTAAAATTAATTTCAATATTCGCAATGAACATTATTTAATAAGAATATTATAATAAAATAATTATATTATTAATTATTTTTTTAATACGTACGTGACATATGATATGTCATGTCAAAATATGACAAATAAAAATAAATGAAAGAAATATTTACTTTTAATATCATGAATAAGCAGTCTATCGCAAACAGTAAATCTACATCATATAACGTAGTGATATGATTTGCATATATTCTACGGTCTCTATACTTCACTATTTGAAAATATATTGGATATGTTATAGTATATAAAGAAGCACTATTGAATAGAAGAAGTATTAAATATTATTTATTGTATAATATATTTTTCAAAATATTTATCATGTTCGAAATTTATTATTTCCTCTATTTTATTTTATGTGTGACCATTTCTTTTTTGATTCATTTTAAAAAGAATGTTCTTTTTTATTATTTGATAATTATTTAATGACATCATCCTCATTTTATTTTAAGTGGATTTCACTTTTAGGATTTCATTCAAACCCTCTTCCACAAAAAATTATATCAATTATATATTATTAAAATTATATTTTTATGTATCTATAGTATTTTCAAATTCGTTCGGCTAATTTATGTGTGTACTTTTAAACTCTTTAATGAATATCTTGGCTTTGTTACTATCCACTTTATAAAATGAGATAATTAAAAATTAAATTTTAAGAAAAGTAATTTATAAACTTTATAAAATTATAATTTATTTTTAAAATTTTGTGTCCGATCAAATCGCGGGATATAAAATGAGAGGGGTAGGGATTATATGTCAAATTGATAATGAATACTATTTCTTTCGAGGTGCACGAATTACGAGGACGAAAAGAGGCGTAGGGGGTGGGGTGTGCATAGGGAATAAGTTTGAAACGGCTAAACACAGCAGACAGAAAGACAGAGGAGCTCGTAATTTTCAAAAGTAGACAGAAACTGTTCCACTTATGTTTGTTTGGACTTTGGAGTAATATTATTAAGGGTGGGCAAAAATCAAATCAATTGTAATAAATTGAATGTTATTAATTTATTAGTATTATTGAGTTATTGAATTAATAGTTTTTAAATAATTTTATAAAAAAATTATTAGGTTAATAATTTGGTTTTAATTTTTTTATTTGATTATTGAGTAAATCGATAATCCAATAAGAATATTTCAAATTACATCCTACCCCTACTTATATATATTCTCTTATATAATAAGTTACGGTCCGGCAGGAGATGCACACATCACACCGTCGACATCCTTGCTTGCCGTTATTTGATGTGTTTGCTCCGTAATTTTACTATATTATCTTTAATTAATTATTATATGTCATTTACGTATTAAAAATTATTAATTATATTTAATAAATAAAATAAAAGAGACATTTATTACATGTCTACTTCAACAATAATTTTATTATATCATCTCTAATTAATTATTATAAATCATCTAAGTATTAAAAAAAATGATAATATTTAATATTAAATTAAATTGACATCTTATATGGCGTCTACTTAATTATTTTAACAGATATTTTTTATAGTAATTTTGTTATATCATTTCTAATTATTATTATAAGTTATTTAAAACATGTTTCTACTATACCATTCCTAATTAATTATTAAGGTCATCTATACATTGTGCTAATTAAATTAGAATAGAAAAAAAATATTATAAATCACAATAATTAAAAAATAAATTATTTAAAAAACATAATTGATTATCAATATCACAAAAATTTGAACAGGAAAAGTAACATATATTATTTGAAAATTACATAAAAAGTATTATA
The DNA here is from genome assembly GCF_002878395.1 of Capsicum annuum. Lineage (NCBI taxonomy): Eukaryota > Viridiplantae > Streptophyta > Magnoliopsida > Solanales > Solanaceae > Capsicum > Capsicum annuum. The sequence continues at coordinate 4,017,155 of NC_061120.1, read as the reverse complement.
AATTACAATAGTTAATAGTTTAAAATATCTAAAAAAAAATATAATGAATCTGTTATATATTCAAAAAAAAAAAATACATAATAAATTACAACATTTAATAACTTAAAATATCTAAAAAAACAATTAATCTGTTATATATAGCAGAAAATACATAAGAAAATATTATTAATCACAATAATTAACAACTTAAAAAATTTAAAGGATATAAAATATTTCGTTGACTCTCGAAATTATATCAATGTCACTCAAATTAGAATAGTAAAAAAAGTTATTATAAATCTGAATAATTAAAAATCTAAATTATTTTTAAAATATAATTGATTATCAATGTCACAGAAGTTTGAACAAAGGGAGTATCATGTTTTATTTGAAAATTACATAAAAGGTATTCTAAATTAGAAGAGTTAACTAATTTAAAATATTTTATTATATATTTCATAATTACTATGTGAAAAGTAAAAAAAAAACAATTGACTCTCAAAATAATATGAGTGTCATATTAATAATTTAAAATATTCTTATACAAATTTTATTAATCTAAATATAATAATATATGTCTAACTAGAAATTTATAACCAAACAAAATAAGGTTTTAATTAAATGATAGAATTACATGTAATATAAAATTTTCAATGATCAATATTGGGTCGTGCGTAGCACGATCATAGACAACTAGTATATATATATAACCTACTCTACATTTCTCTTTCATTTCTATAAACCTATTTAATTTTTCGAAAATCTATTTAATCGTGAAGATTCCTATAAATAAAACACATCATGTCAAATTTTTGCTACAATTATGATTTCGTTTATTTTCTTGTTAGTTGCTACTATTTCTGTTTTATGCATATTTTCTTATCAGTTAAATAGAAAATCGAATCATTAAGGACTAAAACCGACAAACCAAAAAACAATAAAAGATATCTTATTGATTTAATTATTTGTTTAGCATATTTGAAAATCGATAACCGATAAACAAAACTGATAATAGATAAAATCGAACCGAACCGATCGATGCACACCCCTAAATACTCCTCTCCTATTTTATTTTTACTTTTATGGACACATACCTATTCACCATTTGGATTGGATATGAAATTTTTTGCTTAAAATTTATCAGATCAACAAATTATAATACGATAGAAATTTTATTACCTTAGTTAAGATGGTTATATGAATTTTAATGATGTGGATGAGGATTCGATTCTCTATCATATAATTTTCAAAAGTAGTCAGAAACAGTTACCACTTATGTTTGGAGTTATACTCCCTTCTATTTTATTTTTCTTTTTATGGAACGTAAGTTAGAATTGTTCGGATTGGATATAAAAAAAAATTCTAAAATTTTATTAGATCAATAAATCATAATGCCATAGGAATTTCATTAGCTTAGTTAGGATTATTTAAATTTTAATAGTGTCATGAGAATTTAATTCTCTATCTTATGATTTTTCTCATCGTTTCATCTTTCCTTATCCTCGTCTTTTAAATAATAATAATAATAATAATAATAATAATAATAATAATAATAATGTACTCGCGTCGTTTTATTTTATATGACATACTTTAACCGAATATGAAGTTTAAGAAATAAAAAAAGAATATGACATACCACTTTATCAAATTATTTTTTATTAAAAAATATACTATTATTATCTTTAATTAAGTGGAATCAATAAGAGTAAAAGTGAAATTGTGTGTTTAAATAGTTATCAAATAACAAAAGATGACATTCGTTTTAGAACAGGCCCAAAAAAAATTGTGATGCATAAATGAGACGAAGAAAATATATGAATTGTCTATACGATGGATAATATATAAATTATTGCTCGTGATTAAACTAGTGTTTGACTATATATTTGGATGAGAAAATGAAAATTTATCTTCAAAAAATTATCCAAATTAGTTTTTGATTTTGGGACTTTCACTCACAAAATTTTAAATTTTTTTCAACTAAGATTTTACGTATAAACACAGTTTCAAAAACTTACATTTTTAAATTTTAATTTTAAAATCTATGACGAAACAGGAGTTAAATCAAATCACATGCTTCCTTTGCCAATGTAGTACTAATTCTTATGCTTTGTCTATTACAATGTACGATTTGGTAGGCACAATGCAAAGTATCCAATTATTTATAGCTAAAAATAATTGAGATATTTAATTTCATTCACTTTTCTAATTTTTGTTTCAGCGTGTTAATTTTACTTGATAAAATATTTTTTTGGTTAATATTTTTTTCGATCTCTACACATTTCATTACTCCATACGACGTTTCCTCAGCCTTTATTGTACTCCAGCTTGATAATTTTCATCATCTAGAGACGATTTACGCCCAATTATTTTGAATAATACTTGCATAGTTGCAGTTATGTACTCTATTATTATGACTATTGGGATCTAAAACGATCAGTATAAATACTAAAAATTACTATAATCTACCCAACTAATTTGAAATTGAAATTGAGACATGGTTGATTTAGTATCCTTAGATTAAAAAATTTTAAATAATTGTTCATCCATAATTTACACAATGTCTTTAAAAAATAGCAATTTTTTACAATGGCAATTGTCCGAATATATGATCATAATATTAAAATCCTCTAATAAACACAATTTGCATAAAGAAAACAATCTTTTTAATGTTTTAGTTTTGTTACTATATGTTGTGTTACTCTTTGTCGTTTTGTTAAACCTCTAGTACATTTTTTTCTTTAGACAGTATTTTGCCTTGAATCGAGTATTTATCGAAAATAGTTTATCTACCCCATCTCTGATGTGGTGGTTGAAATTGCGTACAGCCGTACACTTTATCCTTTTCAAACTCTATTGTGTGAATATGCACTGAGGGATCGTTTCGTTGAGGAACAAGTTATTTCAGGATTAACTATCCCGAGATTAGTTATCCCATCCTCAAGAAAGGATAAAAATAACACTACAATCGTAAAAATGAATTATCTCATGCATTTTATTCTAACCAAACATGGAACAAACTCATCCTAAATTAATCTCGAGATAAATTATCCCTTATCCCTACTGCCAAATGACCCAGGAGTATATTGTTATTGTTGTCCAATAAAATTAAGATAATAAGGGATCGTTTGGTAAAATGTATAAGAATAATATAAAATATGGTGTATTAATAATACTTATATTAGCTATGCTTGCATTAGTTATATTTATATTTTTCTTATGCGGTATTTAATTTGATGTATTAAAAATAACATAAATTACATAATTTCTAACAGAAAAAAATTATAAAAATACCCTCCATATATATGTCGAAAAGAATGCAGCAAATTTTTTTATGAACAATTGTGTCTTTAATCATGTCAATGTGTGCATTAAATTCATTGTATTACTGATGCCATAAATTTTGAGGTATTAATAATGCATAACTCAATACACAAAATAGAGTTTATAACTAATCGCTTCATGGGTTAAAAAATATACTAAACGACCCCTAAATTGAAATGGAAGGAGTAGGAGTATTTAATGAAAAAACTTTTGCCTTGATATTCAAGCAAGGCCTAAGGTGTCATGTCAGTGGCAATTAATTGTTTGATTTCACAAGACTAAAAAGTAGCAGCTGCTATTTATTGCCTAGGCCAAAATTAACATGGCTAGCTTACAACTTTGAGCTACATCTACAACTTTATGCACTTTAGTCTGGTCATAATTAGCAAGAAATAGTACTAATTAGACATTTTTGGACTCCTATCTTTCAAAAATAATTACTGTCATGAAGTTTCAAATTCCACATATAAAAAACTCGATGACAACGGTAATGTCCCTAAACTTCGTGATACAGAAGACCTCTTACATGTTCAGAAGCAGTTCCAGAATTTCAAGTTTACATTATGAACGATAGGAGGACAACAATTGGATACGGGATAAGTTATGTACACATATTAATAAGTGGAATTACAAACAAAGCGTCTTCGGGTTAAAAACAAAAAAGGTCCAAATCAAAGCTAATGGATTCTACGGAACCCTTAGGGGTCGTTTGGTTGGAAAACAAGTTGTTTCGGGATTAGCTATCCCCACCCTCAAGGAGGGATAAGAAAAATACTACAATCCCGGAATAATGTGTTATCCCATGCATTTGTCCCGAACAAACATAGAATAAGCTCCTCTTCTAGATCAATCACGAGATTAGTTATCCTTATCCCTCCTATCAAACGACACCTTAAACTTCAACGGTATATTCGTGCCGATCGGCATCTTTTTGGCAATAGTAAACAACAGCATTCACTAGAAAAAGGAAGTGCAAGAACACCATCTCTACCAACATGGGTTGTGGTACGGTGGTGGGACTGCTCCACCCTTAACCAGAGGTCTCGGGTTCAGCCCTGTATATGGAGAAAATTCTGTTGGAGTGCTACGCCCTTTATGGGCCCTGCAACGCGCGATCCGGATTAGTCGGGGCTCCATTGTGGGTACCGAACACCGGATGGGGAAACCAAAAAAAAAAGAACATCTCTAATTCATCATTCAAGAGGGAGGTTATAAAGCATATACCACCAAAAATAGTAGCTACGCCTCAGTCCCAAACAAGTTAAGAGTCTATAGAATCCCCACTTTCATTTCAGCCAATTCATGATAGAACCCTAATATACCACTAGCCAAAACCTTATACATCATTTAGCAAAGGAGAGGTTGAATGACAAGAAACAATCAAAAAAACAAATAGCAGATGAGAGGTTGAATGACAAGAAAGAATCAAAAATATATGAAGGGAAGTAGGGAACATAATCAAATCTGAGTAACAGTTTAGCAAACACGAATCAGCAAGCTACGATATATATCGCGCAATGTGTAACGAAAGGTTTTCATTATTGCCATGGTGAAGCAAGAATTCTTGAACTAATATACCACACATTTGAATGTAAAGAGGCATGAATCTACAAATCATACAGCATTTTGCAGGATGAAGGTTAGCACGAAAACTTAAAAGACCTTAAAGACATACACCGCAATCAACAGAACTACAAAGTGAAGGCAAAAGGTCAACCAACAAAATTAGAGGTCAGTAATTTCATTGCAGCACCTCGTTTATCAGACCAGAGCCACTACAAAGAACATACGACTACCTCTACAAACACACGTACAAAATAATGAAATACAGATCATTTCTAGTTTCCTCAATACTAAAGCGACATTTCATCGTCGGCAGGCATCAGTCATTAATCTATTCAGAAGGAGTTGTCATATGATTGCAACAGCAACAATGTGGCTTCGAAGGAGCCTCTAAGTAGTGCGGACTCCTCCCTTTCAATGCCGCGCCCGTGTCGGATTCTCCACAAATACACTAGTTTTGGTGAATCCGACATGCACCTCTAGACATTTTTGAAAAGTCCGAGCAATATAGAGGAGCATAGCACCAACACTTCAGGTAGATAAAATAATAAACCTAAGGAGAGTTAAATTCGGACTCCATTATTCAAGACAATCCAGTACTATTTATGAAATAAGTACTTCGGAGCAACACAAAGCTTTCTTTGTATGTTTGCACCAACAAACTTGTTTAAATGATCAATTTAGCAAACAAAACGTAGATCGTGATCACTGGCCAATTAAGATAACACATCCAATCTAGTATCATGTGAGATTAAAAGAAAAGCTAAGTGAGAAAGCTCAACATAACCAAGGCGCTATCAAAAAATTGTAACGGCCATACTTGGTCAGGTGAAAAAAACCTCAACTTCTTCGAGACAAGCTCTGTGTTTATGGTTTTCTTGCATATCGAAGATAGCACAAAATGCCTGCCACAGCAACTGAAGATGCAGCCACCACTAGTAAGTCTACTTTGCCACCGAGAGATTTAACCTCATCCTCCGCTGGAAAACCATTGACATTGCTGTCAACGTCTCTTTCAGTAATTAATGTTTCCTTCTCCTCCAACTCGGTCACTCTACCTGTCATCTCCATTAACCTCTTCTCCAACTCATCTTTCACCATGCGAAGCGCCTCCTTCTCCTTTTTCCACGCCTCGTTGTTCATCACGGTAGCTTGTAAATCCTCGATCTTTTTCTTTAGACCTCTAATTTCTTTTTCCTTTCCTTCTACTTCAGCTCTCTGATCTTTTTCACTAGCTTCCAGTTTATTGACTTTCACCAATAACAAGTTCCTTTCACTCTCGATAGCACTCAATTTCACGCTCTTTTCATTCTCACTACTCTTTAACCCCTCAAGAGCTAACTTCAGTTTCGATAGCTCAGAATTAGATTCTTCTAGATCATTCATTGTAGTTATGAGATCATGCTGTAGACGAGATTGTTCACCCTCAAGTTCTGCTGCTCGGGCAGCTACCGATCCTAAAGACTTAATCTCTGACTCAAACTTCTTCATCTTCTTCTGCAACTCGGCCTTTTCATTCTGGATTTCCTCAATCGAGTGCTTAGATTTCTCCATCTTCTCTTTGATGACTTGGTTCTCACCAAAAAGTTGATTATTCTCTTGCTCTAAAGCAGCTATCTTTTGAGTCAGTGGAGCGGTTCTCAATGCAGCATCGGAATCTTCCTCTCCTTCGATCTCCACTGCATCATCAAAAACATCCCCATTGGCAGCATTCTCATCCGCCATAGTTAAACCTGAAATTAATCGAACAAATATACAACAACAATTACCACGGCTCAGTCCCAAATAAGTAATCAAGAATATTCCTTTCAATCAATAAATCCAGGAAAACAAAACTTCAAGAACGTTGAGAAACACCCAGTTCCACTAACCGAGAAATGAAAATTTCCAATATCACCCAATGATGAAAAATTAAATTAATTTGAAAATTTGACAACAAAAACAACAACAAACCCGGTGTAGTCCTGTAGGCGGGGTCTACGGAGGGTCGATTGTACACAGACCTTACCCTTACCCCTACCTCGAGGAGATAGAGAGGTTGTTTCCAAAAGACTCTCAGCTCGGATCAAGCAAATCAGATCAGTTAAAAGAAAATACACCCAATTCACTGACCTAGAAACGCAAATTTTTAAAATCACCCAACGATGAAAAACTAAAATAATCAGAAATTTTGACAAACACTCAATTCACTTGACCAACAACAACAACAACATTCCTAGTAAAATTCCATGAGGGAGGTCTGGGGAAGGCAGAGTGTACGTATACCTTACTTCTACCTCATGGAGGTAGAGAGACTGTTTCCAGAAGACCCTCGGCTCGAGTACAGCTCATCAAAATATGTGTGAAAGCGATAACAAAGCCACAGTGAAGAAAACATAGCAGCTTGTCAAAGGAAACAGTAACAACAACAACATAGTGTGATAACTATAAACCAGGAAATCAAAAGCAATAGACTATAACTCTACAAGAATAAGGTTGTCACTATGACAAGACAACACTTCACTACCCACTAGTCCTCTACCCAAATCAGCGACCTCCACCCCTCCTATTTGGGGTCGTGTCCTCAATAAGTTGAAGTTGTCCCATGCCCGCTTGTCTAATCACCTCCCCCAATACTTCATCGACCTATCTCTACCTTTTCTCGTACCCTCAGACTGTTTTCGAAAGACCCTCGGCTTGAGTACAGCTCATCAAAATAGATGTGAAAGCGATAACAAAGCCACAGTGAAGAAAACATTAGCAGCTAGTCAAAGGAAACAGTAACAACAACAACATTGTGCGAAAACTATAAACCAGGAAATCAAAAGCTATACGCTACAAGAATAAGGTTGTTACTATGACAAGACAACACTTCACTACCCACTAGCCATCTACCTAAATCAACGACCTCTGCCCCTCCTATTTGGGGTCATGTCCTCAGTAAGATGAAGTTGCCCCGTGTCTTGTCTAATCACCTCCCCCAATACTTCGTCGACCTACCTCTACCTTTCCTCGTACACTTAGACTGTTTCCCGAAGACCCTCGGCTCGAGTACGGCCAATCAAAATAGGTGTGAAAGCGATAACAAAGCCACAATGAAGAAAACATAGCAGCTAGTCAAAGGAAACAGTAACAACAACAACATAGTGCTAGAACTATAAACCAGGAAATCAAAAGCAATACACTACAAGAATAAGGTTGTTACTATGACAAAACAACACTTTAATACCCACTAGCCCTCTAACCAAATCAGCAACCTCCACCCCTCCTATTTGGGGTCATGTCCTCAGTAAGTTGAAGTTGTCCCATATCCTCCTGTCTAATCACCTCCCCCAATACTTTGTCGACCTACCTCTACCTTTCCTCGTACCCTCAGATTGTTTCCGAATGAACCTCGATTCGAGTACAGCTCATCAAAATAGGTGTGAAAGCGATAACAAAGCCACAGTGAAGAAAACATAGCAACTAGTCAAAGGAAACAGTAACAACAACAACATCATAGTGCGATAACTATAAACCAGGAAATCAAAAGCAATATAATACAAGAATAAGGCTATTACTATGACAATTGACAACAACACTTCACTACCCACTAGCCCTCTAACCAAATCAGCGACCTCCACGGAGCGAAGCCAGGATTGCAACTAAGGGGGTTCAATATTTGAAGAAAACTTAGCCGAAGGGGGTTCAACACCTACTATAGATACATAAAAACTAATTTTAAACATGTAGAAATGGTATATTTTTCCGTCAAAGGTTGGCTCCGCCTGTGCCTCCACCCCTCCTATTTGGGGTCATGTCCTCAGTAAGTTGAAGTTGTCCCATGTCCAGTCTAATCACCTCCCCCAAAAGCAGTACACTACAAGAATAAGGTTGTTACTATGATAGCCAACACTTCATAACGCACTAGCCCTCTACCCAAATCAGCGACCTCCACCCTCCTATTTGGGGTCAAGTACTCAGTAAGCTGAAGTTGTCCCATGTCCTCCTGTCTAATCACCTCCCCCAATACTTCGTCGACCTACCTCTACCTTTCCTCCTACTCACTATCTATGTTGCTTGGACTCTTCAAAAATGTCGAGGGATGTGTGTCGAATACACCAAAAATAGTGGATATTTGGCGAATCCGACACAGGTGCAGCAGCCTTTTTATAGAGTCCAAGCAACATAGCCCACTATATCAAACTTCTCACACCTCCTCACTAGCCCTCTTCTCCTCATCACATGCCCGAACCATCTCAGCATGATTTCTCTCGTCACACATGACACACCCAATTCACATGACCCAAAAATGAACAATTATTATTTTTTTTCAAAATCACCATAAGATGAAACACTAAAAATATTCAGAAAAAAAATTAACAAACACCCAATTCATCACTGACCCAAAAATGAACACAACAACAACATACCCAGTGTAAAATTCCCAAAATGGCCCAATGATTAAAAAAAAAAATAAAAAGTAACTAATCATAAAATGTGACAAACACCCAATTCACTAGCCCATAAATGATTTATTTCTTTTCTAAACCACCATATGATTAATTGGCTCTATTACAAATACAGCATTTCCCTTCCTAATATGTATTTTACAAAAAAAAAAAAAATAGAATCTACCCTTCAATCCCAAACTAACAAGATCGTCAATATCCACTTTCATTTCATATATATATACACACACACTCAAATTTTGCAACTTCAAATCAAAATTTACACTCTATAATATTATTATTTTTTGTTAAAAAAGAAAAAGGCATTGGTGAATGTGGCAGCTGACCTGAGAAATGAAGAATGTGAATTGGATTGGAATTTTAGGGTTTTGATTTGTTACTTACTGTATTTGATTTTGATTTGATTTGATTTGATGATTCTGAAATGATCAAAAAAGAATTACTACTACTTTGTGGAAATGGTAAGGTGGCCAATAATAATGATTCTATTGTGATTTTTTTGATTAGTGGGGTGCCATGTGACTCAATTTTAGTTGTTAAGACATAAAAGCCCAATTGGATTAGTAGAAAAATAACATAAATATACACCTTAATTTATTATTTTTATATAAATTTTCGTCCTTTTAAAGTAATCAAAAAAATTTCAATAATTGTATATCTTCATTGAATGTATCGAAAATTAATTGGAATGACAAACCCAAAATAAATAAATATATATATATATATATCATGAGCTAATTTTATATCTTTACAAAGGAAAAAATGTTATTCATTGGATATATCGAAAGCTAATTATGTATTTCGATAGACTTAAAATATCAAAATTTTAATAATCATACAAAATATCAAGATTTTCCTTTAATTAAACTTCAAACGGTCAAAATTTATATTATTTGTCCTAAATTTAAGGGAAAAGGACATGGGCTGACCTTTTTAAAAAAAAAAAAAGGGAAAGGACGTGGCATGATCATTTTTTTTTTAAAAATGGCCCATTGAAAAGGTGGACATGTTGTAGCCAGTCGGCTAAAGTAATTCCTCTTTTTAGCCATTTGGCCTAGTTGAGCAAATGCAGTCTCTATGCTCAATTGATACACTTTTATACCACATTGATACACTTTTATATTATATTGATACACTTTTTAAAAAAGAGAAAGGAAATTCTATGCAAGCACATGTTGTCCCTGTACCCACTTAATACTCTTTTATACTACATTAATATATTTTATACTGTATTGATACACTTGCAATGTCCATATACTCAATTGATATTCTCTTATATTAGATTGATATATTTTTTAGAATCCATGTAGAAACTACATAAAGTTGTATAGAATATGTATCTAAATAATAATTGTAGTTAAAAATTGTATAGAATGTGTATATCTATTTATTTTTGATTTTGACTTGTTTTATTTATAGTTCCTCTTTTGGACTTGCAATAATGTTGGGGGGGGGGGGGGGGGGGGGTGTTTTTTAGATTTGGGGAATTGTAGTTGAACTATTGAAGAAAGTTGGAGTTAGGTTTTTCATTTTGAGTCTGAGTTGCATTATCTGCTCCTTAAAATCCTATGTATTTGTTTTGGTCAAATAAAGTTTCTTATAATAAAACTTTCATATGTTTTTTTTTATAGCCAATGTCATCATTCCATAGATATACATAATGCATGTTTCAATGTATAACAATTGTGGTTATGCGAATTTCAAAAAAGCAATAGACTTTTCAAAAAAATAAAAAAAACTGCAAAAAAAAAAGTATAAAAATAGTGAAAAAACACAAAAGGGCAGTGATATTTTTATAATAGAATGAAACATTATTTTTTTTAAAAAAAAAAAGAACATAAAAAAGCAGTAAAATTTTAAAAAATAAAATCAACTAGCATTTAAAAAAAATTGGGAAAAAACGAGAAGTAACTAACATGCAAAATCCACACTTTTGCTTTGCAAAAGGAAAAGTTGAATTGTGATGCTTAATGGCCGAATTGTGATGCTTAATGGCTATTTACTGGGTTTTTAAATTTAGATACTAGTTTTGTGGAATTATTTTTAGTTTTAGGTGTTATTTTTGTCCTTTCCCCTTTAAAAAAATGGCCACAATTTAAAAAGATGACAACTGTAGCCAGTCGGCTTACTAGAAAAAGTTACATATTATAGACAAAATACTATATTAATTACATGACATGGTTAATGTTTTAAAAAATTACAATTCACAGTCATTTGATAGTTAAAAGTCAGTTTATTTTGTGGGCCCTGTATACAAATATATTAAGATTTGTATATATCAATTTTCTCTCTCATATATTTATTTTTGATATTTTTTTTATATTCTCTCTCTATCCTATTGACTCAAAAAAAGACAACAATGGAATATCAAAATACAAGATTTTTTATGATATTTTCTTCAACTATTTTTTCCTTATTTTTCTCTCAAAATCATTCTAATATCCTTGATTTAAAATTAAAGAAACAACAACATTGGCAACATCATAATACATGATTATTCAAGAGATCTTCTTTAACCTTTTCTCCTTATTTTTCTCTCAAAGTCATTCTAATATCACAAAATATAATCCTTGATTTTTCTGTGGTAAATTATTTTTGCGAATTTTTCACCACAGAAAATCAGTTTAGGATATTTATTGACATTAGATTTAATTTTTTAAAATTTTTTATATATTATGTCAGTTAGTTGTTAAATTTCTTCGTTGTTCATATATTTTACAAAAAAAAAATAGAAAAGGGGAAGCACTCCCCCATTTTTATAATTTTTTTATTTTTGCGGATTTTTATTTTATAATATAAATTTTAATATATTATGTAAGTCACTCCCCCATTTTTTTTTATGGATGATTTATCAAAAACAAAAAAAAAGGAAAGAATTTTGCATCTTCTAGCAAGGCGGAAAGAAAAAAATATTTTAAGGTATCTAAATCTAAAAGGGGCAGCAATGAAGTTGACAATGATTACGAGGTTTTTTTGTATATATTCTCATGAAACAGAATTGTTGGTCAATATACATTTTTGTTTCAATATATGTAGATACGTATACTTTTTTTTGTAGAATAATACATGCATATATACATAGAGTTAGAGTGTATGTATGTATATACAGTTTGTATTTTTGATATATGTATATACAAATTACATATATGTATATACAGTTAACTTTCACATATACATTTTGAAGAATAATGCATATGCAGATATATATAGTCTTAGAGTGCATATATGTATATACATTCAAATTTGTTATTATGTAAAACATTCAAATTTGTATATACAGATATACAAACAACAGATATATAAATAATAAACAGCAATTTTGACTTGAATATATGTATATTTTGTTTGCAATATCGTTTACAAACAACATTCAAATTTGTATATATAGATATACAAACAACAGATACACAAATAATAAACAACAGTTTTGATTTGAATATATGTATACTTCATTTGCATATTTGTATAGATAGATATACAAACAACATATATACAAATATCAAATTTATGTAAACTAATATACAGATATACAAACAATAGATATACAAATAATAAAAACAATCTTTGTAACCTTTAAAAAAGATATACAAATACGATTATACACTTATGTTAACAGATATACAGAAATTCAAATATACTATTAATAGATATACATAAAAAAATATTAAAGGACTGTCAATATGTATATTATGAAACATGCAGTAGAGTAATGAATGAATATATCACACAAATTGCAATAACAAATGGGATTTAGAAAAAGAAAAAAAAAACAACACAAACAGGGATTATAACCTTTTAACAACTTCTGTGAAAAAAATCAAAATTGCGAAAATAAAAATTGAATACGAAAATTGAAACACAAAATTACAATTGAAGTTATTGTATACAAAAATAATAGTAATTACAAAATTGACAATTTGAAAGTGTTTGAAGTTTATATTGTGCATTCAATTTCGAAAATCCAATTCAAACCAATAATAAAATCAATTTTCATTATGTTGAAATTGAATCAATTTTTATTGCGTATTAGATTCAAAAAAGGATTTCAGTAAATAAATTCAATTAAAAAAATAATTTGCGTAAATCGTATATACCAGAATTTTGTATGCACGAATTACCAACTTTCTCTTGTAGATCTCAATTTTAATAAAAAAAATTATCAACTTTTGAGGTGGTAATTAACGCATAAATTCATATTTATTGATCTGCTATATCAAAAAAATAAATGAAAAGTTGGAGAAGATTAAAGACATTTATTACATTAAATTTTATTTTTTTATCTCTTTTTATTGTTATGGACATTTCCTTCTTTTTTGTATATATATACATAAAACAGTCATTTATTTTGTCTATGAATTATAAATATGAAATTTAGATTAGGAAGTTAGTTATAGATACTCTAATAAGACTATATGCGAATTTTTGCCATTTTTAATTCTTCTTTTTAGCCATTTGGCCCAATTGGGCATATGCAGTCTCTATACCTAATTGATACACTTTTATACTATATTGATACACTTTTTTTAAAAAGAGAAAGGAAATTCTATACAAGCACATGCAATCTCTATGAACAATTGATACTCTTTTATACCACACTAATACACTTTTATACTACGTTGATACACTTGCAGTGTCCATGTACTCAATTGATACTCACTTATACTAGATTGATATATTTTTAGAATGCATGTAGAAATTATATAGAATCGTATAAATATGTATCTAAATAATAATTGTAGTTAAAAATTGTACAAAATGTGTATAAAAATGATATGATTATTATATAGAATATATATAGAAACTGTATCATTATTATATAGCCTACAAGAAATTGTTCCCATCAGTTACTACCAACGAAGTAATGTAATTTTTATTAAAAGTATGTGGAATAATGAATACAGCGAGACCAATTTCTATTGCATTCAAATGATTGGTTTTGTTGAAAAATATCCAATGTGCAAATTATGTAAAGCAGGGAATAAAAATGCTATTGATCAATTGGTTTCTAATGCGAACAAAGTTATAATTAGTTCAATGCAATAATTTTCTCTTATTAAGTAGTAACTACGTAATTTGTTTTCCTTTCCTCTTATAAGTTTGTGGTGTGATGGCTTTTTTATTCAAATAATATGGGGAGTATCTATTACAATTAGCATTACTAATGATGCCCACTCCCCCCACACACCAAATGGCCATTCAGTTGAAATTATTTTTCCGAGTGGCTATTTACCGGGGTTTAGAATTTAGGTGTTAGTTTTGTAAAACTATTTTAACTTTAGGTGTTATTTTTGTCCTTTTCCCTAAATTTAACTTGATTTTTAAGTCCACTTCAAAAAGAGTAAATATTTTTATTTTTTGTCAACACTTCAATTTCAATTTTTCACGTGATATGTTTTTACAGGGTATGTTTTTCAGTAAATGGATGTGCTACACTTGAGCTGGTGGTCTTTTGAAAATAGTTTCTCTATCTCCTAGAGGTAGTGGTACGATCTGTGTACACTTTATCCTCTCTATACCTCACTTGTAAAATTTTACTGGGTATGTTGTTGTTGTTGTCATCTGGTATGTTTAAGATTACAAGATTAAATGACATTTTGATGCATTTGATCCAACTTAATTTAAGATCACAAATTTTAAAAGTACTCTTTATTTTCTTAACTCCATCTCAAGCCAAAACAAGTTTTTTCTTTTTTTTTAAAACAAAGGAAATGTGTTGTTTGTAACTTTCAACCCTTGCTTACTTTGCAACCAGGTATGCTTATCGGGTGGTTCGGTTCTATTCTTGTATTTAACAATATTGACTTATCGGTTATAGATTTACATGTGCCAAACTCTATTGAATTAATGAAATATCTATTGATTTGGTTCGGGTTGACAATTATTCATCAATTATCAATCAGATCATCATTAATCGATTTAATTATTTGATATAAAATTTAAATCAATGAAGAAAATAGTTTTATGTACTCTGTCAGTGACTTCTTGTCCAACGGTTCAAACCCTTCAGATATCAGAATAGTCTGCTGGCGGATGATACGATTAATAGGTGGTGGCGGATAGTCGGGATAAATTGTGGCAAATAACCCGTTATTATAAAATTTCGAATCACTCTCAACAACAACACACCCAGTAAATTTTCACATTCTAAAACACTTTCAAACTATTAATCTGATATCTCGATATCAATAATCCAATTACACTTTTTCTATTTGGGTTATTGAATATTAATTATGATTCTACTTGATTAAATTCAGACACATAAAATTAAAAAAATAAAAACAGAGAAAGTACGTCGTAACTCCAATTTATCATCCTCCATCTTTATTTTTTGCATCAACTTAAGCAATATAATTTTATAATCTTGTGAAAAAAGAGTTTTAGAAATTTAATTAGATGAACCACAAATTAATTAGATACGAGATTGTGTACGAATAATAAATACTCATTCATTATTAATTAGATATTTTCAGTTTGAGTTTCGAATTCTGAGTATATAGTGATCTTTGTTAAGAAATATTTTACCCCTCAATATAAGTTTTTTCGATATGAATTAAACTTTAAATCATATCTCAATAGAAATATCGAACATTCATTTTTTTATTTTTTTTTAAGAAAAAGACATCTTTGACAAAAATGTTGTACCTTGAGGTCAAAGAAATTATCATCCTTCTAAAATTTATTCTTTATATAGATGATGTTAAAAGCTACTTTTAGAATTTCCTAAATAAGATTTCTAAATTTAGACATATTAGCATTTTACTCTTAAATACAACCCATCTAAACAAAATAACTTAATAAACCATGTTAATTAAGTGTGATATTATCGGTTTAGTTTCTATAGGCCAACAGTGTAAAATCAAACAATTTAAATTGTATGCATAAAATAAAATCACGATGTCAAATACCATATATTGATACTTGTTGATATATATATATATTCTTTTCAAAATTAATTGAGGAAGAGTTACGGGACGTAAAACAAAAAAGAATATGTTGATTGAACTTGTGATCAATATATATATATATAAAAAAGCAAAAGTCAATTTATTTCTACAGAAAACTCTCGACTCAAATTTTATAGCTTTTGATTTGCTATTCCGGTCATGATTTTTCTATCCTAGAGGAAAAAAATACTTCTTGATCTTTATGACCGATTGTGGCTGAGGGATTCAAACACTCAAACAACGTGATATTTATAGTAACATACTCAAAATTTATATGATTTAATGTAAACATAATGTATGTAAATATGTATTTACAACATATAATTGTTTGGATTAATTTAGTCATTTTTATAGATACGTATTAGACAAGAAATTCCCAAATAATTAAATATTTTTAGATAAGGTAGTTGCCAAGTCTTATAATACTATGTGTGTAATTAAGTCAAGATAATTATTGTGTTGCTTTCAATATAAAAGTTTGACAAGGATATCATACAACTATTATAGGCTATAATTTTGTCATTTTTAAAATAATATTATAAGAACAAGTGGCCCATTCATATTTTTTATTACTTAATCCAGTTACGAAAATAAATACATAATTATTGTGATTGTGATAGTAATGACTATGTTGTATTTTATGGTGCTCCGACACCATTAAAAATATGATGTAGCTTAAGTATAATCATATAAGAAAAATATAAAATTTGATATATAATTTTAAAAAGCGTCTTAAAAATAAAAAAGATATGTGGGTGCTTTTATTTCTAGATGGAATCTTAAGAATATGTGTGTTGAACATATTAAAGTTTTGAACGTAAATATGTGTGTTTGAACCTTACAGACACCGACGACCCTTAAATCTTGGGTCACCCACGGTGGCGGAATATTAAAGCTCTAAACGTAAATATGTGTGTTCGAACCTTACAGACACCTACGACCCTTAAAATCCTTAAATCTTGGGTCAGACACGATAATTTAATTAGGAAAAATTTATTAAAAAAATATGTTATTCTGAATATGTGTGTGGATAATCTTATAAATTCTAATTTTAGTAGCTATAATTACGCAATAACGTCAAAAAGCACATAGATTTATATAGTTTATGAATTGAATTCAAGACTATTTTTAAAATAATTTAGTCAAAAATTTAATGTAGTTCATTATTTGTTGATATAATTATAAAAATATTTTATTTTATAATAATCAAATAGAAAGGTCGTTTTCATTTATTTGACATTATATTAACTCGCAATGATTATTAACTAAATAAATATATTACAGTACATTAGTTGCTCTCCTTGCCTATATGAACAGTATTTTAACATATTGCAATAAATGATTAACACTTTCAATGACATAAATGACTATGATTGACTTTGATCTATATTTAGTATTTTTACTATGTAAAATTTAATTACTAATTTAGTTATTAGTTCTAAATTATGATTGACGTAAATAACAAATATACCCATGAAGGTCTGAATTATGATGAATGACACGTATATATCTTCACTGTTAGTGTAAGGGCATTTTAAGGGCATTTTCAGTTAATTAATGTATACTTTTTGGTTTAATTTATTGCTTGATATACTAATATAGGAAGGTTTTTTCAAGCTATGTCATTAAAAGTCAACTTTATGATAAAAGTGTATGTATAAGTAAAGAAAAAAATGAAAATAATTAAGTTGCGTGTAATAAGACTTTTACATTATATTTGTGTATAAAAAATTAAGTCCAATTCATATTAAGCTCTTCGACTTTTTTCAGTTGTTATGTTTTAATTTTTGAGAATCAATTTAATTAATTTTTAAAATTAAATTATATTTTTAAATTATAATTTAAATATTTAAAAATAATATGAAAAATACTATTATTTGAAATTTTTTTTTCCAATATGATTTAAAAAATAAGTCTTATATTAATAGTCAAAGTTTATATCGTTCGATTCTAAAAAAAATTATATAAATAAAAAGGAACGAAGACTCCATAATCTAATTTAATATATTACTTAGTATGTACCATAATAAGGAAGTTAACTATTTTTTCTATATTAATTTTCTAAATATTTTAATTACCTCCAACTACATAACAAAATTGTAATATATATCTAACTTTTTTTTCTTTAAAAAAGATAAATTCATTAGTAAATCCCAAATACCATTTAGTGGAATTTAGCAATGTTTATCATGTGAGTGAAATTAAAAATCAGACCTTCTCATCCACTATTTTTGACTGCTGAGGTGAGTAATATGTGTATCATTCTTATCCCAAAATACAATCAATTTAATCTCATCCACCAAATATCACATTTGATTAAATTAAAAACCAATACACACACATTTAATTGTTGTTTGATATGGATTTTGAAGTTAAAACTTAATAGTTGAAAATTAAATTAAGTTTTTAAAATTGCATTTGAACATGCAATTTATTTGAACTTTTTAAAAAAAATTGTGAGCAAAAGTCCCAAAAATTTTAAAACTAATTTAAGTCGAGCTTTTTAAAACTTGAAAATATGTGAAGATCATATTTTAAAATGTTAATCACATTTGATAAAGTTTAAATATGAAACTAATAAAAACGTGATAGTTTGAGAGAGTTTTGATCCATTATTAATAAACTAATAATGCTCAAATACCATCAAAAAATAATGCACAAATAACAATCACAAAATGTGACAAGCTGCGTCGTTTTATACAGAAGTCAAGAATAATATTGTTGTTTTAATTATATTTTATATTGCATTATCAATCGATGAAATGAGATTGCTTATCCTCTTACAAATAAATAGAAGAAATTGACCTTTTAAGATCTTAGTGTAATAAAGAAAAAAAAATTTTATCTTGAGCTTATATATTTTTAGTTTATATAACCTTTAAAGGCCTTATTTGTTTTTAGTGAGATTAACAAGTCTCAATTTAAATATATATTTAAATAAATAAAATATTATTTTTAAATTTAAACATTGAGTGATTAGTATTGTGTGTTTTTGAATATCGGTGGATGCTTTTTCTAATTGAAAATATGATAAATAAAAGATTCAAAAAATCTAATTACATATTAACAAAATAAATTTAATAGAAGAAAATTGTTATTTGATAAAAAAATGAAGTTTAATGGAGATGATTTGTACTAGTGGTAGTGATAATATTTGATGTTAGTGATTAATAATAGCGACAGTGATAGTTGTGATAGCGGAGGTGATTGGTGTTGTAGTAACATGTGTAATGGTGACATTGATTATGACCGTGAAGTTGGTTGATATTAGTAGTTTAAGATGTAGTTGATAGTAGATGAAGAATATGTGGTGGTTAACGATGATTGGTGGTAGTTGGCGGTGTTGCTAGTTGTGATAGCGGACGTAGAGGCGGCGATGGCAGTGGTTTGGTGAATATAATTGTACGGTAAAGATGATACGTGTAGTAGCGACTGACTATAATTGTTGACAGTGATAGTAGTTATCCCTAATAGTTGTGATGACAGACGTGATTGCCAACGATGGTAGATGCCCCTAATATGTAACTGTAATGACAAATGTTGTTGGTGGTGGTGCTGACAATGATAGTGATGATTGACAACGGTGATGGTGGTTGGTGCTTGCTGATCGTGAATCGAGTGATAAGGAAATTTTTTTATACAAAAATATCACTTAATGATACCATGACTTTGTTCAAATTCTTGTTGATTAAAATTTATTCTGATCAAATAAGTGATCATAATCTTATGTAAATGAACGCACTAGGATCTGAACAGTTCAAATTGACACCTCCATTTAATAAAAACACCGATGCTAAAGATTATGATGTCAGAATTGAGGTGTGAATAAAATCGTTTTACTATAACATACACTTATTCAACAATTTTATATTTGAGTTGTATGAATAAAATTACTTCTTATAAAGTACATCTTTAATTGAATGTGTAGCGAATATTTTTTTTCGGCATCAAACTTTACGATCAAATAAAAAATATTTTAACTCTTATATTTTTAATCGACAACAATGAAAGATTATGTCACTGAACATCACGAAAAGTAAATAAAGTCATTTTTAATAGGAAAATATTCTTACTCGGAAATTTGATTTTGAAACGTACAAATAAAGTTACTTCATATAAAACATATTCATAATTAAAGACCTCAAACTCATTTCAAAAAACTATTTTATCAATTAAATTTTTCGACATAACTTCGAATAATTCAGTGCACAACCTACTAAATTCAGGATCATATAGCATTTATTTTTCTTTCCCATTGTATGGTATTGGTGTGTTATTGCAATAATTATTATACATTTTTAATCAAAGATTTTATATTTAAGTCGTGCGAACAAAGTTACTTCTGTAAATTATGTTTAAATCGGAGATCTCGAGCTCAAACCTTACGGATCAATTGTACGTAATGTCAAAAATCGTGAATAAAATTATTTTTAATAGAGATTAGTTTTATAATAATTTTACATTTGAACGGTGTAAATTAAGTTTGTACTTCTCAATAAAATATATCCATAAAGATAAGTCTTGAGCCCAAACCTTCTTTAATAGAGAATCATTTCTGCAAATAAGCTTTTCATCGTGAATCTAAATCTATTCGGTCAAAAAATCACAATAAAAAAAAAAGATCATATAGCATTTATTTTTCTTTTTTCTTGTATGATTTTGATGTGTTACTGCAATAATTATTATACATCCTTAATCAAAAGTCATATATTTAAGTCGTACGAATAAAGTTGCTTATGAAATTTATGTCTTAATCAAAGAACTTGAGCTCAAACCTTACGAGTCAACTGTACATAACATTAAGGATTGTGAATAAAGCGTTTTTAATAGAGAATATTTCAATCCTAATTTTACATTTAAACCGTGTAAATAAAGTTAGTACTTCTCAATAAAATATATCCATAACGATAAATCTCAAGCTCAAACCTTCTTTAATAGAGAACTATTTCTCAAAAATTAAACTTCTCATCGTGACTCTGAATTAATCCAGTCAAAAACCCACAATAAAATAAGATCATATAGCTTTTTTTTTCCTTGTACGATTTTGGTGTATTATTGCAATAATTATTATACATTCTTAATTAAGGTCATATAGTTGAGTCGTATGAATAAAGTTGCTTCTATAAATTATGTCTAAATTGAATATCTCGAGCTCAAATCGTACGAGTCAACTATAAATAACGTCAAGAATAGTGAATAGAGTCATTAAAAATAGAGAATATTTTTATCATAATTTTATATTTAAATCGTGTAAATAAAATATATTCTAACGATAAATCTCGAGCTCAAACCTTTTTTAATAAAGAACTATTTCTCTAAAATTAATTTTTTCATCGTGAATCTAAATTAATCCGGTCAAAGCCCCAGAATAAAAAAAATCATATAGTAGCATTTATTTTTCTTTACCTTAAATGACTTTGGTGTATTATTGCAATTCTATTTATTATATTATATATTATATAGTCTATACATACAAGATACTTTCTGAGTTCTCTGTCTGTAAGCTCCAATCATTCTCTCTCTCTCTCTCTCTCTCTAAAAAGGAAGTAAAAAGTGTACAAGAAAACTGTATCTTTCTTCTTTGCTGCTTTTGAGTACAAGAAAACTGTTCAAGAAAATCAAGATCATCGTGATTTTTTGGGGAATTGGTATTGCTCTATGAGGTAAATTCTTGTTCCACCTTTTTTTTTTTTTTTTTTTTTGATTTTTGTGTTAGTAGAATATATTTTTTTTGTGAAATTATGAAGTGGGTGTTTGAGTTATTGGTTGAATTCATTGTATTTTGTGTGTTTTTTGGGGATGATTGTGTTGTTGTTTTTGGTTTTTGGTGTGAAAAGTTGTGATCTTTTTGGGGGGTGGGGGTGGGGAGGGGTGGGGTGGGGTTGGGTAAATTCAGTTTATGTGAGAGGTAAAAATGTTAGCTTTTTTGATATGGAATATAGTTGACCAGGAATTAGAGTGAATTACAAGAAGTTAATATGCTTTATGGGGTTTTAGGTGTGAAAAAGTTGTGATCTTTTTTTGGGGTGGGTGGGGTGGGGAGGGTTGGATAATTTCATTTTTTATGAGAGGTAAAAATGTTAGCTTTTTTTGATATGGGATATAGTTGACCAGGAATTAAAGTGAATTACAAGAAGTTAATATGATTTATGGGGTTTTAGGTGTGATAAAGTTGTGATTTTTTTTGGTGGGGTGGGGAGTGGTGGTGGTGGTGGGTAATTTCAGTTTTAATGAGAGGTAAAAATGTTAGCTTTTTTGATATGGAAAATAGTTGACCAGAAATTAAAGTGAATTACAAGAAGTTAATATGCTTTATGGGGGTTTAGGTGTGAAAAAGTGGTGATCTTTTTTAGGTTTGGGAAAATTTTCAGGTTTTAGGGGAGGTAAAAATGGTGAAATCAGTTGTTTATTTGGAGTTTCTTTGCAAGTTTCATCTTTTTTTGATATGTGGTATGGTTGACCATAAATTAAAGTGAATTTCAAGAACCTAACATGCTTATGGTTATGGGGTTTTAGTTGTGAAAAAGTTGTATTTTTTCTTCTGGGGTTTTGGCTGTTTTTAGCTTTTATGGGAGGTTAAAAAGGTGAAATCAGTTGCTTGCTATGTTGCTCGGACTCTTCAAAAATGTCATAGGGTGCGTGTCGGATCCTTCAAAAGTAGTGCAATTTTGGAGGATCCTATACGGGTGTGACAACATTTTTGGAGAGTCCGAGCGACCTAGGTTGCTTGTTTGGAGTTTCGTTGCATGCTTCATCTTTCTTTGTATGGTTGACCAGTAATTAAAGTGAATTACAAGAACTCGATATTCTTATGGGGTTTTAGGTGTGAAAAAATTGTTATCTTTTTTGGGGTTGAGCTAGTTTCAGTTTTTATGGGAGGTAAAAGTGGTTAGATCAATTGTTTGTTTAGCGTTACTTTGGTAGTTTCAGCTTTTTTGATATGGGGAATGGTTGACTTGAAGGGGAGCCTTGGTGGAACTGGTAAAGTTGCCTCCATGTGATCATGAGGTCACGGGTTCAAGCCGTGGAAACAGCCTCCTATAGAAATGCAGGGTAAGATTGCGTACCTTATCATGCATAGCTGGAGCTTTAGTGCACCGGGCTGCCCTTTTTACGGTTGATCAGCAAATTAAGTGAATTTCAAGAACTTAATGTGCTTATGGGTCTTGATTAAGTTTAGTAGAATATTTTATTATTGGGAATTTTGAGTGGGTGTTCGAGTTCTTGCTTGAATTTTATGTTTGAGTCCTTGCTTATTCATTGAATTTCGTATCTTTTGTGTGGAAGATTGTGTTATTCTTTGGTTTTAGTTCTTAAAAGTTCTGATCTTTTTGGGTTTTGGGCTAATTTCAGTTTTATGGGAGGAAGATGGTGAAATCAATTGTTTGTTTAGTATTTACTTGTGAGTTTGCTTATGTGGCTTGGTTAGTTTTAGCATTTTTGATATGGGGTTGGGTTGACCACAAGTAAATTCCAAGAACTCTATGTGCTTATGGAGTTCAGTAGATTTTTGGTTAGGTAGCGATTGAGTAGTGAATAAAGTAAATTTCAAGAGCTGATCGTTTCCTTTTTGTTTTGGCACTGAAATTGTGTCAGTTGTTTTGCTGGTTTCGCAAAGCATTGAACTTTGAGTTAAGAAAGTCAGTAGTGGAGTTTTATGTTACTGTTGTCAATTACTTACATGTCCATGTTGAGAATGATATTGGTATTAATGGTTTCAATTGATTGGAGTTGACAACGATGACAATCATGTTTCTAGTGTTTCTTTCTTAGTATGGTAATGAGATTTGATAAATCAGTTAGTCAGGTAATGAGATTTGATAAATCAGTTGATTTTCGGTTTGGGTAGGTTTTACCGATAGGGAATGTAAATTTCATGGGCTGTTTCAGTGTTTTTGTCTTCTTTTTTTAGCCCATTTCAAAAGAGAATATCTATTTCCCTTTCTGGCAACTCTTTAATTTCAAATTTCCATGTGGCATGTTTAAGACTACAAGATTAAATATATTTTGGTACATTGTACATATCTTTAGTTTAAGACCTCCTTTATTTTCTTAAACTCAGTGCCAAGTCAAAACCAGACAACAAATTGAATTGGAGGGGGTAACAGTTAGTACTACAAAAACTACTTCTCAATTCCAACCTAGTTTGGTTCAACTTTATAAACTCCTCTATACTTGTCCGATTCTATTTGAGCCAATTTCATTTTTATACTAGATAATTATTTTTAGAGAATTAGATGTTCTCTAAATTTAGCAGCCTTGCTTGCTATTAGTATTTTCATTTCTTATATGAATAGGTTGAGAAATATGTTATCGAAAAGATGAATAGGTTGAGAATGACGTTGGTATTAGGTACTTCTTGTGGACTCTATTCCTTGTTACATGTTGATTTAATGTTAAGTGGCATTATAAAGGCCTCACAGTAAAAACGGGTGAAAGAGAGATCTCAACTTCGTGATAATATATTGAATAGTTGCTCTTCTGGTGTTTAATTCTTGATCAAGTATAGGATAGTGTTCTTCCTTCGTCTTAACTGTTCGTAACTTGTGCATTTTTGATCCATTCAAGCACGGTGTTTAGTTTTTTATGTTATGCACTCAAATGTTCATCCTGTAGAATACATATGCCTAATTGCAAGTTTTGAAACTTAATGGTGTTATGCGAACTATTCATGTCGGTCTGTACTTTTGTTACTCTTAACGCTATTATACTAATTATACACGTCGATTTGTACTTTTGTTGCTCATGACGCTATTTTACTAATTATTCATGTCGGTTTATACTTTTGTTGAAACGTCTGAGGATAGATATTTTGTTTGTTACTTAATATGTGTTCAAATACCGATGTGAATGACTCATTTCCAGCTACAAAGATGAATGTACTGATTTTTTTTTCATTCTTTGGGTTGTAAGGGAAGGTTTGCTCCGGACTTTTTACAATATGTAACTGCCCAAAAAGACCTTCTTAATATGTAGCTCTTCTATATAAATTAGTGCATATTTATTGAACAAAATTTGCTTATTGAACGAGTTCTATCTGGCATTATTAGGCAAATCGCAATGTATAGCACTTAAACATTTTAGTTCTGATACTTACCCTTTTGGAATCATGTTTCTCCTGGCATTTTATTTCTTAGTCATATTTGCAGGAACTGACTAAATGGAGAAGCCTTTAAAGAAACCTATGTCAGACAATTCTGAAGGTAAAACTATTGTTTTAGCTTATGAAAATCATACGCCAGTTTTGGTACAATTTTGTTATGCTCTCGATGAATTCATGCTTTACACTCTTTTACGATCCGAATAGCTGCTTCAACAAAGATTCCTTACAAAGAGAAGAATGCTTGGGCCATTCCCCTTGGATCTGCCGCATATCATGCATCAACTGATACAAGCTTGTTCTCTAGCTCATTGCCTGTGCTACCACATGCGAAATGTGAGTATAATCTTATTTTTCAATAGTCTTGGTGTCCTTCAATTTAAGACGAAGACCTTTTAACTGTTTTTACTGATGTGCAGTAAACTTTAATGAGTCCGATGGTCAATCTATTGACGATAGCTCACCTAGCTTAAGCAAGCTTCAGTTGGAAGATAAAATTAAAGATCCGTTAGAAGAGGCTGAGTCAAGTCCAGTTGGGTTCTTGCTTCCAGGGGATGAAGATGAGCTACTAGCAGGCTTAATGGATGACTTTGATCTTAGTGGATTACCGTCTCAGGTGGAGGACTTGGAAGATGATTTTTTCGGCAGTGGAGGACTAGAAATGGAACCCGAGGATCAAAATAATTTACTTAATGGTTTTGCAAACTTAAGCATGTATGATGGTATTCCTGGAAGCAGTAGTGGACATTATAGTGTTCCAAATGGTGCTGCAACTGTTGTGGGGGAACACCCATATGGAGAGCATCCATCAAGGACATTATTTGTTCGAAATATTAACAGCAACGTGGAGGACTCAGAGTTGAAAGCTCTCTTTGAGGTAATGGTTAACTTACCATATTCTTTAAATTCGCCTCTGTTAATTTGCTACTCCTTTTTCTATGCTTCCTTTGCTGCAGTTGAAGTGCTTGTTCATTCAGTTTGTGCTAGGGATATTTTCTTTCGGATGACTTCATATGCTTGAACGGTAAAGTTGTCTTTGTGTGACCTATAGGTCAGGGGTTCAAGCCGTTTAGGCAGCCACTAATGCTTGCAATAGGGTAGACTGTCTACATCACACCCCTTGAGGTGTGGCCCTTATGCTTTGTGCACCGTGCTGCCCTCCTTCCTGATCTGGTTTCTCTGATCACCTATTTCCGGACTCAGAGGTGTCATATGTTTTGCTCGACTGGAATTAAGACAGAATAAAAACAGATGGTTGGACCTTACTTGGTTGGGTTGGGTGATTATTTATTTATTTATTTATTTTGGTTCTTTTGGCTAACAAAAGGAAGTTGAAGAATTTGACCAATAATCTGATACTTTAGACTATGTGTATTATATTCAACCGATGCTTCTGTTTTCAGCACTTGTTTCCCGTCTCTTTTTCTGTGTCTTGCTTTGTGTTTGTCTGTTAATTTTTAAAGAGGATTTTCACTTTCTTTCGTCGCTGGAGTCCTTGATTTGAATTGATGTTGATGGGGGACATCTAACCTAGTATTACTATATCTTTTTTGAAGCAATTTGGTGATATCAGAACCCTATATACTGCATGCAAGCATAGGGGCTTTGTGATGATATCTTACTATGACATCCGAGCTGCTCGAACTGCAATGCGTGCTCTACAAAATAAGCCCTTGAGACGAAGAAAGCTCGACATTCATTTTTCCATTCCTAAGGTTTGAATCCATATTATGTGGACATATGCGAACATGGAAGGACAATTCTAACTAATGTTCTTTATTGCTGCATCCAGGAAAATCCATCAGAGAAAGATATTAACCAAGGTACTCTTGTTGTGTTCAACTTGGATCCATCGGTATCCAATGAGGATCTTCGGCAAATCTTTGGAGCATATGGGGAAGTCAAGGAGGTATCACTTTTGCTTAATTGTTCACTGTTAATGCTATATTATTTTGATGTTCTTGTGTCTATCCGCAATTCTAAAACTTTTAAGCTCCACTAAATTATGTTCATGTAAAATGCAGATCAGGGAAACACCACATAAACGCCATCATAAGTTCATCGAATTCTACGATGTCAGAGCAGCTGATGCAGCTCTTAAAGCATTAAATCGTAGTGACATAGCTGGAAAGCGGATAAAACTTGAACCCAGCCGTCCAGGTGGAGCCCGTAGAAAGTATGTTCTGGTTCTGCGATTAAGAACTTGCCATTGTTTTCACTTTTCGGTGTAATTTCATGATGAAATTTATAAGCAAGCATTTTGCCCCAATTTACAAGTGCTTATGGACAGACATGTATGAGAAAAAGGAAGAAAACTTAATGCAAAAGAAAGTGAGCCAAAAATACTCTTTCTGGTAATTCAGTATGTAACAGAAAGTGTGATACTCATGTTGGTACTGAGCATGCTAGAATTTCTTGGATCCATTTGCTTTTTGTTTAAGATGAAATTTCTTTCTTTTCTGGATGGAATGCTCTGTTAGGAGGCTATGACCCCATTACCCCGTTAATATGGATTTTGGGCTTCACTGGACTGTCAAATTGTATAACCGCAAGTTGACTGGTGATGGAACTTACTTTCTGTTTGGGTGTTATCTTCTGTTAGTAGCCTCCAAGACCATTGCTCTGGTAATAAAAGAACACCGTTGCTCCAGTAATATGGATTTTGGACTTATCGTACTGTCAAAGTATAGCTGCAAAACTGGGATTCTGCTGCAAATATGTTCGGCTTTGTTATGCTTATGATTCTGCGTCAAGTATTTCCACAAAATTTCACACCCTCACTAAGTTTTAGCCGTAATAATTCTATGAATGAGTTATGAGATGTCAATGCTGCAGCCACATATTTTTCTTTGCCCTATATATAGTATTACTATGGTGCTGTAATAATTTTTCTGTTTAGTAATATATCTGATGTTTGAATTTCACTAATGACTTCACCAAGTTTAGTTCTTTAGTAATATATATAGTGTTCGCCATGATGTTAGTCATTCTAAGTTTTTGTGCGCATTGGTCAATTTAGGCAGGTCGCTGTTGCTTGTATCATGCTTGCCTTTCTATGTGAGGGTATTCGGCAGTAGGCCTTGTTCTAGGGTGATATTAGAACTCTTCCAACACTCCTCCCACCTCCCTTCCCTTACAAAATTTGCGTTGAATGTTCAAACAGCTGATGAGTATTAATCAAATACATATAAAGAACGTCTCAAAGATGCATTAGTGTATTCCCCAGCCTTTTCCTTCTCCCAAGAAATTTGTTATGATTATTCTCCATCTGCAGAGGCTTATTATTAATTTGCTTGGATTGGGGAAAAAACATGTTCCATCATTCTGATTGATGTGGCATGTTATGCAAGTTGTTGACCAGTTAGGAAGAAAATTAATTTTCTTTTCATGTCTAGTTTGATGCAGCAACTAAGTCAAGAATTGGAACATGATGATATTCGATCATTTAGGCACTCAGTTGGATCACCGGTGACCAGTTCTCCTCCAGGTATTTTCATTGTTGTAATAGATGCTGTTTTTAATGCCTTTTAATTTTTCGATCAAGTAACAAAGCGGCTGATGTTAACCTCGGAGAGTCTATAACCTGATAAGATGATGTGTTAATGGTGTTATATTTAACAGGCAGCTGGTCTAACTTTGGCAGTCCAGTTGAACCCAACCCAGTGCGAGGTTATAGTCAATCACCTGGTCTGAGAAATCTCAGCCCGGCAAATGGTAATCTTATGCCAGGGCTGGCCTCTATTCTTCCTGGACACCACTCAAGTCCGAAGATTGCACCCATTGGTAAAGACCATGCAAGGATTGGCCATTTGAATCAGGTAACTACTAGTCCAAAGTCGGTGCAAGGAGTGGGCTATCAGCATTCTTTTTCAGTCCCTGATCAGAAACCAGCTTTAAGCATGGGATCTATGTCATTTGGTAACTCTAAGGCATCTGGTACTGGAACACTTACTGGTCCACAGTTTCTTTGGGGTAGTCCCCCTATTCACTCGGAACGTACCGAATCTCCTATATGGCCAACTTCATCAATGGCACATCCATTTGCATCAAATGGACAAGGACAAGGCTATCTCCATTCACGTAGGCAGAGCTCTTTCCTTGGATCACTTCATGTGGGGTCTGCTCCATCCGGAAAACCTCTAGATAGGCATTTTGGTTTTTTCCCGGAATCTCCGCAAACATCATATATTAACCCACATGCGTTTGGCAGCGGAGGTTCTAGTCATAACAGTGGAAATCAGGTAATGAATATAGGCAGCCTGGGAGCAATGAACATGGGTGTTTCTCTTACCGGGAACTTTACTGAAAGTGGTTCTCCTAGCTCTAGAATGATGCCAATGACAAGGAATGGACCTATATTTTTCGGAAATGGCTCTTACGGAGGAGCAGGAACAGTTAATGGCGAAGGACTAATTGAACGTGGTCGAAGTCGAAAATTTGAGAGTGGTAGTAATCAGATTGACAACAAGAAACAGTATCAGCTTGATTTGGAGAAAATCAAAAGTGGAGGAGATACTAGGACCACTTTGATGATTAAAAACATCCCAAACAAGTAAGAACTATTGAAATTGTAAATCATATGCATTTTGGTAAGATTTTTAATAATAGTTTGTGTTTTTCTTCTTCTTTTAAGGTACACTTCAAAGATGCTACTTGCAGCAATTGATGAGACTCATACGAGTACATATGATTTCCTGTATTTGCCAATTGATTTCAAGGTAGTGTATTTCTTTCATTTGTTAACATTTTTCGATAAATTTATATAGAAATCTCCTTTAAAACTTTTGAGTTACTTATATAAACTGAAGGTAGAACTAATTTTTTCATTGTTTGCTGTTTCAGAACAAATGTAATGTTGGTTATGCCTTCATCAACATGGTGTCTCCTGCACATATAGTATCCTTTTATGAGGTTTTGAGTTCTTTCCCAATTCCTTTTAGTTGTCTTTTTGTGTGTAGCAAGCATATACTGTATTAACCACATAGTCCCTTCGTCCCAGTTTTATGTGGCAGTGTTTGACTAGACACGTGTTTAAGAAAGAAAGAAAAACTTTTGAAACTTGTAGTTTAAAACAAGTCATAGACATTTTATTTTTGGACAGCCTAAAAAGCAAAATATGACACAAATTGGTAGACAGGGAGTATTTATTTGGTGAAAAATTTGCATGTATATATTTTTGTCTCCATAACTAATCTGAATGTTCTATCTATTTTAGAATGACTTATAACCTTAGAAATTTGTGCAGGCGTTCAATGGGAAGAAGTGGGAAAAGTTTAACAGTGAAAAAGTTGCATCGTTGGCTTACGCACGTATTCAGGGAAAGGTAGCTTTGGTTACTCACTTCCAGAACTCAAGCTTGATGAATGAAGACAAAAGGTGCCGACCAATTCTTTTCCAGTCAGAGGGCCAAGAGGCAGCTGATGAGGTACAATTAGTCATATAGTATAGTGTATCGTTGTATAATTGAATGACTCCGTTCGTTGTGGTGAATAAAATGGAGTCATATGCTTATAAACTGATTGCTTATTTGGTTCGTCCAGGAAACGTTGCCATCCAGCAACCTGAACATTTGTATCCGTCGACCTGATGGGTCGTATTCAGGAGATTCTCTTGATAGCCCAACAGGTGATCTAGATGGGAGACCAGAGCTATTCACCGGAAGCAGCTGACCATCAACCATGGGAATCAAGCGTTCTAACTGTGAATAGAAATTCGAGTACATAAACTTATCAATGAAACCGGGAAACTGCATATAGTTACTTACGTGTGCTAGTAGTGTCTGCTTTTTGGACGAAAGGCACGCTAGAACATGTAGGACGAATTGTTACCGGAGGCAGAGAGCGTTTTGTTTGTATGTAGAATGATGACGAATTGATCTATTTAACGAAGGGGGTGGAGTAAAAATAAGGTTTTAAGCATTCAGCTAACATGTGAAGTTTCTCTCTTGCTGATATGCTTTACCAGTTGCAAGCAATGCCTTTGGCTGTTATGCTTCTTGTGGTGGTTGGGAATACTTGCTGTTATATTGGTGGGGCTGTTTGATAAGTGTATAGGAGGGAGATTTACAGACCCTGCATTCTTTCTTGAATCATGTAATGACTGGCTGGTTACTGTTGTATTTAATCACATTTGTGGTTAAACTGAGCTTCTGTTGTCTCTGTAATCAGTGTTTGTATATTATCGCAGTTTGATGGTCATCGTCATGGTAGTTAATAACGATGAACCCTTGTATTAATGAATGATGGAGAGCGATATATAAGATCTGTATCGTTGATCTGACTTGTTTTAGTATCGAGGAATAGTCGATTGATTTGTTTATGGTTCATCAGGGAAGGTAGAGGTGTAAGGTCTGCATCGTACCCTCTATCCTCTCTAGATCCCACTTTTGAGACTATACTGGATACGCTGATATGTCGTATATTCTTGCTACTGAACCAAAAACCTGTGGGCAATTGCTAGGAAACTATTCTATTCTTATTAAGTGATGTTGCTAGTGTGTTTTGGGAGTTCATGTTCTAACTCATTCTAAGCTGTTGATAGACCATACATATGCATTATAGAGGTCTCGGGTTCGAACTTGGAGTATGGAATCACCATCGTTGGGAGTGTTTTACTCCCAATGTGGTCACTGAGAATTCTCGACGATGCAACACCATACCTAGTGATTGGGGTCTGGGAAGGGTAAAGTGTACGCAGTCCATACCACTACCTCACTACCTCACTACCTCAGATGAACTAGAGCGGTTGTTTTCGATAGACCATCCATTCATGACAGATCATGATATAACAAACAAAATATAAAAGCACACGAGACTTCTTGACGATGCAGCAAGAACAACAAAAAAGAGTGACTCCTCCTTTAGGAAATCAGTTGACATATCTATGCAAAGACAAGTTTCTGTAACAACAGGAAATGTCTCAGCTAGGCCAACTTATAAAAGATCCCTTGCAACATGTCACTGAACAAAGTTTCACAACTGATTCTGTCTAATGTTGTCAGATTTGAAGAGCATCAGCTATTGATCCTGCCAAACTAATAACTTCAAATGGAGCCTTATTCGCGATAGCTTTCACAGTATGAGGACATGAATCCGTGGTCCAAAAGTAAGCGAACGCTTTCTCTGAACCTTCACAACACAACAAAATCATCGGAGACATTCAGAAACACGGATAGTAAGAGGGGTGCTTAACGAAAAGGCAGATGAACATGGATTCGGAGTGTTACCATCATTCTTGTGAAGAAAACGCTCCCACGACCGCTTAGGGAAAATTCCATGGGTCACATAAGCACTAACTTTTGATGCACCATGAGCAGCCAAAACTTTCTGGAGTTAAAGTATAATAGCAACTTGTCATATGAATGAACTCATCAAAGTTGAGTCGACGCCTTTTTTAAACTACAATGCATTAAGGGCCTGTTTGGATTGGCTTTTAATAAGTAGCTTAAAAGCCAAAAGCCATAAGTTGCTATTACCCTGCTTTTGGCTTATAAGCACTTATTTTGACTTAAAAATAAGTGCTTAAAAGCACATTTTTACTTTGTCAAACACTACCAAAATTTAAAAAGTGCTTAAAAGCTAAAACATCTAAAAATAAGCCAATCCAAACACCCACTAAGTGGTGGAGGCGTGGATAAAACATTCTTCGTGTCATCAAGACCTTCAAAGGAGATATATGTAAATCCAAGAACGTTATTAGTTCTGAAGTGAATAACTCTTAACCCATCCAATTATGTTCCTGTACTGTAACTAAAGCCAAAAACTGTTGAGGGCGAATGGCCATATGTCCGTTCTAAGCCATTTGCGGACAAAATGATGTCTTGGCAATTGGCTCATTTAAAGATTTACAGGAAATGGGCAGGTAAGATTAACCTAGTGCACTAAAGCGCCTGGGTCCGGGGAAGGGCCCCACCACAAGGGTGTATTGTACGCAGTCTTACCTTGCATTTCTGCAAGAGACTGTTTCCGAGGCTTGAACCCTTGACCACTTGGTCACAAAGTAGCAACTTTACCGGATAAATCTGCTCACTTCCCTTGTCGTGTTCTTGTAAAGAAATCATCTTGTTTGGGTTTAAATGTCCTAAAATCTGTGTGCTATCACACCAAAACGAAGGACAAAAATGACATCGAGCAATCAGAACGATTACTCAACCAACCCAAGACAGATCCAGACGGACCAAGAGACGTTAAAAGTTTCAAATGATTGTCACACTTAAGTACCCTTGTCAGGTCTAAAGTGGCAAGAGTACCGTACCTGGCATTCAATTAGGGTACCTCCAGACTGGACCAAATCATCAACAATAACCACATGACAGCCAGTGGGATTACCCTCTTTTAGCCTGACGATCCTCTTATCACCTTCACGCACTTTAGTGCAGATAACCTAAAATAAGATAATCCGCTGATTACAAATAAGTTCAAGATTGGGTAGCAATATGCAGAAATCATAGTAGGAAAGCATAATTTTTAACTAACGGTGGGATAGTGAACTAATTGCTTGTGAAACCTCTTCCAAGCTCCATCATCAGGAAAGGCTATAACTATCTGGAAAATAAAAAGACGTTAAGATGTCATGTCACTACACCTCAAGGTACTTTATTGAAAATATAGCACGACTTCTGCTCACCTTTTCGGAGTTTGGAAGCTGCTGAAGCCTTCGCTTCAGCAGTGGAATTCCGGTCTCAAACAGAGGCAGCACATTATCTCCAAAATAGAACCTCTCCTGCAGAAAAAAAGATAAGTATGTTAAACGGAGAACTATAGATACCTAGAAAATCTTCAGAGTATCTATATCATATAAAAAAATTAGACTTTGCAAGACAAACATAAAACCATAATACTCTTCCGACGCATATATACGGGGAACATTGCAGTATAACTATGAAAATTTTTAGGAAACCAAAGAAGTGTACAACAACAATAACAACATAACCAGTGAAAGCCCACAAGTGGGGTCTAGGGAGGATAGAGTGTACGTAGACCTTACCCATACCTTGTAGAGGTAGAGAGGGGGTCTCAGGAGGACCCTCGACTCGAGTATAACAAATAAAAGTAGGCGTGAAAAGGAAAAATGACAGTAAAGAAAACATAGCAACTAATAAACCGAAGAAGCATAACCTTAAAGCCAATTAGGATGTACAATATGATTACGTGAAAGAAGAAAGCATTAATACTTCTAAATGATCGCAAACTGAATCTTAAATACAAATAGCCAAAAGATACCATCACATCAAATAAGAAGGCAATGTGAATACAAAAGGCCTACAATTGCGTAGAGAACTAAATCAACCTGTAATGCATGTATGTCATAGATAACTAAGCTGGTCGGACCACCCCTTGATATCGGAATATTTGATATTATTCTGGCCATGGTAAACGCAGTGGCTACATCTCCTTCTTCTTCCATTCTCTCAAAGGTACCGGTCGGGAAGAAAGGTAACACAAGTGTAAATGAGGCGACAAACAGCCTTGGGAGTGCGAATATCACAGAAAGTTGTTCAAAGATGACTCCTGGTGAGCTGAACGATGCTAAAAAAGCAACATGCTGCCCTCGGATATCATGTGCATTGTTTATAAAGAGATTTGGGAAACCATCGTCAAAACTCCTGGCACATAAATCCATATTGGTTAGCATTTGTTGCAGGAAAGAGTCAACGCCAACCATGGTACAAATAATAGCATCATTTCAAGGTTATTAGTTACCAAATCAAATGCACTAGCATACCAATTGCCAATTGAAGGTACAATTATTTGGGCAATTACAGAATCGGCAGGAACCTATCTAATCAAACTTTTGTGTAACCAATGCAAAAATGATGTTATAACTTATGAACCTTTTCCTTTGACCTGATTATTATTTAAAACATTCAACATCTTTTTACCACTAAACCTTGGCCGAACGTAGGTCTTTTTTTATAACCAAGAAATCCCTAAAACCACTTCAAGGGGGGGGTCATAGAAGATTATCCCCGGCTTCCCTTTTTTTTTTTTTTTTTTTTGAGAATTCATCCCCGTTCCTTCTTTTGACTCTAAATGAAGGAAATTGCCATCTGTCTATATTAAGAAGCCCCTTTATCTGACTTGGTATGGAGTTAGGGATAGTATAAACACGAATAGCATCAATGGCATGGCTCATGAATGCTAGCTTGTCGGCCACTTTGTAGACTTCCCTAAAACAATAATTTAACAATAACCTCTTTTCTGCGCACCAACCTAATTTTAGGTCTTGTTACGACATTCCTCAAACTTTGGCCAATGCAAGTTTAGCAAAGATAACCAGTCTAAAACCAAGATTAAGGAAAAGGGTTGCGGCAGGTGGATGGTCATCATACAAAATAATCAATCGTGAATGAAATAGGTCCGAATAGAGCAGAATTGATATAGTACATTCAACATAGCTGAAGCAACTACTTCCAGATTAAGGTACAGTATAGTGTTGATTTAAGTCTTTCCTCGATCGAATTTTACTACGTAAGCATCTATATTTCACAAACCATAAGAAATGAGGTCTATGGATCTACTATACTAAAGTATAAGACTATTCACGATACCAAAATCATATTGAAGCTTCCTTCATTTTACCGTTTTAATTTTTAACATGATAACATTGTCCACCACAAAACGGAATTTGAATCACTCCCCGGAAAAGCTTTCAACCAGAAAAATGAGGAATCTTGGTTTGATTTTGGCGGGGTTGGAGCTACAGTTTCACCTACAGTCCGACAGAATCCAATTACTTTGGCTCAAAGCCTCAAACCATGTATTTGCATTTTCTACCCAATATCTACGCCTCTAGACTCATTTTGGCTTTGATCCACTTAATATTTCCTTCATTTCTACCCTTTTAACATGATGTATCGTCCATCCCAACACACTATCTGCATTAACGCCCCGCCCAAAATTTAACAACAAAAAGGAGGAATCTTTATTCGACCCACTTAATATTTCCTTCATTTTACCGTTTGTTTAAGCTCATCCCAATACACCCCATAAAGATATGACACCCGGGTCTAACTCAATCCCACAAGTTAGCTCATGAGGTGAATATTGCCGAGGTCCATATAATCAGACCACCAATACATTCCCCAACGAACGTGGGACTCTAATCCACTCTAACACCCCCCAACAATAAAAGGAGGAATCTTCATTCGATTTTGAATTCCATCCACTTAATATTTTCCTCATTTTACCCTTTTAAGCTCTTCCCAATACACAATAATCTGCCCCCCCCCCCCCCCCTCCACACACGCTCTCACACAACAACTTTTAACAAGAAAAGGAGGAATCTTTATTCAATTTTGGATTCAAACCACTCAATATTTTCTTGATTTTACCCTTCTAAGCTCATCCCAACACAGAATATGAACCCCACCCCTTTTCTCCACACACACTCACACACCACAACTTTTAACAAGAAAAGGAGGAATCTTTATTCAATTTTGAATTCAACCCACTAGATATTTTCTTGATTTTACCCTTTTAAGCTCATCCCAACACACAATATGAATCCCCCCCTCCCCTCCACACCCCCCACAACTTTTAACAAGAAAAGGAGGAATCTTTATTCATTTTTCAACCCACTTAATATTTTCTTGATTTTACCCTTTTAAGCTCATCCCAATAAATAATCTGAATCCACTCCCCCCCCCCCCCCCCCCACACACACACACACACCAACTTTTAACCCAAAAAAGGAGGAATCTTTATTCAATTTTGGATCCAACCCACTTCATATTTTCTTGATTTTACCCTTTTAAGCTCATCCCAACACACAATCTCCCCACCCCCCCCCCCCCCCCCCCCCCCCCCCCCCCCCCAATTTTTAACAAGAAAGTGAGGAATCTTTATTCAATTTTTGAATTCAACCCACTTATAATCTTTCTACAGGAAACTCAAGTAAATATTGTAAACTTGCACATATATAGCAATCTTGATAATACAAAGTTGGAATAGAACACCTCCAGTTAATAGAATGAAGGATAATAGAGTCAGATTCAGAAGCAATTTTAAGAGCCACATCTTCCATTTCAACACAGTAGTACAGAAGCACTTGCTTCTTCTTCATCACACTTTCCTTCTCCATCTACAGATACTCTCTGTGTCAGTGTGTCGGTCTCTGTGTGAGAGAGAGATAGGGGTTATGTATGTTTGTGTTTCTAAGGTTTTGGGCAGCATGTGAGGGTTTTAGTCAACCACTTATTTGGTGTACTTTGCTACTACTAGTTGGAAAAAATTAATTCTCCCTTGTACCAAAATAAGTTAATTATTTAATTTTAACACACATATTAAGAAAAAAAAGAAAAAAAACATAAATTTATTATATGTTTCTATTTTCACTCTCTTCAAAAAAATAAAGACAAATGATACATCACTCCCAATGCATATTTAATGAAGGGTAAATTTGAATTTTTTTTTCAACATTTACTTTGAATTGTAAACCATTCACTTATTTTGAAACATTAAAATTGCTCCAACAATTCACTTATTGTGAAACGGAGGAAGTAGTAAATAAGGGCAAATAATATAAATTTTCATAGTTTGGAGGTTAATTATATAAAAATTTTGATATTTACATAATTATTGAAATATCAATTTTGGATTTATCGAGATACATATATAAATTTTGATAGTTTGAAGCTTAATTACAGAGTCTTGAGCGGGGTCGATTGGAAATAACCTCTTTAGTGGTATGGACAACGTACATTTTACCCTCTTCATACCTACTATGTGGGAATACATCGAGTTTGTTCTTGTTGTTGAAGCTTAATTACAGAAAAATTTGATATTTTATATAATTATTGAAATTTCTATTTTGGATCAGTCGAAATATATACATAAATCTCGATAGTTTAAAATTTAATTACAGAAAAATTTAATATTTTGTATAATTAATGAAATCTGAACTTTAGATCTGTCGAGATTCATACAGAAATTTCGACAGTTTGAAGTTTAATTGCAAAAAATTTTGATATTCTACATAATTATTGAAATCTCAATTCTGGATCTGTCGAGATACAAACATAAATCTTGATAATTTGAAGTTCAATCACAAAAAATCTGATATTTTGTAGAATTACTGAAATCTCAATTTTAAATATGTCGAGATACATAATTAGTTCACTGGGTGTTATGTATGCTTGTGTTTTCAAGGTTTTGAGCAGCATATGAAGGTTTAAGTCAACCACTAACTTGGTGTACTTTGCTACTACTAGTTAAAAATAAAATAAGGGCAAACAATTATAGATCTCGATAGTTTGGAGCTTAATTATATAAAATTTTAATATTTGTCGAGATATATACATAAATTTTGATAGTTTGAGGGTTAATTGCAGAAAATTTTGGTATTTTGCATAATATAGAAATCTCAATTGTGAATCTGTTGAGATACATACATAAATTTCTACACTTTGGAGCTTAGTTAAATAAAATTTTGATATTTTGCACAATTACTGAAATCTCAATTTTGGTTCTGTGGAGATACATACATAAATCTCGATAATTTGGAGTTTAATTACGGAAAATTAAATATTTTGCATAATTATTGAAATCTTAATTTTTGATCTATCAAGATACATTCATAAATTCCGATAGTTTAGAGCTTAGTTATATACAATTTTGATATTTTACATAATTATTGAAATCTCAATTTTGAATCTGTCGAGATAAATACATAAATTCCGGCGGTTTGAAGCTTAATTACAAAAAAATTGCTATTTTGTATAATTACTAATATTTTAATTTTGAACCTGTTAATGTACATACATAAATTCCCACAGTTTGGAGCTTAGTTATTTAAAATTTTGATATTTTATATAATTATTAAAATTTCAATTTTGAATCTGTCGAGGTACATACATAAATGCCGACAGTTTGAAGCTTAATTACAGAATATTCTGATATTTTACATAATTATCGAAATTCTAATTTTGGATATATCAAGATACATAATTAGCTCATGATACTTCCATTGAAGATGCTTTTTCCTTTGTGAAGATACATAGTTATCTCACGATATATTTTTTTTTTGTTTTGAATTTGTCGAGATACATAATACATCTAATAAAAATATATTTTTTCTTGTAAAAGATACATAATTAGCTTTTGATATATATATTTTTTGATTTTGAACCTGTTGAGATACACAATTAGCTCCCCGATACATCCAACGAATATACAAAATTAGTTGAAATTCTTGTAATTACTTTATAAGGGTGAAAATTTGTGTAAATATGATAAGTTAAGGTGTATGCTTATGTTAATTTAGCAAAAAAATAAATCATATTTATTTTGTATTTTGCGAAAATGATTATATTTATCCTTCGTTTGAAAGCTTGATCCATTAATTCGCATGAGATTGTCACAAGATGCACGTAAAATGTGTGTCTATTTATCAACTTTATATAAAATTCAAAATTTGAAGGCATAAATATAAGTTGAGATCAAATTAAAGGATACATATATGTATTATGCCTTTAAAGTTTTGATTCATCGACGCCAATTTCGTTAAATTCGATTCATTGATGCTCGTCCCGTTAACTTTTTGACACATTTGTTCTTATGATCTACAAAATAGTTTACTTTTATCCCTTTTTGCTAATAAAGTTAGAGGGTATTTGGATCGACTTTTAAAAAGTAATTTTAAGCTAAAAGTTAAAAGTCATAAATTAATAATACCCATACGAGGAATATATAACAATGACCAGCATTTTTAGAATTACACATCTATATCTATAATCTATAATCTATAATCTATAATCTGTAATTTATCTATATCTATAATATATTAAAAGTGTGAAGACTCCTTAGAAAAATGATTTGAACTTTTCTTTAGACAAAACTGTCTTTACACTATTTTTAAAATTTATTATTTAATTATTTTTATTATATTAACTAAACTCCTAAAATATATGGAATGAGAATTAATCAATATTATCCTTTGTACTGATCAATTAGAAAGATACTCCAAAAATAGGATAGAAAAATACTCATAAAATATGACTCTATTAAGAAAATACTTTTATAAATATTGAGATGCACGTTAAACTAGAGAAGAAACAGATTTACTTATTGAAAAAATATGATTGACGCTCATCTAACTTGATTCAGTTGTATGTCTAGATTGGTGGATGCTTAATTTTCCAACCCTCAACTTCTTCACTATTTTTTTCAACATAATAGAATTCAACGTGTATATATATATGACTTTAGTGTCAAAATTTTCGCTTAGACAAGAATTATTTTCATCAAAACAGAAGCTTTGTGATCACTATTGTATTATTTTTTTGTAGTTTACAGGTCGTAAATAAATTTACAGGTGGTAGATGAATGTTGATAGATTTTGAGAAATTTTTTTAGGTAAAGATTAGGTTTAGTTGTATTATTTTTATATCTCTGTTTTAGAATTTTTTTTTTGTGTTTATAGTTGGTAGATGAGTGTCGGACGGCTTTGAGAAAATTTTTGTGTAAAAGTTAGATTTAATTATATTGTTTTGATGTCTCTATCATCGTATTGTTTTTAGTTTACAGGTGGTAGATGAATGTCGATCGGGTTTGGGATTATTTTTTGGTAAAGATTAGGCTTAATTAAATAAATTCTCCAAAAGATGTTGAATTTAATTATTGTATTTATCTTTAATATTTAAATAAATATCTTATTTAGTATAATGTTTTAACTCAATAAAGTGAGGTGTACATGCACAAGAAGAGTACACCTAAACTAGTATGTATATAAGTATTTATATGGTATATACTGTAAAGTTACATAATTTCGCTAGTAATTATTAAAAAAATACTACTATAATGAATAATAATTAAGTAAAATATGTTACATTAGATAATTTGTCTTCTAAAATTTAACTCACGAGTAGTTTGAGAGCACCCTTGACCTGACATACCATTCGTAAAACTCAATTTTAAAATTATGCGTAAGTTGAAAATACAATTATTGAATAAATTCCTGAAAATGAAGATAAACTTTAATTTGAAATACTGATGGTCAACTTGAAAGACAACATAAAAACTGAATTGACTAATATCTAATGAAGTCTTGACTCATGAACTGAAAGAGTTGCTAGGACATGACCCCGAGTTATCTTTATCGAAAATTAACAACAAAAATTATTTAATGAGTTGAAAATTTAGCAAAGTATAATCAAGTCCTCTAGATGCAATGAGGACTCACCACAGGCCGATACTGAATGGTATGATGAAAGATTTGATTTCGGTCTTGAATCTGTATGTCAGAATCTACATCATGAAGTGATATAGCGCAAAAAGAGTGCTCAATACTTGAAATGTATTATTAGTACGTAATAGTGTAATTTAAACAGTGAACATGAACTAACTGGAAACTGAAACCGTATAAGCATTTGAATTAAATCATAACATATGACATGAGTAAGGAGGTGTAGAACAAAAGACGTAACTACTTTACCTCAATCCAAAGAGTTGAAATACTATATGAATCCTAGTATCTCTGTTTAAATTCACCCCACCAACATTTAGGCAAATTAAATATCCACATAATACTGAGTCCTCTGGATGCAAGGAGGACTCACCACGGACTGATACTGAAAGGACTGGTAGTGGTCCTTCATGGTCCGAGGACTAAATTTCTAGATATTCAGTATTTCCAGCAGTTGTATTCATATCCTTTCATTTGAGTATGAGTCTGTTGGGGATCTGTCCCAATGGCTCTCTATTCTTTGAGTTGTAGAGGCTCTGTCAGACTAAACTGTCAGTTGTGTTGTCAGACTTTCTTTCAGTATCTTGTGATTTGGACATTATATTTATAGTGTGACCTGATGAGATTTAATCCTATTGTTTGATTTAAATTCTCAAAATGAGTACTAAGTGCAGTAGTACACTCAAAGGGTTAGCTTGAGGCTACTTGTAGTCTTAAGCACCGTGTGACGTCTCGGGATAGGACTTCAGGGTGTTACAAACTTGGTATCAGAGCCTAAGGTTTAAAGAGAGTACTAGGGAGTTTGACAAGCCGCATTACGTAGAGTCTTGATCATCGGTGTGTAGCGCGCTGCAGCAAGAGGCTACGGGATATTTTAGGAAAAATCATCTCTTTCTTTCATGATCCTTCAGCTTACAGTTGTCTCTCTCTGCTATTAATTCGTGCTCTTTTGGGATAGAATATACCTCTTCGCTGAGCCAGTATCTGTAGAATCAATAACCAGGTACCTCAGCTCGCAGAACCTTTGAATGAAAACGTGTCCCATGCTGAGTTTTGGGTAGCTTTCCAGGCGCTAGCCCTGGCAGTTACTGCTAATGTCCAGGCCAATAACCAGGCTGCAGTTCCGCCCTAACAAGGAAATGATTCGGCCGCAGCCAGACTTCGGGACTTTATGAGGATGAATCCACCAAAATTTTATGGGTCTAGGGCAGGTGAGGACCGCAGTTATATCTTGAGGAGATAAGGAAGATCACACAGGTGATGCATGTTTTTGAGGAAGAGAGTGTTGAACTGGAGTCTTACAGGTTGCAAGATATTGCTTATGACTGGGTTATTGCGTGGAGGAAAAATACGGAGAAGGGTGCAGCTCCCATAACTTGGCAGGAGTTTCAAGATGCATTCTTGGACAAGTTTTTCCCGCTCGAGATGAGAAAAGCGAACATTGAAGAGTTTATGAACTTGAACAGGGCTCCATTACTGTTAAGGAGTATTGCCTTAAGTTTAATCAGTTAGCCAAGTATGCTCCGGATTTGATGGCTGACCCCAGAACTAGTATGAGTAAGTTCGTGACTAGTGTATCTGGGTACGTCCTTAAGGAGTGTAGATTTGATATGCTTAACTAGGATATGAATCTTGCGAGATTGATGACGCATGAACAACAGATAGAAGGGACACGATAAGAAAGAGAGATAGAGTGAGGGGAAACAAAAGGGCTAGATCCAAGTAGCAGGAGTATGGTCAGACCAGGTCCCATGGAGGGAACCGTTCATAGTTTCAGAGCCTTTCGTCTATACCTGCACCTTCATCAGCTAGTGCTCCCGCACCTAGAGGCAGGTAAGAGCAGGAAAATAGGTCTTTTATGTCCAGATCCCAGAACAATGTCAGTAACAGACCTCGTGGTCCTCCATGTGCGAAGTGTGGCAGGGACCATCCAGGTGAATGCTTAGCCGATCAGAAGGGTTGTTTTGGTTGTGGTAAGTTGGGCCACAGACTTAGAGAGTGC
Source organism: Capsicum annuum (assembly GCF_002878395.1). NCBI lineage: Eukaryota > Viridiplantae > Streptophyta > Magnoliopsida > Solanales > Solanaceae > Capsicum > Capsicum annuum. Next base: position 3,973,634 of record NC_061120.1, on the reverse strand, counting down.
CCGCGTGCTAGGCAAGGGAACAGAGATGCCCGACCTCAGGCACAGGCCACCAGTGCACCAGCTCCATTATCCCGTATAGCTCCTCCTCAGGGCGCTTTTTCCAGTACTGCTGGCGGTCAGCGCCAGAACAGATTCTATGCCTTACCATCCCGCCAGGAGTAGGAGGATTCTCTCGATGTTGTTACTGGTATGCTCCGTGTTTTTCACTTTGATGTTTATGTATTGTTGGACCCCGGGTTGAGTTTTCCCTATGTGACACCATTGGTTGCTATGAATTTTGAGGTGACACCTGAAAAGATTCCTGAGCCTTTCCTAGTTTCTACTTCAGTAGGGGAGTCAATTATTGCTAAGCATGTGTATAAAAGTGTCCAGTTACTGCTCTTCATAGAGTCATCCTTGCTGATTTGATAGAGTTGGAGATGGTTGATTTTGATGTTATTTTGGGTATCGATTGGCTTCACTCTTGTTATGCGTCTATAGATTATCGTACCCGTGTAGTCAAGTTTTAGTTCCCTGATGAACCCGTCTTTGAGTGGTCCGAAAATTCCGTGTCTCCTAAGAGTCATTTTATTTCTTATCTTAAAGCCAGAAAGCTAATTTCCAAAGGTTGCATCTATCATTTAGTTAGAGTTAAAGACACTAAGTCTGAAATTCTAACCCTTCTGTCAGTTAGCATAGTGAATGAGTTTCCCGATGTCTTTTCGAAAGATCTCCCAGGGGTACCTCCTGATAGAGAGATAGAATTCGGGATTGATCTTCTTCCCGACACACAACCCATTTCCATTCCTCCCTACCGTCTGGTACCAGCATAACTTAAGGAGTTGAAATAGCAACTCAAAGATCTTTTAGATAAGGGTTTTATAAGGCCCAGTGTCTCTCCTTGGGGTGCACCTGTCTTATTCGTGTGAAAGAAAAATAGTTCTTTGCGTATGTCCATTGATTATAGTCAACTTAAAGGTCACAGTCAAGAATAAGTATCCTCTCCCTAGAATTGATGACCTGTTTGATCAATTGCAAGGAGCAAGTTATTTCTCAAAGATAGACCTTAGATCCGGCTATCATCAACTTAAAGTAAGAGAGTGTGATATTCCAAAGACAGCCTTCAGAACCCGCTATGGCCATTTTGAGTTTCTAGTCATGTCCTTTGGGTTAACCAATACTCCAGTAGCTTTCATGGACCTCATGAATCGAGTGTTCAAATAGTATCTTGACATGTTTTTCATAGTATTCATCGATGATATTCTCGTTTACTCCCGTAGTGAGGATGACCATGTAAATAATCTCAGAATTGTCTTGCAAATCCTTAGGTATCACCAGTTGTTCGCTAAATTTAGCAAGTGTGAATTTTGGCTAAGGTCAATTGCTTTTCTGGGTCATATTATTTCCGCCGAAGGCATTCGAGTCGATCCCCAAAAGACAGAAGCTATAAAAAATTGGCCTAGACCTACCTCCCCGTCTGACATTAAGAGTTTCTTGGGTTTAGCTGGCTATTACTGTTGTTTTGTCGAAGGGTTCTTTTCTATTGCATCTCTTATGACCCGGTTGACCCAAAAGAAGGTTAAGTTCCAGTAGACAGATTCCTGTGACAAGAGTTTTCAGGAGTTGAAAACTCGACTCACTTCAGCAGCAGTGTTAGCTTTACCCGATGGTACTGATGGTTTTGTGGTGTATTGTGATGCCTCTAGAGTTGGTTTGGGTTGTGTGTTGATGCAGAGAGGTAAGGTTATAGCCTATGCCTCTAGACAGTTGAAACCACATAAAAGAATTACCCAACCCATGACCTTGAATTAACTGCTGTGATGTTTTCTTTGAAAATTCGGAGACACTATCTTTATGGTGTTCATGTTGATGTGTTTATTGATCACAAAAGCCTGCAATATGTGTTTACTCAGAGGGAGTTGAACCTTAGACAGAGGAGATGGTGAAAGTTGCTAAAAAATTATGATATGAGTGTGTTGTATCACCCGGGCAAGGCCAATGTAGTGGCAGATGCCCTTAGTAGGTTGTCTATGGGCAGTGTTTTTCATGTAGAGAAGGGTAAGAAAGAATTGGCTCGTGATATGCATAGTTTGGCTAGATTGGGTGTTAGGTTGCTTGACTCCACTGAGGGGAATATTTTGGTGCAGAGTAGTTTCGAATCTTCTTTAGTTTCAGAAGTAAAGGAAAAGCAAGACTTAGATGCTAGTTTGGTCAGACTGAAAGAGTCAGTTAAGGACCAAAAGGTAGAGGTTTTCTCCCAAGGAGGAGATGGTGTGTTGAGAATGCAGGGTAGATTGTGCGTTCCAAATGTTGATGATCTGATGAGGCAGAGAATTATGGCTGAAACGCATGACGTGCGATATTCTATTCATCCAGGTGCTACCAAGATGTACCGTGATTTGTAGGAAATCTATTGGTAGAATGGTATGAAGAAGGATATAAATGAGTTTGTAGCGAAGTGTGCAACATGCCAACAGGTCAAGGTAGAGCACCAAAGATCTGGTGGTAAGATGTAAGAGTTTAGCATTCCTACTTGGAAGTGGGAAGAGGTGAATATGGATTTCATGACTGCTTTACCTTTTTCGCGTCGTCATCATGATTCTATTTGGGTGGTTATAGACAGGATGACTAAGTCAACACATTTCTTGCCAGCACATACATCTTATTCAGTGGAGGACTATGCTAGATTGTATATCCGGAAGTTAGTCAGATTGCTTGGAGTTCCCTTGTCTATCATTTCGGATAGGGGTACTCAGTTCACTTCACAGTCTTGGAGAGCTTTTTAGAAGGGTCTTGGTACTCAAGTCTGTTTGAGTTTCGGTTTTCATCCGTAGACTGATGGTCAGGCTGAGAGGACCATCCAAACTTTGGAAGATATATTGAGGGCATGTGCTCTTGATTTCAAAGGTAGTTGGGATGAGCATTTGCCACTGATTGAGTTTGCGTATAGCAATAGTTATCACTTTAGCATCAAGATGACACTATTTGAGGCTTTGTATAGTAGAAGATGTAGGTCACCCATAGGTTGGTTCGAAGTGGGTAAAGCTACTATGATTGGACCTGATGCAGTATTCGAAGCTATGGAGAAGGTGAGATTGATTAGAGAAATATTGAAGACAGCGCAGAGTCATCAGAAGTCATATGCAGATGTGAGGAGAAGGGACCTTGAGTTTGAAGTTGGTGATTTGGTCTATCTGAAAATTTCTTTCATGAAAGGAGTGAAAAGGTTTGGAAAAAAGGGAAAGCTTAGTCCCCGTTATGTTGGCCCTTACAGAGTTCTTAGCCGTGTTAGGATAGTAGCGTATGAAGTTGATTTGCTTGCAGAGTTGTCAGCTGTTCACCCGGTCTTTTATGTATCCATGCTTAAGAAGCATCTTGGTGATTCTGTTGTTATAGATCCCTCGGAAAGCCTTGAAATTCAAAACAGCCTTTCATTTGATGAAATTCCGGTTGAAATCATAGATTATCAAGTTCGTAGACTAAGGAACAAATAAGTTCCCTTGGTCAAAGTTTTATGGAGAAATCGGTCAGTTGAGGGTGCTACTTGGGAAGCAGAAGCAGATATGCGAGCCAAGTACCCCCATCTCTTCTTCGTAAGTTCAGAGCAAGCCGAAGGTATTACTTTTCCTTAATTCAATCCCTTTCTAACCAAAGATTCAACTATATAGCTATTCTTGTTGCAATTTCATGTACTCTCTAGAGTACTCAAAAGTTTAGAATGACATAGATTCAATTTAGACAATTATTTTAGCTGTGCATCCTCATTTTTCTTTGCATTCCTAGATTAACTAGTGACATTCGAGGACGAATGTTTCCAAGGTGCATATATTGTAATACCGCGAGAATTTCAACCAATAGTAGAACTTAGTGATTTGGTAGTTGCATGATATAGTTTGATGAGTATTATGGCCTCAAAAGTGTCCTAGCTATTAGACGAATCAAAACATTCCTTACCGATTGAATTCTTAAGAAGGATATTGGTATAGTCAACTTCAAACAAGAATATCTCTCATTATACTATGAATTTTTGAGCTTATGACCCACCAATAGATAGATAACTGAATTAGCTTTCCAATAATACCAATTTCGCCCAAATCCGACATCGGAGCAAAAAGTTATACCTATTTTACTCCAGCATGTCTGCCTAGCAACTGAGTGACGACAATTTCTGACGGCTTGTCACATATCTGACGACTTATCAGAAAATGTCATCAGCCTTAGGCAGAAAGTCATAAATTCCAACATTTTGTGACGACATGAGCTGACCACTTGTCACATATGTGACGACATCAGCCCAATGTCGTCAGCTGTTAAATTCAGCATTTTTCAAACGGTTTTGGAGGGGTATTTTGTATTTTCACTTCACCCCATAATTCCATAAACACTTAATTCAACCTCTATTTCACCAAAATACACTCTTTTCTCTCAAATCCTCTCAAGAACCAAACCCTAGGGCCCCAACCTAAGATTCAAGATCCTTCAAAATTTCATCGTTAAATTCCAAAATTGATTCAAGAATTAGATTCCCCAAACTAAGATCTTCAAGAATCATCCATTAAAAACCCAAATAGAGTCCCAAAAGCAAGAGTTCATCCAAAGTTCATACTCTAAGGTATGTGGGGTTTGAGCAAGAACAACCCTTCCGTTCTTGTGCCCAAAAGTTGATTTTTATTTAAGTACTTGTAATTTATGAATGGAGTTATGTTCAAATTATCTTGTTTGAGGATTATGAGTTTATGAGTTATTCAAGTTGTGGATTTCATGATATTTCTACCTATTATGCTTTGATCCAAAAGTTTATATTATGATTTGCACTCTTTCTTTACAAGCTAATATTGTTGAATAATTCCAAGAATGATATTGAACATGACTTATTATTTTGAATTGACATGAGTCAAGTATTGAATTTTGAATCCAAAGATTTAGTATTGAGATTTTGAGACTATATTCATAGAAGTTTTGAGCTATTATAATCATATCCATAATGAGTTGGATTTTTATGATGTCATGATATTAAGCTTTCCTCTAGTGGATTACTTACCAAGATTTGAATCAAGATTGATATTTTGATATTGAGTTAAATTAGGAATCCATAAATTTCATATGATTTAAACTAAAAGAAATATGATTTGGTCTTCATTATAGACCCTTGAGTTATTTTAAGGTGGATTTCCTAAAAGAGTTTTGAGCTTGAGTATGGGAGTAGTATTTAACACCAAGTTGGGTATGATTCCAAGGTTTCATGCCCCAGAACTACGCGCCACCGTAGGATTGGGATTTGTGAGCCCGAGGCCGAGATAATGATCACTAAAAGTTGAGGTTCTACTCCGATGGAAAGGATAGAACAGCTCTCCCCAATGTGGGCGAGACGTTGTACTCCATGTAAGCTCACATGATTTATGTCGGTTAGAAGAAACTCCCAAGTCCATAAAAGTCCAAAGTTTCCAAATTCGAATTCCTAAGTTTATAAAGTTTTGAGTCCTTTAGATCCAAAGAAGTTCTATCCTCCTCGATAAAGAAGTATGAGTTTTGAAAGTATTGTTTAAAGATTTCTCTAGCTTATGAGTTTTGAAAATAAAAGGAGAAATTCAGATTTTTGAGTTAAGTATAATGACTCACGAGATTTATCATACATGTTTCATTATTCATGATTTATGATGTTTATATTTCAGATTTTTATTCAAGCTTTGTGAGTCATTATAGTCAGCATGCATGATTTCTATAAAGATTAATGATATTGTTTACTTAAATGCATACACCCCCATGTACTCAGTACATTCCCAAAGTGCTGACCCACATATACGTCTATGTGCTATATTGTTTCATATTGTAGGTTCAGGTGCTCAGTCCCAGCAACGTCAGTGATTTCGAGCGCCTTCGTCTACATTTCTGCAGTGGTGAATCCTCATAGTCCGAGGATCAAATTTCCAGATATTCAATATTTCCATCAATTGTATTTATCTTCTTTCATTTGAGTATGAGTCAGTTGGGGATCTGTCCCAATGACTCTCTATTCTTTGAGTTGTAGAGGCTCTGTCAGACTAGACTGTCAGTTGTGTTGTCAGACTTTCATTCTGTATCTTGTGATTTGGACATTATATTTATAGTATGACCTGATGAGATTTAATCCTATTGTTTGATTTAAATTCTTAAAATGAGTACTAAGTGCAGTAGTAGGCTCAAAGGGTTAGCTTGGGCTACTTGTAGCCTTAAGCACCGTGTGACGTCTTGGGATAGGACTTCGAGGTGTTACAAGGCCGCTCCCTAGCTAGTCTGGGGAAGCCTGATCAATTTTTGGCTAAAATCAAGCTCGAGACCCAGGCGCATCTAAAAAATCGTGAGATATAGCGTACCAATTTAGCCCAAAAGTGGCAGTTCGCGTTGTTTCGCCCGTTTGACCACCCAAATCGCCCGGCCCACCCCAATGAACCACAGTAGACACTCTCCAACATGCCTGGGGAAACCTAATCAATTTTTGACTAAAATCACACTCAACCCCCAGTCTTACATCAAAAACTGTGGGCTATAGCACACCGATTTAGCCCTAAAAAAGCCCATTCATGCTGTTTCACCAGTTTGAAACCTCAAATCACCCTGCCCACTCCATTGGCCCATACTAGGCTACTCTTCAGCTTTCCTGGGGCAGACTGATCAATTTTTGGCTAAAATCAAGCCCCTGCCCAGGCCCACCACAAAAACCATAGGCTATAGCACACCAATTTAGCCTAAAAATGGTTCATTCGCGCCATTTCGCCCGTTTGACTACCCAAATCGCTCCACCTACCCCAATGGCCCATACTAGGTCTCTCTTCAGCTTGTCTCGAGCATTCTTCCAAAATCATGCCCCGGCACCTGGGCTCACCCCAAAACCCATTTTCTATAACACACCGATTTGGCGTGACAATGGCCCATTTATGCCGTTTCACTCGTTTGAACACCCAAACTGCCCCGCCCACCCATATGGCCCACACTAGGTCACTCCCTAGTTTACGTTAGGTAACCCAATCAATTTTTGGCCATAATCTTGCCTGATCATTGGGCTCATCTCACAAACCGTGGGCTATAACACATTGGTTTAACCCTAAAATGCCCGTTCACATGGTTTCGCCCGTTTGACCACCCAAACCAGCTCGCCTACCCTAATGGCCAATACTAGGCCACTCCCCAAACTGATTGAGGCACACCGATCTATTTTCTTCCTAAATTAGGCCCATCCTCGGGACCACCCTAAGAACCGCTGGCTATTGGTCATCGATTTGACTCGAAAATGGCCCGTTGGCGCTATTTTGCCTGTTTGACTACCGAAAATGCCCTGCCCACCCCGATATCCCACACTAGGTCACTTCCTAGTCAACTTGGTGCAGTTCAATTAATTTTTTATCAAAATCATGCCTGGCCCCCAGGCCCACCCCAAAAACCGTGGGCTATAGCACATCGATTTTGCCCAAAAAATTACCCATTTGCACCGTTTTGCCCGTTTGACCATACAAATTGCCCTGCCCACCCCAATGGAACATACTAGGCTACTCCCTAGCCTGCCTGGGATAGCCCAGTCGATTTTTGGCTAAAATCATGCTCGACCCCTGGGCTCACCCTAAACACTGTGACCTTAAAATTGCCTATTCACGTCGTTTTGCTCGTTTGACCACCCAAACTGCCTTGCCCACTCTAATAGCCCACACTAGGCTGCTCCCCAGTCTTCTTGGGGCAGCCCGATTAATTTTTGACCAAAATCACGCTCGACCCCTGGGCCTACCCTGAAAATCGTGGGCTATAGCACACCGATTTGACCTATTTATGTCGTTTCGCCCATTTGACAACTCAAACAGCCCCGCCCATCCTAATGGCCTACACCAGTCCGTTCCCAAGCAAGCCTAGGTAGCCCAATCGATTTTTAATAAAAATAACGCCCGACCCCGGTCCCACCCCAAAAATCGTGCTCTATAACACATCGATATGACCCAAAAATGGTCCATTTACATCGTTTCACTTGGTTGACCACCCAAATTGGACCGCCTACCTCAATGGCCCATACTATCCCCCTTTCTAGCCTACTTGGAGCAGCCCGATCTATTTTTGGCCAAAATTAAACCTGGCCTCGAGCCCACCCCAAAAATCGAAGGCTATTGCATACAAATTTAGCCTAAAAATAGCTCTTTCGCTCAGTTTTGCCCGTTTGACCACCCAAACCACTTCGCCTACCCCAATGGCCCACACTAGGCTACTCTCTAACTTGCTTGGGGCTACTCGATTAAATTTTGGCTAAAATTATGCCTGTCCCCCGAGCCCACCCCAAAAATCGTGGGCTATAACACACCGATTTGGCCTGAAAATGTCCTGCTCACGTCGTTTTTCCTGTTTGACCACCAAAATCACCATGCCCACCCCAATGGCCCATACTATGTCGGTCTCCATCCTTCTTGGGGCAGCCTGATAGATTTTTAGCCAAAATTACTCCCGTCCCAGGGCCCACCCTAAAAACCGCGGGCTATAGCACATCGATTTAGCCTGAAAATGGCCCGTTTCCGCTGTTTCACCCGTTTGACCACCCAAACTACCCCACCCACTCCAATGGCCCACACAAGGCTGTTCCCCATCCTGGCTGGGGAAGTTTGATTAATTTTCAGCCAAAATCACGCCCATCCCCCAGTTCTACCCCAAAAATCGTGGGCTATAGCACAGATTTGGCCCGAAAATTTCTCGTTCACAATGTTTCACCCCTTTGACCTCCCAAACTGCCTTGCCTACCCCAATGGTCCATACTTGGCTGCTTCCCAGCCTGCCTGGGGTAGCCCGATTGATTTTTAGCAAAATCGCTAAAATCACGCTCGACCTCCGAGCCCATCCCAAAAATCGTGGGATATAGCATACCAATTTGGCCCAAAAATGGTCTGTTTACATCGTTTCACCCGTTTGACCACTCAAACCGCCCCGCCCACCCCAATGACCTACACTAGGCCATTTCCTAGCTTGCCTGGGGTAGCCCGATCGATTTTTGGCCAAAATCAAGCACGACCCATAGGCCCACCCCAAAAATCATGGGCTATAGCACACCAATTTGACCCAAAAAGGTCCGTTCGCACTGTTTCGCCTGTTTGACCACCCAAACTGCCCCGACCACTAAAATATCTTACACTAGGCTGCTCTCCAGCTAGCTTGGGGCAACCCGGTCAATTTTTAACCAAAATCACGCCCGGCTCCCGGGCCCTCCCCAAAAATCATGGGTTATAGCACACCAATTATGTCTAAAAAGGCCCGTTCGCGCCCGTAATGCCCGTTTGACTACCCAAACCGCCCCGCCTACTTCAATGGCCCACACATGGCCACTCCCCATCTTGCTTAGGGTTGGCCGATTGATTTTTTTCTAAAATAATTCATGCTGTTTTGCTAGTTCGACCACCCAAACCACCCTGTCTGCCCTAGTGGCCCCCACTAGGCTGCTCTCCAGCCTGCTTGGGGAAGCCCGGTCAATTTTTGGTGAAAATCACACTCGGCCCCCGGGTCCACCCCAAAAATCGTGGGCTATAGCAAACCGATTGAGCCAGAAAATGACCCGTTCGCACCGTTTCGCCCGTTTGACCACCCAAACTGCCTCGCCCACCCCAATGGCCCACACTAGGCGCTCCCCAGCCTGCCTGCGGCAAATCAATCGATTTTTAACTAAACTCACACTAGCCCCAGGGCCCACCCTAAAAAAGTGAGCTATAGCACACTTATTTGGCCCCAAAATAGCCCAGTCGCGCTGTTTTGCCTGTTTTACCACCCAAACTATCCCACCCATCCCACTCATCCCAATAGCCCACACTGGGATGCTCCCAGCCTGCCTAGGGCAGCCCGGTCGATTGTCGGTCAAAATTAGGCTCAGTCCCCGGACCCACCCCAAAAACTGTAGGCTAAAGCCCAAAAATAACCCCGTTCACGCTATTTCGCCCGTTTGACCACCCAAACCACCTTGACCAACCCAATTTCCCACTCTAGGACACTTCCTAGCTTGCCTGGAGCAGGCTGATCGATTTTTGACTAAAATCATGCCCGCCCCTTTGGCCCACCCCAAAAATCGTGGGCTATAGCTCACCAATTTGGCCTAAAAACTTCTCATATGCATCGTTTTGCCCGTTTGACCTCCCAAACCGCCCTGCCCACCCCAGTGGCCCACACTAGGCAGCTCTCCAGCCTGCCTGGGGAGTCTTATCAATTTTTAGCCAAAATCACGCTTAATGCTCCGCAAAAATCGTGGGCTATAGCACACCAATTTGGCCAGAAAATGGCCCGTTCGTGCAGATTTGCTCGTTTGACCACCCAAATCGCCCTGCTCACTCCAATAGCCTACACTAGGCTGATCCCCAGCCTTCCTAGGGAAGCCCCATTGATTTTTTGCCAAAGTCACTCCCGACCACTTGTCCCACCCCAAAAACCCTGGGCTATAACACATTGACTTGGCTAAAAAAGGGCCCGTTCTCATTGTTTCGCCCGTTTGACCACCCAAACTGCTCCGCCCACCCCAATGGCCAATATTAGGCTGCTCCCCTGCCTGCCTGGGGTAGCTCGATCGATTTTTAGAAAAAATCACCCCCGGTCCCTAGGTCCACCTTAAAAATCGTGGGCTGTAACACACTGATTTGGCTAAAAAGTAGCCCATTCGCACTGTTTCGTCCATTTGATAACCCAAACCATCCCTCCCACCACAATGGCCCACACTATGTTGCTTCTCGATCTGCCTAGGGTATCCCAATCGATGTTTTTCCAAAATTATGCCGGCCTTTGGGCCCACCCCAAAAATCATGGGCTATATAGCCCATCGATTTGGCCCAAAATGGTCCGTTTGCACCGTTTTGCCCGTTTGACCACCCAAACCGCCTCGCCTACCCCAATGGCTCATACCAGGTCGCTCCCCAGCTTTCCTAGGGAAGCCTGTTTAATTTTTGGCCAATATCACGCTCGTCCCCCTGGCCCACCCCAAAAATTATGGGTTATAACACATAAATTTGGGCCAAAAATGGCCTAATTGCGTTGTTTCGCTCGTTTGACCACCCAAACTGCCCCGCCCACCCTAATGGCCAACACTAGGCCACTCCTCAGCCTGCTAGAGGCATCCTGGTCGATTGTCGTCCAAAATAACGCCTGCCTCCAAGAGCAATTCAAAAACCGTGGGCTATAACACATCGATTTGGATCGAAAATTGCCTGTTTGCACCGTTTCTCCCGTTTGACCACCCAAACCGCCTCGCCCACCCCAATGACTCGCACTTGGCCGCTCCCCAGCCTGCTTTGGGTAGCCTAGTCAATTTTTGACCAAAATTAAGGCTGGACTCCTGGCCCACCCTGAAAACCGTGTGCTATAGCACACCGATTTGGCCTGAAAACTGCCTGTTCGCGTTGTTTCGCTTATTTGACCACCCAAACCACCCCGTCCACCCAAATGGCCCACACTAGGCCACTGTCCAGCTTGCCTGGGGAAGGCTGATCAATTTTTGACCAAAATCACACCCGTCCCCCGAACCCACCCCAAAAAACATGGGCTATAGCACACCAATTTGGTCTAAAAATGGCCCGTTCACACCTTTTCGCCCGTTTGACCACCCAAACCGCCCTGCCCACCCCAATGGCCTACACTAGGCCACTCCTCAGCCTACCTGATATAGTCCAATTGATTTTTTCACTAGAATCATGCCTGGCCTCCAAGCCCACCCCAAAAACTATGGGCTATAGCACACTGATTTGGTCCGATAATGGCCCGTTCGTGCCATTTCTCCCGTTTGACCACCCAAACTGCCCTGCCCACCCCAATGACCTATACTATATCGCTCCCCTTCCTAGGGGTAGCCTGAACTATTTTTGACCAAAATCACGCCCATACCCTAGGCCTATCCCAAAAATCGTGGGCTATAGCCCACCAATTTAGCTCAAAAATGGCCTGTTCGTGTCGTTTTGCCTATTTGACCTCTCAAACCACCCCTACCACCGCAATGACCCACACTAGGATTCTCCCCTCCCTGAGGTATCCCAGTCGACTTTTGACCAAAATTACTTTCCACCCCCGGGCCCACCCCAAAAACTGTAGGCTATAGCATACCAATTTGGCTCGAAAATGGCCCATTCGTACTGTTTTGCCTGTTTGACTAACCAAACTGCCCCGCCCACCCCAAAGGCCTACACTAGGATGCTCCCAAGCCTACCTGGGAAGCCCGATCAATTATTGGCAAAAATCATACCCTACCTCTAGACCCACCCTAAAAATCGTGGTCTATAACATACCGATTTGGACCAAAAATGGTCCATTCGCACCGTTTGACCTCCCAAACTACCCCGCCCACCCCAATGGCCCACACTAGGCTACTCCCCAGCCTATCTGCGGTAGCCTGACTGATTTTCAGTCAAAATCATGCCTGGTCCCCGGGACCACCCCGATAATCGTGGGTTATAGCATATCAATTTGGCCCGAAAATGGTCCGTTCACGCCGTTTCGCCCGTTTGACCGCCCAAACTACCCCGCCCGCCTATACTAGGCCGCTCCCCAGCCTGCCTGGGGTAGCCCGATCAATTTTTGACCAAAGTCACGTCCGTCCCCCGAGCCCACCCTTAAAAACGTGGCTGTAACACACTGATTTGATCCGAATGAAGAGACATATATATAATTAAATAAATAAAAATATATTTTTTCTAAGAACTTAAACTTTTAGATCGATCAGAGTTTCTACCTAGACTAGCATTATCACAAGGTATGTTACTATCCTCTTGCATTTGCTATGTTCAAAATAGTTGCACTTGTACTGCAATTTTCAACATTTGTCATGTTATTTATGTTTTTCAGACTCTTTATAAACAATTACAAATTATACGTGCGTCGTATTCTTGAAAAATAATATATTTTCAAAAGATCTAACACGAATAATGAAATATTTTTAAAGAATCTAAATAAGGTCAAGTTTAAATAAAGTCATAATGCATGCATAAACACATCCTTTAACTTGACCTCCGCTAACATATACACCATGCAACTTTGGTCGTGCACTAAAACACACTTAAACTGTATAAAGTTGAACAAGCAGACATATGTGTCCTATGTAGCATTCCTACCTATGTAGCATTCCTACGTGGCAATTCACTTCCTATGTGGCGTCCTACGTGTATTATGCCACATATAAGACGTGTGTCTACTTGTTCAATTTTATGCAAGTTTAAGTGTCTACACTACAAGAAAATCGCTTTTTAGCCACGCATAAAACTGTGGTTAAATCAACATTAAACCGTGGCAAAACTACTTAGATACGATTATTTATCCACAGTTGGGAACATGCCCATAAGGGGCGTGGCAAGCTAATTAGCCACGGTTTTAACGTCCGTGGTAACATTTTGTTAGCCCCGGTTCAATGTATATTTAGCCACGGTTCTTCCGTGGCAAAGTAAGCTTTCTAATATTATCCATTATATGTTTTAGCCACGGTTCAACTGTGACAAAATGTATTTTTTTTTAAAAAAAATTAGCCTTTATATAGTTAGCCATGATTCAACCATGACAAAAATATATTTTTTTTAAAAAGAAAAATACAATTTTTTCCTGAAATATCTTGATACCAATACATTAGCTTAACACACAAATCACTGCTATAAGTTCAATATTCCGATGTTCCTGGAATCCAGAGCTAATTTTATGAATGAAGTTACTTGAATAACTAATTAAATACAATTTTATACATCATAAAACAACAAAATATCAGGTGAGATGTGAGAGCTAAGGCCTGAAGTAAAGGTGAAGACAACAAATAGAAAGCCAACAATGAAGCAGAAATGGTTATATTTTTCAAGAAAGTCTAGGACAAAACTTTAACACACAAGAAGCTGACAACTTAAGCAAACTAAGGATAAAAAACATGTGATCAAACCTATCACATTTCAAACTCTTATGCTGCACCCAATACAACCTTTAAACAAAAATTAAAATCTGCAAGTCCTATATGAAGATTAAGCAATAAAAGAACAATTCTAGTAGAGTTACAGAGTACATAACACTCAAACTAGAAGATGTTAGACCTTCCAGATGTAGAATTGTTTGTCTGATCCTCTCCCATCCCTTCCATCTTTTCTAGCGCTACTGAAACAAAAATTCCTTTCTATCTCCCCAATATCTCCATTCTCGGATGCTTCCTTCTGCTCTTTTGTGGAAATTATGGGATCATTCATTGACTTTGCAAAGCAATCTAGTATTGGCACAAGCTTATGAGAACACAACAATTAGATTGTCAAGAAGAGTGTACCTGTATGACAACACCAGAATCTTGATCCTATGGGTGGTTGGCGATTATTCATGCTCTCTTCCATACCTTTTTCTCTACCTTTTGGCTGAAAGTTGGCAACTTTATACCATCAATCATTAGCAATTCAATTTCAGATAGTATTCAGGAACTGTTAGGTTCGAAGACACCTACATTATTAGAAATTCTACCATCAGCATGATTTGAACAGAAAATCCTTGCTATATATTTCTTGGTCCCTGTATTTCCTTTTTCATTGGTCTCTTTCCTTTTTGTTTACTACTCACTTTATAAAACTACAATAAGCACCATTTTTTTTTGCTCTATGGTGCATCGTGTGTGTGTGTGATTAGAGGGGGTAGTTGATGTCTTGTATACATGGAAATTGGGATTTGGGAAGGGGTCATTCTACTTGTTATACCATGTATGTTCCTACCAAAACTTACTAGTTCTTTCTTTTCCTTTCCTTGAGGTTAACTCTTGCAAGGTGAAAAGAGTTTTCACTTCCGAACTCTGACTCACCATGTGGTCAATATATTTATTCAAAGTACTCAATATCAGCTTTGGTAGCTACTTGACAGGGATAGAATCATAGAATCATCTCATCATCATCGTCTAACATGTCACATATTATCAGTATTATTAAATTTTGATTATCAAATCAATGCTTAATATATATAAATATATCTAATTATCTTATAAATAATATAAATTGTATATATACAAATATTTTGTACATCATTGAACCCTCCATTAACATGTTAAAATACACCAAGAATAGTGTGAAAAGAATTTTTATATCGTCCATAGCTGAAAGTACCAAAATTCTTTGATTTCACCTGCTTTTCCTATTACATGGTGTGACACTTATCTTTTTACACTTGCTTGGCCATGGTTTAATAAAAAATCAATAAACAATGGAGAAGTACATAAATGGTCTCTGAAATATAATTTCTTTTTTCAAAGTTCAACGTAAAATGCTCACATAATAGAAAGTCTCTGGTCACTACTTGAATTACAATCAAAATAAATTGCAGACTGATGCCACCTTGCTTCTGCAATTGTCTAGATTTATCCTAGTAGCCCCAAAATGTTAAACGGTATCTCATAAAGGTTTTGTCATCGTGGTTCATATTAAGAGTTACCAGTTATTTTTTTTTAATCTTTTGATAAGGGTATTAAGAATTATAAGTTATACATGAAAAGTATGTGTCACTAAGAGAAGCTGTAGAAAATGGAGATTAAACATGTTATTAGAATTTTCATTTGAACATGCTTCTTTATGGTTATGTAAATGGAGATACTGATGGAATGTTACCTTAACAGTGATTGAATTCAGTGAGAGACTGAGTTACTTTGGAATAGCCACGAGCTTGATTATATACCTAACGAAAATCATCCATCAAGACCTCAAAACAGTAGCAAAAAGTGTCAATTACTGGATAGGAGTCACCACCTTGATGCCACTGCTAGGAGGATTTCTAGCGGATGCATACTTGGGAAGATTCTCCACTGTTCTTCTCTCTTCCACGATCTACTTCCTGGTAACTACAATCTCCACTCCTTCCAATTTTCAACATGGAATGACGGTTTAGAGTATTTCCTTAAAAAATAACAAAAGCATATCCAAAAGCTGCTGACCCTACTAAAGTAGTTAAACTGATGAATGAATCTGAAATTGGTTAAAAACTGTATTTAGCTTTCAATGGTTGGTCAAAATGCTCTACTTATAGATAACTACTAACAACTTTGTGGAAATCCTATTTGAATAACAGAAAATTGGATCACGTTATCAACTCTGTATAAACATAAAATTCGGTTCTAGAATCAGGTAACTTTAAGACAATGTAACAAATCGATGTATACACTAAAATTTTCTCTTACTTGTTCTGGCTTAAATGTGGTTTAGGGCTTGCTTCTCTTGACAATGTCTAGAGTGATCCCGGGCTTAGAACCTTGTGACAGTAACTTCTGTGATGAACGGAGAAGGTCCATGAGCTGATATTCTTCCTTGAAATCTACTTAATCTCTATTGGAACGGGTGGACACAAGCCTTCTCTTGAGAGCTTTGGAGCTGATCAGTTTGATGATGAAAATCCCAAAGAAAGAGGGAAAAAGATGTCCTTTTTCAACTGGTCGAACTTTAGGCTATGCTGTGGACTATTACTTGGTGTGACACTTATCGTTTATGTCTAAGAGCATGTTAGCTGGGTCATGGCAGATGTAATACTCCTTTTTATTGTACTCATTTGATCTTTTCTCTAGTTTTGTCAGTCACTGAAAATTTTGAAGCTAAGCAACCATAAGCTCCCTAGTATATTGGAATCGCATATATATTAAATTCTTTAAAAGGGCAAACTGAGACATGACTATGTATGTGTATGTGCATATAAATATCAACACAAAATTCGACAGGATCACTATAGGCATTGAGATGCAAAATCTTCTTTCACATCATTAAATGCTCAGAGATCAATGTGCATTGCTTGAGGAAGACAGTTTACAGAATATAGCATCCACACAATAATGTTTAATTGAATACTGTAAAAGCAAATGTACCTCAGCTGAGATATAAGCAAAATCAGACCATCACAGATAAAAAATAAGAGTTGATTGAACAAAATGCAAGTCCTGCTGCAAAGTATCTTTTATACAATGTAGAAACAGTATGGACTTGACAAACCTACAAAATACAAAATCCATGAGACACAATTGCTAAAGGAAACTAAGGTAGCAATCCTTTTAGGATAAAGCTAATATATGCAGACCAATCAGAATGCATCAACATTGTTCAGCCACACCAACTCACACACTAATCTTGGAAATAGCACGAGTGTCCCAAAGATAACTAACTAAAATAGATATACTGTAAACTATACAAGAATGATAGTTTTTTAAATGTATACCAGGACAACAGCCATCAAAGACATCAGTAATCAGATTACCTTTTTTTTTTAATAACCACGATGTCCGATCCAACTTTTGTGCACCATAAAATTCAGATTAGTATACCCATCCAACATAAAGGTAAGCCAATCTTTACAAGTTTTGCCAACTTTAACAGGTTCTCATTCTCCAGCACCCTCAAACGGGTGGCAACCAATACACTGATAACTGTACTGCATCCCAACAAAGAGGTATCAAATGGAAAATAACCACCAGTATTTCGATTATTAAAATATATGATATATTTCATATTTTTTCTAATCAAAAAGAATTTATTCATTTTAATGATGTTAGAGTAGGAAGCACCAAACCCCTGTTCTACTTTTTGAAGTTGTCAAGCGTTTGGAATATGTCAAATATTAGTTCATATCATACTCCTACGAAGCTTTAATAGATCTATTCTCTTCATATCAACTAGAAAACTAAACAAAAATAATCTCCATTCTTAACAACTAGAAAACCCATCAAAATAGCAATTTTCATAGAACCCACCAAAGTTCCCTTTCTTAACAACTAGAAAACCCATCAAAACCCATCAAAATTTCCATTCTTAACAATTAGATAATCCGCAAAACACATCAAATTGCAGATTTCATAATCTCACAACTTCAATAAAAAAAATATAGAACCTTAGTTTCAATTTTGACCTTAAAAACTCTAAATTGCAAAGATCTGTTACCTGGAAGAAGTACTTTTACCACTTTCTACTACTATTGAAGCTAGGATTATTGAAGAACGAGTTAAATTTTTGAAAGAACTGATTAACATTCTAGCTGGGTAACATTGTATCTGTTACTTTCATACTGGGTTGCGTCAAATTACGAACTTGATGATTTAGGGCTAAATGGATGATTTACATGGTGTGAAGAGATTGTATTTTTGGGGGAAAAAAGGTTATCTTTTGGATGAGAAGTGGGAAAATAATACTTAGAAAATTTTGGAGGTAAATAAAAAAAATAAAGAGAGGGAATGAAATGTTTTACCCGCATGTTTAGCCACGATATTTTTGCCACGTTTTTTAATTTGTAGAGAAATTTTTTATTTTTTTTGTTAATTTTTCCACAATTTTTGTAATCGTGGCTAAAACATCACAGATAAAAGACATTTTTTTGGTAGTGCTACTAGCCCACATTTAAAGTTGGAGGTCATAGATGTAATTTAATGTCAAGTTAATGGACATATTTATGTATTATGCCTATTTATATATATATATATATATATATATATATATATATATGGAGTTTGTGCTAGACGAGTCTAGTCTAGATCCACGATTGACCTGCAAGGCGGTTTGTGAAGCGGTTCGGCTAGCTATACACAACTTGATCCGGAAGATATCTAAGAATTTGTTATTATTGGTGTTGTTTCTAAATTATTCGGCCCGGTGAATGTCTAACGGTAGGATTTGATGTTGGTATTGTTGTTATAGGTGTTGTCATATCTTTTTGATGGAACATTTTTTGGTGCACTGTGAATAATGAGTATTAAATATTCCAAACAACTTTAACCACCTTTAAGATATATTATTCGGGTTTTTTTAAAAATATTAATTTCTTTGTATCGGATACTTTACATATATATTATTTTTGGAAGAGCTGACAGGAATCCTTAATATTTTAAAAGAATTCAACCAACATAACATGTGAAGATAATGTTCGTGTAATTAACATTAGGATTGAAATTCTCATGTATCAAACGAAAGCTAACAAAGTCAGTCTTGGACGATGATAAATAAGACAACAAAGATAAATTTACCAAAAGATATTTAATGATCAAACAAGTAGCCTCAACTGATAAAGTTGTTGCCATGTGATCAAGATGTCACAGATTCAAGCCTTAAAAACACCATCCAGCAAAAATGTAAGATAATGTTGTGCACAATACACCCTTATGGTGGGATCCTTCCTGAACTCTGCACGTAGCGGGAGCTTTAATGCACCTGACTGATTTTTTTTTTTAAGATATAATGATCAAAATCAGTTTAGTCAATTGGCCTATATGTCAGCAATTCAAACGTAAATAAAAAAGAACATATTCAGTATAATTCTATAAGTAGAATTCTAAGAAGGGTGGGGTATACACAACCTTTTCCCTACCTTGTGAAAATAGAAGGTTGTTTGCAAGAGACCCTCAAACCATTCAAACACATTTTTAAAAAAATTATAGTTTCACAAGGATTACGTAAGTGTTTCAACTTATTTTAATAGTATAATTACTCGATGAAGGAGATTCAGTTGATCCCCTTCTCTAAACCTAAATCTAAACCTAAATCTGTGGATCTGCACACCTCAATTATTTAACCATACTTGTTATCTCCTACAACTCTCTATTCAAGCTAGCTCACATTGTCGGTTTCAAACTCAAATAAAATAGGAGAATTGTGATAGAAAGACAATCGACACACAATTTGTCAATTTAATAATGAATTATCAGGATACATGCATCATTGAAACGTGTCAGCCAAATCATGTGTTATGACATCATGAGTCGAATTTAAATATATAAAAAAGTAGGGATACATATAGCCGATCTCATCTTATTTGAGATTGAGTATCATTAGTGAAAAAAGGGAGGTGGAAGAGACAAGAAAGTGAAAGAGGGAGTTGCTTGGAATATATATATATATATATATATATTCCACTTATTTGAATGATTACTTTTGTTTATTTTTACATGACAAAATAGTTGTAAAATTTTCTTATTTATATATATTCCACTTATTTTAATGATTATTTTTGTTTATTTTTACATGACAAAATAGTTGTACAATTTTCTTATTTTTATTTTAGCGCACTAAGTCGAAGTGTATGAAAAGTTAAAGTTAAACAAAAATAACATATTTTATATAATTTTACAAATGAGACCTGAAAAGAGCGATGTATATACAATCTTATTCTTATATCGCCTATCTTATCCCCTAGTAGGTAAGTCAAGTCATAACCTAGAATAATAAGTAATGGGCTAATAGGCAGAAATCAGAAAAGATCGCGTATAATGATAACAATAGTAATAATAAGTAACAAACAAAAAGTAAACATACTGTTAACTTAGATTACACCCTCGCATTGTAGTTATACCTTTGCTGTATTGAGCTCAGTCGATCGATGATGCCTACTGAGTACCCATTGCTTTGGTACTCATACTACACTTCTGTATATTTTCCCTGATGCAGATCCGAGTAGTAGCAGCCGACATTGACATGATTTCTACCTTCCAGTGCTGATTCGGAGCAGGGTGAGTTTACTGTCGTTCGAGACTGATCCTCCTCTATCTACTCTAGTTTAGTCTTTTGTACTCGAGACTGTTTGTATATTTAGTGTATATTTTGAATTCTATCTAGTACTTTGATATTTTTAGTAGTGGATCTAGTACTGACCTCAGGTCTTGGGAGGAATTCATTTATGTATTTGGTCCTTTTTCTTCCCTCGTTTTACAAGAAGGTAAAAAACTACCAAGCTACGCCAATGCGATAAAGGAATAAATGTAAGTGATACAGAAAATAAATAATGCAGTAATAACAGACAAATCAAACATAATCTAACTGGGCCCCCATAAGTCCGCTAGGCACACAAATATAACCTAACTGGACCTCCATAAACTCGCTAGGCACACTGAAGAAGACAATTAACCCAACCGTATTCCATAAGCCGGTGGGACATATAAGTAGCAATTAAATAAAATAAACGTAAATAATCTATAACTGAGCCAATCCCAAAATATTATTATAGTCATCTAGATATGCACTGGACTTGAACTGGCACCAATTAATAGTAACAAGAGGTCAGATACCGAACTCGAACCGTTAGTGATGAATAATAACAAAAGAACACGTGCCGGATTCGAATCGAACATAGTGGATAATAACAATAGGCCACATATATAATATACACCAGAACTCATAATAAGATGCTGAACTGGAACCGAAACTCAAAGGAATCACAACCATAATCAAATGCCGGACTCAAACTAGAACATATAGTAACCATACCCCACTGTAATATTAAAATTCATATCATACCATAACAATGTCAACGTGGTACAAAAGTTCACAATCAATGATAGAAGTAAAGTATATACTGAACCTGAACAGAATCTAAAATACCTAATTACCATACGCATGTCTTAATTTTAAAGGGACAAATTCAAGGTTTGCTATTTTAATTCCACATCCTAAAGTGATAGATGCTATATTACATTGAAAAAAAAAAATATCAAAATCTACTAAAACGGGGTACTAATCCGGATAAATAAGGCATGCTATATATATATAATGGTTCACAACTACAAGTAATTATCTAGAACTAGCACAATAGTCCACAATTATCTAGAACTAGCATAATAGTCCACAATTTCAATAAATATGCTCAATCTAAAAATAGGATAAACCTAGCCTACCTGAACGCCAAAGCTAAAATGTCTCTGAAAAACCTTCAAATAGTATTCTACTAGAACTCGAACTTGAATAACTTGATGTGAATAATTAATTTACTCTCGATGAACGAATAAATCCTAAAAAATAATTTATTTTCCACAAAACTTCTTCTCTGCATAAAAGTATGGATCTGCTTGTTCTATGTACTATGGGAAAAACCATGAATGCTAAGAGCCATTGAAAATTACTTATATACCTAGAAAATACATTTATGAGATATTACCTTGGTTAATTAAAAAGGAAAGTTTTAAATCATTAATTATAAATTAGTTGTTGGCAATTTAAGCAAGAGCTTGGTGGCAGCATCCATAGTTGTTGTAAGCACCCACCATTTCCACGTGGGTAGTGGTGCCACCTATCAAATTTTCCTCTCATTATGTATGAATTTAGGTATTGCATAATAAGTTCATAATAAAATAATTATAATATTTTAAATATATTATAATTAATAAAAAATTATTTTTAATAAATTCTTTATTATATAATAATAATATTTTAATATTTCTAAATTTATTATATCCCTTAAAATGTTAAAAGACTATAAAAGTTATTATAAGTAATATAAATATAGCATAACTTAAAGAATTTTATTAATTTCAAAAATATTTTGAAAAGGTAATAAATTATATTTCTACTAAATGCCAATTTAAATTAAATAATCTACAATATAATTATATATTACTAAAATTCTCAAACGAACTGTCTGGGAACCAAATTATCAATCCTAATAAATCATAAATAAATTGGTGCAATTATAAAAACTCTGTATATAAAAAACGTGTTAAAATATAAAAAAAATGACCATGAGGTTCATTACGCACTTACATAAATGATATTCCCATATATACTTCTACTATTTTCTAAGTTCTTTTTCTTTCTACGCCATCATATTATTTCATATATATGAAAGTAAAAAACCAATATCTCCTTCAACCTCTCATACAAACAACTACAACATACTCTTATGAAAATGATCACAATTTCACCTCTTCAAATTCAATTACAATTCTTAGACTTGTTATGATCATTTTTATTGGAGTAGTATCCTTTATGGGCAAATTGTGAAGCCTCCAAAGGTTTTGACATCACCATTGTCAATGAAGCCAATAAAGGTACATTTGCAAGTAAGCGTTTCAATCTTTTTTTTGGTCAAATGATGAAGCCACGCGTACGCATTTAATCCTGAGGACTAGTAAATTCATTGAAAATATTCTTTACCCTATTAATGACCGCTTGGGTTATTCTGGTCAGCGGCAGATCAAGAAGCGAGTCAAACATGTCATCCTTCGACTATCTAGTCTGAATTTGACTCGTCCTATCATTGTTAACTCATCCTTAGACAACAACGATGATCTTGTTATACACATAAGTCCTTCAATTTTGAAAGGTTGGAATTATAAGCGTGACATGTTTCTGACATTTCAAAAAGGTATGACGCGTATATGGCTATGGGATGGTCAAGGTAATGCCCCATCTAATCTTGTAAATGGTATGATTGAGTATATTACTAGTTTGGCTAGTCCATCTGGACATGCAACTTCAAAATCTAAATCAGTCGAGCCAATAAAATTAGATTGGAGTTG
Organism: Capsicum annuum; assembly: GCF_002878395.1. Lineage (NCBI taxonomy): Eukaryota > Viridiplantae > Streptophyta > Magnoliopsida > Solanales > Solanaceae > Capsicum > Capsicum annuum. Next base: position 3,950,443 of record NC_061120.1, on the reverse strand, counting down.
TTGGAAGAGCAAGGATGCAAATGATCATGGTGAAGTTTTTGAAATATTATGAGGGAAAAAAAGAAGAATTTATTAGAAGATTGAACTAGGAGATGAAAAATGATTTACATAAAAAAAATGATTGATGAAGCATTAGGAATGTCATCTTGGCATTTATGTGAAACTTATAATAAAGAGGTGTTAGCGAATTCATCGAATTGAATAAATATCTCTACGAACAAAAGAATCAATCAGATCGACTTGATAAAAAAATACATGTCTAAATTTTAATAATGAGAAATACAAATATCTAAAAAGCATAGTTACTCTTAAAGTAAATTATTAAATTCTATACCTAAAAGTTGTCACAATATATACATTATTTCTCTTACATCAAGCTATTATTTGATGACAATCACATATACCAAATGCTCCTAAATGAATCCACCAATAGAAGAACATGACCATATAATTGAAGTGGGGTTGAGGAATTAATTTCTATTTTTTATCTTCAAATAATTGAAAAAATCAATTTATGATTCGTTTATGTCTTGCTTCATTTTTAAAATTATCTTTTTTTTTTATGGCCAACTATTTTGTATGGTGATTCTTTCTTTGCTATCTGATTGATGTAATATATAAAGAGAAAAGTATGTTTATTGTAACAAAAATAATTAAATCATATCAACTAATTAAATTTGTTGAATAGTTAGAAAAGTCGTTTTTTTCTAAGCATGTTTGCTACGTAAGATATGATTAAGATCGTCTCATTGGCTTAATGAAAATTGGAAAGACAATCTATTTCTTTACTTCATCACGATGAAAATCGGTCATACCTTGAAATTATTTTTGAACAATAACCTATATTAATTATTTTTGTATTCTTGAAATTTCGAAAAACAAGTAATTGTTGTCTTTAGATGTGTTTTTTTACGTTTTATTTTCTTGAACTTTTCTAACTAAATCTCAAGATATAGTGTGACCAAATAATAGCATATACTAATTATTCTTGTATTTTTGAAATCTTGACCAAATACTAATTATTATTTTTAGATGTGTTTTTCACTTTTCACTTTCTGAACTTATCTGTCAAATTTCAAGGCATAGTGTGGTCAAATAATAGTCTATACTAATTATTTTTGTATTCTTAAAATCTAGACTAAATAATAATTATTACTTTAAATAAGTTTCTTTTTACCTTTTTGAACTTCTCTGTCCAAATTTCAAGGTATGTAGTACACTTTCTTCTTCTTCCACTTCCTAAGTTTCTATACATAGATTTTTCCCTGAAAACAATTCAACATTAATCCTTCTTGTGTATTTTTTCGCTTCACAAAATTCTCTCACAAGAAAAAAAAACTTTTCCACCATCATTTCAACTAAGAAGTTCAATCTTTTTCACAATTTTAATTGTACCACAATTTTTTGATGTTTTTTTTTTAAATTCCCCAATTGCATCTTTAATAATGTATTCTCTGAAGTAGATATCAATTCCAGAAGTACTTTCAATCTTAAAGATAAAATAATTAGGTTCAAGAAAAATAATTTTTTCTTGTGCAAGGAATTCTGATGGATTGTGAAAAACATTTTAAGGAAGAAAAGAGAATTATTGAATAGAAGTATAAAAAAGATAACAGAAGAGTGTCTCAAGGACTATAAGGATAAAAACGATTTACTATATGAGAGAATTGATGAATTAAAAAATTTCATATTTACTCGGGGCTTTGAGCTGTAGGTGACAAAAGAGTTTTAAAATGAGGTGTAGGTGACAGAAGTCTTAATTATTGAGTGGAGGTAACAATTACTTTATTATAGATTAAGAAAGTTGGGGAAGTTTGAAAATAACCCACAAGTTTTTAAATTTATACTTTGATCTAAATGTTTACCTATATAACGGGAAATGGAGGGAAAAAAGGCGTCTTTCTCTCTCTTCTCATCCGTTGTTGTTTTTTCTCTCTTAACGATTTTTGTTGTTCATTGTTGCTGTTGCTTTATTCATCATCTTCTACTTCATTATCATCTTCATCTTCTTTTTGTTGACCATTTATTGTTGTTGTTGTTGTTACCGCTACTGTTGCTATTTGACTATTTTCTTAGGTCAAATTTTATTTCGACCATCACTTTCCACTTTGGCATTACTTCATAGGAGACCTTGGTAAATCAAATTATGATTTTTAGTTGAATTTGTCATCTGGGTAACTGCTATTGTGTTGTTATTTTTCCAACAATGGATAGAACCTGATCATGAATCCAACATAAGATCCATCTGCTTAAACAGATAAACCATCTGTTGCAACAGATTAGATATCTGGTGCGACATGATAAATATCTATTTCAATAGATTAGTAACCTATTGCAACAGAACCTGCACACGATTCCAGCAGAAGTGTTATCTGTTGCAATAGGGTAAATATCTGTTACAACAAATTAATAACTTATTGAAATAGGTAAGTCATCTGTCACAACAAGTTAATTATCTGTTGCAACATATCACTCATCTGTTGGAATCAACTTCAAAGGTAATTTAGTACTATAACATCAATCCCAACAGGCACTTCATCTGTTGCAACAGATATTCAGAAGCGTAACATGAATCTCAACAGGTAAGTAATCTGTTGCGACTGATCACTTACTTGTTGCAACAAATTACATATCTATTGGGATTCATTCACGACACTATGAAATACTATCAACTTTTTTTAACAAATGAATTTATTTAGGTACCACTAATGGAGGAATCAATAACAATAGGGGTGGATTGTCATGGTCAATGGATAGAGAAGAGCAATAGATATGTATGGCGTTGGAAGGAGGGTGAAATGCTAGAGATGATAGCTATGACAGTCCAAACTGATGTTTCGTATGATGATTTTGTGAACTTAACCATCAACTTTTGTGGACTGAATTGTCAACCAGAAGAACTCGCCATTAGCTACATGCATAACTCCTTTTAAAATCAGAAGGTATTGCTTTTCAAGATAACCGATCAGGTTTGATTATGTGCTTATCTAAGTGATTCAACCAGGCCGATGTTAAGGGTGTACATGGTTGAAAAGACGAGACAGAATGAGAACCGAAACGTAGAAGAAGAAGAACAAGAAAACTTCTTTGATTATAGGTTGGATGATCTAGACATGAATATTCCAGATGATGATCAAACACCTACGCCAGTTGATGCGACCAATACGATGTACAGTTCTTCTCAATCGACACAGTCTGGAAATCGTCAAGACAACGGGACCACCTTTTTTATTGGAATGTCATTCAAGGACAAGAATGAACTATATAACACTTTGTTTATTTTTTGCTTGAAAAAAGATTTCAGAATAAAGAAGGTGATTAATTCGAGTAGTGTCTTTTGCTTCAAATGTGCTAATACGAACTGCAAGTAGTGGTTAAGAGCGGTGAAGTACGCAAGTTCTGACAGATTCATCATTCATAAACATGAAAAATATCACACATGTGGTTTAGAGCATATCTCGGGCTAAAATCTTTACGCCATGGCAAAGGACCTCAGTGAATATTTCAGGAGAAGTTTCCCCGATGGCAAAGGCCCTTCAACAAGGGTTATGGCCAATCAAATCCTTACGGATTTGGGTGTACTGGTCAGTTATTGAAAGATATATACAGCCATAGGGATTGCGAAGGACCTAGTTAGGGGGACACTCGAAAATGGGTATGCAGTTCTAGATGCTTACCGTTACATGATTGAGTCCGCAAATCTTGGAAGTAAGACGACATTGTATCTGGATAAAAACGGAAGATTCAAGTACTTTTTTGTATCCTATGGTGCTTGGATTCAAGGTTTTTGACATTTGAGAAAAGGCATAGCCATCGACGATACCTTCTTGAGGAGCAGGTATAATGGAGTTCTACTATCGACGGTGGCGCAGGATGCGGAGAATCACATCTTTCTTGTCGCTTTTTGTGTAGCAGACAAGGAATGTGATGCCTCTTATGGATTTTTTTTGAACAACTACGAAGTTGCGTCGAAGATATCAAATATTTGTGTTTTGTATCGGATAGGCATCCAAGTATTCCAAAGATGGGTTCACTTTTCTTCACTTCAGATTACTTTGGTTGTTGCATCAGGCATCTTAGAGAGAATATTCAAAACAACTATCACAACGAAAGGGTCATTACCCTTTTTTATAAAACAGCTAAAGCATATAGTAGAGAGGAGTTTTTAGAAATTTCAATCAAATAGTGGATGCGAATCCCAAGGTAGCAGAATTTCTCGCACGTGTCGGTTTTGAGAGATGGAAGCGGGCATTCTGTCCAGCAGATAGGTACATTCTTATAAATTTAATGTCTTGATTGATTTACAAGTTTAGTATGATTTCGTACTAAGTGATTCTTTTCTATAGTTACAATATTATGACATCAAGCATAGCTGAATCTGTGAATTCATTTTTTGGCGATGAAAGAGAATTTTCCATCAACACTATGTTTGAAAAATAAGTAAGAAGTATAGCGAATTTTTTAACATAAGGCGTGTGCAGTTCAAGTACCCAGGAAAAAGAACCCGATTTGTTCTCGAATTCGAAAAAATAATATCAATAAACGTCAGTTTTGGGAATAAGTTATTCTCTCATAAAATAATAGATTACAAATTCAGTATCACTGGTTATGGTGATGCTGCCACGGTCGATCTTCAAAGAAGATCTTGTACATGTAGAGTTTTTGACTCGGACAAAATACCTTGTCCACATGCTATGGAAGCGCTTCGAGCTCAATACAGTCATAAATATGGACCTGAAGTTTACGAGCACTCCTCTCAATATTATTCAGTGGAAAAATATGAAATGGTATATAGTGGGCATATTACTCCGGTGCCTCCAAAGAATCTTAGGTTGTTCCTGCAGAGCTTATGGGGAGATTAATATCTCCTCCATATATTGACCCAAGCACTATCAAACTGGGAAGAAAGCCATATAAGAGGAGGCGTGGAGTTGGAGAATCATTTTCATCAAGAAGAAAAAAGTGCTCCATATGTAAGTGTGCTTGCCACAAAAGAACTACATGCCCAAATCGTAATCCACCATGATCGTTGTAATTGCAGAAACTTGTGTTGTTGTTTGTTTGTTGTGGACTTTTATATATTTAACTCATTGTTGTGAACCTAATTTTATCATTTATTATATATAAAATATCCTTTTTAATAACTTGTGCATCAATAAAAAGAGGAAAAACATGAACTAAATAATACAGCAGACCACAATTATTCTCAACAGTTCCATTAAACTGGAATGTTTTCCTCCAACAGATGACAAATCTGTCGAAATAGATGGATAATCTATTGACAGAAATCCAACAGATAACCAATCTGTTCCAACACATGATCCATCTGTTGAAAGAACTCAAAAGCCAAAATTGCTAGTGCTACTGGATTAAATATTGCTCCTTGCCTCCAACCGTTGACATGTTAACATGTATGTATGTTTAGAAGAAATAGATAGAATGAAAATTGAATAAGAATTAAAATGCCAAAGTCGACTAAAGTAAATTTTTCATTAAATGAAAAATAAAATACACTAGGTATATGTCCGATATAGAAAAATTAAAATACATACGCTAAAAGAAAAAACACATTCTAATTAATATCATCATCATCATCATCATCATTAATGACAACCGACCAATCAAATCGCAGCATCAAGGCCCTCATCATCCTTTGCATCTCTCTGAACATCGTCGCTTTCATAGTGACCAAATCCCTCTACAGGTCATTAACCTGCCTCTGAAGTTCCCGCATTGTATAGCATAGAATAGAAATGTACGAAATAGGATCATAAATATCTAGAAAATGCATGAATTGACAAATGTAAAGAAAAAAGTCTAAAATGTAATACAACGTATACGACCAACTGGTAAATTTACACAAGGAAAAAACATACCTCAATGAGAAAGGAATATGCTCTTTGAAGAGAAGTGGTTGAAGATGTCACACAAAAATAAAAAATACAAAAAATAAATAAAGTTGAGTAGAATGAAGGTTAAGGAGGGAATCCGGATATGTCAGGCCAAAAGGCACGACTGTTCAGCTCCATTGTATTAATTACATTCAAACTGGTGGCATTTTTTTTTTTTGTGAAAATTTATGACTTTTTCTTTTACATTAATACTTATCACCATTTCAAAATGGTTTGACACTCGATAACAATTGTTATTATTGAGCTGTTGCAACAAATCGTCCATCTGTCGCAACGGATTTAGTATCTGTTGCAACAGATGGATTGAATGTGCAACAGATGTTCTGTCAAAATAGATTTACCATCTGTTGCAACAAATGCATTGTATGTGCAGTAGATGAGACATTTGATGCAACATATGTATTATCTATTGCAACAGATGGACCATTTGTTGGAGGAGATGTTTTGATTTCTTCTAACACATGATTCATCAGTTTCAACAGATGGAGTATTCAGTTCATTAGCTATTTTGAATGTGTTAGATAAAAAGTCACGACTCTTTACCTCTTTTTAATAGTCCCTCCATTTCGTATTAGTTGGGCTATATGGACTTGCACACCAATTAAGAACAATATTAATTAGATGATTATTTTACCAAATTGGCCTTATTAATTATGCTTTGAAAGTATAAATATGAATTATATACTTTATGTAGTCATTTAATAATAAGGGTAATCTTGGAAGAATATAATAAAATTCTCTTGATTTTATAAATAGGACAACTAAATTGAAACAAACATTTTTAGCAAGAAGTAATCACATGCGCGCAGATGAATAAACACTGTCTGGTTTGTCACAATAGATTTACCATCTGTTGCAACATATGGATTATCTGTTGCGACAGGGACCATATGTTGGAGGAAATATTTTGATTTCTTACAACAGCTGATGATTTGTCAGTTGCAACAGATGGAGATTTTAATTTATCAGCAGTTTTGAATGTGTTAAGATAAAAAGTTATGACTCTTCACACCTCTTTTTTTATAGTCATCACATGTGTGCAGGTGAATAAAAAACACTGGCTAACACGTCCTGATGGGGTATGAAGAATAAGGTGCGTGCAATGGATCCCATTTTCATACGTGGGAGTTATGTACATTATTGATCAGGCTACCGTGATAGAAACACATAAAGTGCAATGATTTTGTGAATGCATTTTTTTACCAATTAGACATTGATCCTTCAAACAAGATCCTGCATTGTATAGTTTAGTTTGATAGGTGCGAACTGATTAGGCCGAAGGGTTCCAACACACTGGTGTCGATACCCCGTTATAATTTAATGACGATTTATGCTCATGTTTTAGCGTCATGTTTGGGAAAGTGGTTTAAGTTTTTGGCGGCAGTGTAAATATACAGTAGTGATTGGACCAGTTTTAATGGCGCAATGGACTTCTTGAAAGGCCTTCGAAGCCTCGCAATGCAGCAAACAATGATGTAACCAATAGATATTCCCCTAGTTCAAACTTATATGGATGGATTGCTGGAGGAGATTTTTATATAGCAGATGGTGCTTAGGAAAATACCTGTGCGTGAAGGGAGAGGTGGAGAAGACCATATATCATCTCAGACCTTGTGTAAGAGGAAACACAAAGTAGGAAGGAAAATGTAGCGAAATTGTCCAATGAAATTGACATGAGAAATGAAAAAACTGGATGAGCTTCAAATGTGGAAGTGTATCCAAATATAAAAATCCATCAGTTGATAAAAAAAAAGAAGAATGGTTAATAGGACTGGAGCTGGACACTTTGCTCGAGAATACAACTAGCGAGCATGGCCTCAATGAAGACTCTCACAAAGTGAAGGACCAGAACTCTAAGAAAGAAGCTTCATGAGCACAAAAGGTGGTAAGATTGTCGGTCAAAATTGAAACCTGAACCAACAACTCCTAAATTAAAATAAGGGAAGCCAAGACATCAATTTATGAAGTCTAACTTGTATGCCATGCCTTCTATTTGTGGCTATGATCAGGTCAATGGAAGTAGAAACAAAAAGGTCCAAAGTTGGGCTGAAATCCCATGCCTTTTTGTTTCCACTGCCTTTGACCTGACCAGAGCCATGAACAGGAGGCATGGGATGCAAGTTTAACTTGAGAAATTTCCATCTTGGCTTGATCCCGTATTTTTAATGCAGTAGTAATTGGTTCAATTTTCAATTCAGACCGACAATCTTACCACCTTCCGTACTCGCGAAGTTGCTTCTTTAGAGTTCTGGTCCTGCATTTTGTGGGTCTTAGTTGAGGCCATGCTCGCTAGTTGCAGTCTCTAGCAAAGTGACCAGCTCAATTCCTCTTGACCATTCTTTTTTTTCTTCAAGGTTTGGTGGATTTTCATTTTTGGATACACTTTCACATTCGTAGCTCATCTATTTTTTTTTCATTTTTCATGTCAATTTCATCAGCCAATTTTGCTACACTTTCCTTCTTACCCTGTGTTTCCTCTTAAATAAGGACTGAGATAATATATAGCTTTCTCAACCTCTCTCTTATGGCATAGGTATTCTTCCAAACACCTTCTGTTGTATAATAGTCTTCTTCAATAACCCATTCATATAAATTTGGACCAGGGGAATTTCTATTAGTCCCATCATTGTTTTCAACAATGCGAGGCTTCGGAGGCCTTTCAAAAAGTCCATTGAGCCATTAAAATCAGTCCAATCACTATTGGATATTTACACTGCTGCCATAAACTTGAAATCTTCCCCAAACTTGACACAAAAACATGAGCCTAAACCCTCATTATATTGTAACGGGGCATCGAAACCACCATATTGGTCCCTCAGCCTTACCAGTTCGAACCTAATAATATTAACTGTAAAATGCCATATCTTGTTTGAAGGATTAATGCCTCATAGGTAAAGAAAAGCATTCACAAAATCATTATATTGGATGTGTGTTTTCATGATTGATTGATCAGTAATACATACCTCCCACATATGAAGTGGTTCCATCTGCAAGCAACTTATTCCTCCAAATCCATATTTACTCTAGCCTTTAATGCTGGCAGGGAAAAAGTGGATCCAGTTTCACTCCTTTTATCTGCAAATAAGAGAAATGCATTTGATGTTAAATAAGAGAAGAACAAAAATAAAATTACAAAAGGATAACACAAAATTGAGTAAATCAACAAATGACCAATCTGATGCAGCAGATTACCCATCTGTTCAACCAATGAGGCATCTGTTGCAACAGATGAATGACCTATTGGAACCGATGGTTCATCTGTTGGAATAAATCAAACCAACCTTGCTACTAGTTTGATTTCTTCAAAAATTGCTTCTTCTATACAAAAAGGTAACACAAAATTGAGTGAATCAACAGATGACCAATATGATGCAATAAATTACTCATCTGTTCAACCGATGAGGCATCGCTGCAACAGATGGATGACATATTGCAGAAGATGGGTCATATGTTAGAATAAATCAAACCAACATTGCTACTAGTTTGATTTCTTCAAACAGTTGCTCCGTCTGTTCCAACAGTTGATTTATTAGTTGCAATAATTGAGGAAACTATTGCAACACCACCACCAACAAAGAAACAACAGTATATGTTCTAACACCATCCGCAATATAAACGTCACATGTTCCAAAACGACCACCACCCCGAACAATAGCACCACCAAACTACCAAACAAAAGACATAAAAAAACTATACTGACAACAAGGCTTTTAAAGTTCTCTCAACAGATGACTTTTTTCGTATATTTTAATAAAACTAATGGTTCGTTCATTCAAGACTTAAAAAGTCACCTTTCCTTCAATTTTCTCAATAAATAGAAAATTGGTAATGGGTAAATCATTAATAGCAAAAGATGTAAATAGCTAATTTAAATGACATACAAAGAAGAAGACGAGATGAAAAGAGCAATAGTGAACCATATCTGCAATGTCAAAAAACCAAAGGGATCAAAACATCCATTTCAGTCAAGAAAAGATATTGATTGATTGTGATCCAAAAGGATCCTCATCCGAAAGAAGGGAGAAAAGAGAGAAAAAAGGAAACAAAGAGAATTGAGAAAAAAGAACAGTGATAAATGAGTTGAGTCTTACTTTATGACTGAAGGAGAGAATATCTAGATATGGGTTTTAAATATTCATTAATAACTTTTGAGGGGCACGAGGAGACGGTGACATTGAAAAGACCATATAAGACTACTCTCTCAGGAGATTTTTGAGTTATCCAAGTAGTACGAAGTAATACTTTTTACCACCTCAGTATTTTAACTTTTTTCATCTCGGATAGAAAATATCTAAATTACTTTTAAAAAAAGGGTTATCCAAGAGTCTTTTGGCAATTGCATTATGAGATGGTATTGCGTTCCTCCCTACCTGGGTCATCGATCGATCACTCTTAGCCGAACCGATTCTTACTACCTCATATGTTAGACTAATGCCTTAATTGATTAATCTAGGACTAGGGTACTAATACCTTAATTGAATAATCTAGGACTAGGGGTGAGTCCTCATAGGGTCAATTACATATTTAATTGAGTCTTTTGGCAATTGCATGAAGATACAATATTGCTTTCCTTCCGACCAGAGTTGTCGATCGATCACTCTAAGTCGACCCGATGACAGTGCCTATTTGATGGTTTACAATAGAAGGGTAATCTATTGCGATATATGACTTAATCCATTTGATAACTTACAATAAATGGGTAATCTATTGCAACAGATGACTTAATCTATTTGATAATTTATAATAGATTCGTAATCTGTCACAACAAATGACACAATCTATTTGATAGTTTACAACAGATGCATAATATGGTACAACAGATTACCTAATCTATTTGATTTAATCCAACAGAAAAAACATCTGTTGCAACAGGTTGAACATTTGTTTATATATAATTTCAATTGAGTTCATATGTTAGACTAATACCTTTACTGAATAATCTAGGACTAGGGATGAGTTCTTATAGGGTCAAATACAGCTTCAACTGAGTCTTTTGGCAATTGTATGAAGTGAAAGTATTGTATTCCTCCTTACCTGAGTCGTCGATCAATCACTCTTAGCGGAACCGATTCTTACTACCTTATATGTTCAACTAATACCTTAATTGATTAATCTAGGACTAGGGTACTAATACCTTAATTGAATAATCTAGGACTAGGGGTGAGTTCTCATAGGGTCAACTACAACTTCAATTGAGTCTTTTGGCAGTTTCATGAAGAGACAGTATTGCGTTCCTCCCAACTAGAGTCGTCGATCGATCACTCTGAGCCGAACCGATTCTTACTACCTCATATGTTAGACTAATACCTTAATTGATTAATATAGTACTAGGGTAATAATACCTTAATTGTATAATATAGGACTAGGGGTGAGTTCTCATGGGGTAAACTATGGCTTCAATTGAGTCTTTTGGCAGTTGCATAAAGAGATGGTATTACATTTCTCCCGACTAAAGTCGTAAGTCGACCACTCTGATCCGAACTAATTCTTACTACCTCATATGTTAGATAATACCTTAGTTGATTAATCTAGGACTAGGGTACTCATACCTTAATTGAATAATCTAGGACTAGGGGTGAGTTCTCATAGGGTCAACTACAGTTTCAATTGAGTCTTTTGGCAATTGGATTAAGATACGATACTGCTTTTCTCTCGAATAGAGTCGTCGATCGATCACTCTGAGTCGAGCCAATTCTTACTACCTCATATGTTCAACTAATACCTTAATTGATTATTCCAGGACTAGGGGTGAGTTCTTATAATGTCATGACAGTGCCAATTTGATGGTTTACAACAGAAGGGTAATCTATTGCGACATATGACTTAATCCATTTGATAACTTACATCAGATGGGTAATCTGTCACAACAGATGACTTAATCTATTTGATAATTTACAATAGATTCATTATCTGGTGTTACCAATCTTTTTTGATAATTTACAACAGATGCAAAATCTGATGCAACATGTTGAACATTTATTTTTATATAATTTCAATTGAGTTCATCTATTAGACTAATAGTGCCTAAATTGATTAATCTCGGACTAGGGGTGAGTTCATAGGGTCAACTACAACTTCAATTATTTTTATACAATTTCAATTGAGTTCATATGTTAGACTAACAGTACCTTTTTGGCTATTGCATGATGAGACGGTTAAAAAGTATGCATATATTTTATAATTTTAAAAATAATTAAGATCAATTCAGACCAAATTAACATTTTCAACACTTGTCATTCTTTTCCAAAATACAAATCAACCCATACAAAACATTTCATCATTTCAAATCTCGAGTTCTCGCTCTTTTCTCTCTCATTCTCACTCAACAATATAGTACAGACAACAACTACTCAACAAATTGGTCACCCCTTCATAACAGATCACTTTTCTTCTCATTTCCAACCACATAGGTGTTATTTTCGACTTTATTCTTGCTTGTATTAGTCATTTTATTTGTCTTCGTAGGTGACGGAGTTCGAGAAGAGTTCTATAATTTTTATTTTTCTAAGAAATAAGGGTTTTTAAGTTAATGATGAAAAATAAAACTTTTAGTTGTATTATCTTCGACAATGGGTTTATGATTTTGAGTATTGATGGTAAAATCGTAGGAAGAACTCGAGAAAACCCTAGTTTCTATTGCATTATTTCGTTGACTGTCGTGGTATTGTTGGATGGTGTTTGTGGTGTTAGTGTTGGTGGTGCTGTTTGTGGTCATTGTGGTGGAACTGGTGGTTGTATTAGTTAGTGGTGTTTGTGATGGCTGTCGGTGGTATCGGTATTCGTGGTGTTTGTGGCATTGGTTGGTGGTGGATGTTGGTGTGTCAGTATTGGTGGTGTTTGTAATGTATTTGTTAAAATTTATGCATACATCAATTGTAATGTAATTTTTGCTTTTCTGTTGTTTGTAGGTAAAAAATGCCTCCCAAAAGAAAAGAAAGTGAAAGTGGATCGACGTCTGACAACAACAAAAAAAGGCTACAGTATAGAGGTATTCGGAGGAGCTTCCTGAATAATATCAGTCAGGGAAAAGTGAAGTTGGGGAGAGAAATGAAAACAACATTGAGGGAGGTGGACAAGGGTTTGTAGATGGCGATGAAGAAAATGAAAGTGAGAAAGAGAAGAAATTAAAGAGTGAGAAAAAGAAAGAGGATGATCCTGTCAAAACTTTTAGTATTGATAGGTTTCAAGTTGCGATGCTGCTAAATGACCTAGAAGCAAAACTAACTGGTCAAATTGTACTTAAATGTTAGATGGGGAGAAATTTAAATAATTTTAGGAAAATTATGAAGAATGAAAACATAGACGGACTTTTTAAGAAGAGCCGCTTTGGATGCTTTCTTTAGTTGCCTGAGGACCCCCCCTGCCCATTTCGGTTTCCCTATGACGATGGTATATTGTCTTCTCAAGTGCAGGATCAAGTACATAGGGGATGATAAAGATTCGGAGGAGACAAAAAGAAGATGGATGAAATTTGGATCAACTACTGTGGCATGCCGGTTTGTTTTGTCTTGAAAGAGTTTGCCATAGTGACAGACTTGAGATGCCATCATTCAGAAGAACCACCACCCTACAAAAGATCCAAGGCAAGAAAAAGCAAGGAAAAAATAGATGGTTGTTTGACATTGCTCAACATGGCTACAAAGCATCGAATTTGATGGTAGATCTCGAGAATAAAACCATACTAGAGCAGTACAGGGAGCAATTGTGCTTAGTTTGATTTGCCCATTCAGATATATTGGCAAGAGACGTCAACAAGGTCATAGAAGATAATTTGTTGGTGTGTGATGAGGATTTTGAAAAATTCAACAATTATCCCTGGGGATATGACAGCTTCTACTTGACTCTCCAATATTTACTAACAAAGCTATCCTTAGGGACGACCACTTAATACGAATTTCCTTGGGCTTTCATGGTAAAATTAATCGCTAATTTTACTCATGCATTAATTTATATTGAATATAGTTATTATGACTTTTTTTCTTACATACTGTTTACATTTTTTAGGCTTGGACATTTGAAGCCATTGCTCTCCCCGATAGCAGGTAATAGATTAACCAGATGAGGTTTCTCATCCAAAGATGTTTAGGTGGTTAGCTGCAAAGAGTAACACCAATATTAAGGAGGCTGATCTATTTAACCCTCCGGATGATGCAGTACGTCTTCTTCAAGTAAAATAATTCTACTCAAAGAAAGATATTGAATAGATGTTATATCTGGTGCAAAAGATGTTATATTTGATGCACCATATGGGACATCTATTGCTATAGGTTAATCGTCCTATGCCAATCGGGGAAATAGATGGAAAATCTATTATGACAGATGATTGATATCTTGCATCAGATTACCCATCTGTTGCTTTAGTTCTTTGAACCTGACTCCTAATAGATTAACCATCTACTGCAAATTATGCAACAGATGTGTAATCTGATGTAACATATTGTTAATCTGTTGCGACATACAGATCTTCTATTGCATAATATATTACCAGTCTTGTGCAACTATTGCAACAGATTAGAAATCTATTACGACAGATGATTGATATTTTGCATCAAACTATCCATGCGTTGCTCTATTTCTCTCAACCAGGCTCAAAAGGGATTTTAATTGTATACTGCAAACTATGCAACAGATGGGTCTTTTTTTAAAAAAATGTAACCCAACTATGAAAATTATTATATTATATGATCTAAATGTATTTGTCTTTATTTTCTTTTTTATAGGTTGTGCATCCATGGATCTTGCCTACTATAGAGGAGTCAGTGATGACTTCTTATATTACTCTAGGTCATGTTGATACTATAACAAACCCAATGGTGGAGTTAGTGAAGAAGGAATTGGCTGGAGCAATAGCCATAAGAAGAGCAGTTAGGCAAGGTCAGCCTAATGTTGAGGCTCTTCATAACTAACCTACTAAGGCAAATCTGGGTGCTTTTTCTGGTGGAGTTGTTGGTGTTGGTGGCAGGTATGCTGATGCTGCTACCACTCATGATGATGAGCATGTTGATGCTCAAGAAAACATAAATATGTTGGAAAACACCTCTTTTCACCCTTGCACAGGTCCCTCCCACCCCTCTTCACCCTCGTGTTCTCGTTGTGAATGTAAAGAGTGCAAAAACAGCCAGGATAAACTTTTTAAAAAAGTAGAGGCTATCTCTAAAGCTGTCGAGGAATTCAAATCCAAGAGGTGTGTCATACCATCCAAGAAGGTGAGGGAGCCACACACTCCAACAGTGTTGGTTAGGAGAAAGAAAAGAGCAATTAGAGACGTGCTCTTTGGTCAAAAATTAAAAAAAATTACAATTCCCCCCTTTCCAAAAGCTGTTGAAGTTCAAGGGCCGGTTAAGAAGGTGGACATATACGTGAAACTTGGCGCCAAAGAGAAGAGGGATCTGCGATAGGCCAAGAATGCTAAGCCAGGAGCACCAGATTACCCCAGGCCTCCTTTTCCCCCCCAAGACTTCCAGACTATGACAGATATGCATATGCCGTACAAGGACAAGGCAAGTTTACTTTTCCTAACATAGAATTCTAATCTACCCATGAAGAAGAAGCTACGCAACAGATATGAAACCTGTTGCAACAGCTGGGTATACTGGTTTTGTTGAAACCTATTATCCATCTGTTGCATAAGTTACGTTGGATTATTGATTCAGAGAACCCTATGCAACAGATGGACCATTCGTTGCATCTTTACAATTACTAACCTATTTAAAAATTGAATTTTTATATCACAGCATGTTGACATAATTCTCTGCCTCATGAGGAAAAGAAAATTAACGTACCGGGAAGCTTATGACGCTGCCGATATAATAATGAACCTCAACTTTTACAAGAAGCTCATGGATAGGTACGATCAACTCAATGGGAAGGCGTCAACCCTTGAAGTGGGACTTGATTTCCTAGTTCCACGTTGGACTTGGATAAATAAGAAATAATAAAATATGTTAGAGGGGAGACGCCAAATCCACACGGCAAGAGCTGGACCGAGGTAAAGAGGATTCTTGCAGTCATTAGCGTGAACGGCATGAATGACATGCATTATCGGGCTATTGAGATACAACTCAAGGAGGGAAAGATCAATGTTTATGACGGCAACATACCTCTCATTGATGATTTCGATCTTTTTCTCTTTGCGGAGCCACAGATGGAGCTGTTGGCCATCTTGTTGAGGGAGAGTAAACTAATGAATCATTTTCCAAGGGAAGTGTTGAAATCATGAGATTTTGAAGGTCGAAACAAGGGAATGTCCTTCCAAAAAATTATGCCTGTTACGTGAGTGGCTCGAACACTCTTGCACACATAGAATGTTTGCTGACGGGCACAAAAATAGCCGAGCCAATGAATTTTCTGTACGACAATGCTGTGGAAAACCTGCAAGAGGTCTAGGCTTATAGGGTACTAACAGGACGCTTGGAGCCTGTGTATATAGATGAGCCTGTGAAATAGCAATTTTTAATTTCAAGTCACTTTTCACTTTATTACATGTACATGTAGTTGTAATAATTTTTTTCTGATGAAAGTTAAGAGTTTTTTATAATGTAAGAGATTGTCAATATGTTGGAAAATATACTGAATCTGTTCTGGCAGATAGTTTATCTGTTGCAATAGGTTGGTCATCTGTTGCATTATGCCGATGTTATTTCTATGCAATCTAAGTCTAATATGTTGTAATAGTAGGAAGATCTGTTTGATAATTTCTAATATATGACCTAAATTTCACAACATATGCCTAATCTTTTTGATATTTTTCAACAATTACGCTTGAATATCCATGTGCTCGACAACACCAAACCAGTAACAAATACACACACTACCATGAAAATTTCAGCAATTAGGCTTGAATATCCATGTGCCCAACACCACCAAACCAGTAGTAATAACGGCAACAATGTAGTATCTTCTTGCTCGATTTTGTTTCTCTTCAGAAGCCTTGACTTTTTTCAACAAACCCCAGATTACACTATTTGCTTGTGAAGGGTGTCATTCTTCATACCAATCAAAGTAATTGCATCCACCCAATTTCTATAAAAAAGAAGACAATTACAAAACAATAATTAATCAACTAATTAAATACAAAAAATATTATCTTTGAAATCTTACAAGTAAAAAACCTACGACCTGGATTTTGTTGTGTCCAAGAAGTCTTTAACAGAGCTTCATAACTACACTTACAATATCAAAAATCTTTATAAAAAAAATAGTGGAAGATGCGCTCGACATTGTCAAGCTCAATTGGAAAAAATGAAAAAAAGATGAAGAAAAGAAAGACCAAACACAAATAATTTGAAGAATTTGGATAGATAAAAGAAGATGACGATGAAGAAGAAGATTTGGGAATTTAGGGTTAAATCTTAGGAGGAAGATGAATATATAAGATAATGGGGGGAAAAATGACTGTTGGGGCCAAAAAGTGCCATACTGACTCATTTGATGCCTATTTTATTTTACGTGTTTAAAATGAACACTGTCTACTTGATGCCTATTTTATTTTAAGTGTTTGAACTGAACACCGTCGATTTATTCCACCTTTTTTAATTTCAATGCACTTTATCTTTTTTACACGTAGTGATAATTTTTTATGTCCAACGAAAGTTGAACTTTTCTAATGCAACAGATTCTCCATCCGTTGTAACAGTTATTCTACCTGTTCTGACTTATAGTTTATCTATTGCAATAGGTTGGTCACCTGTTGCATTATCTCGATGTTGCTATCTAAGTCCATCTGTTGCAACAGCGGGAAGACCTGTTTGATAAATTCCAACAGATTACCTACCTGTTGCAACATATGTTTAAATCTGTTTAATTTTTTTCAATAGATGTGTCATCTGTTGCAATAGATACATTATCTATTGTAATATTTTAATATAGTATTCCTTTTCAATTAATAAGTTTAAATCTAAGGAAAACTAAAATTCACAAACAAAATAAAATAAATCGAAGCCTTCAGAAATTAGCTGAAATAAGTCAACGAATAAATGAAATGTGAAAAATTATTAAGGGTACAGATCTCAAAAAATACATCAACAAAAATTTAAGTATGATGCCAAGTATTACTTTGACAGGCTCAATCTATTAAGATCTACTCGGTATGGACTATTTGTTCTTCATCCGGTGCTATGGAATTCGGCTTTGCTCATCGTGGATCTTTATTGTCGCTTACGTATGGTTTTTGTTCTCCGTATTTCCATAAAAAGAATAGCATATTGTCAATGTTGTTCAGTAGTAGCTTTTACATCCACCTGAAAAGCCAGAATTGGTCAATGCTAATCACGGAGATACAACAAAATGAAAAAGGATAACTCATCTGTTCTAGAAAATCAAATAGGTCTTTCTCCTATTTAAATTATCCCAAACAGATTATATTTCTGTTGTAACAATGAATCAATTGTTAGGACAAATTTCTACATGAGGAAGATCTATATGATAATTTCCAAAGAATGAACCATCCGGTGCAATAAGTTAGTAAACTATTGCAACAGAAGTATATATCTGTTTGATAATTTTTAGCAGATGTGTAATATGTTGAAATATATGAGTGTTTGTTTGTTTTTTTAGTTGGAACACATGTATATTCACCTTCTTCAGCTTGTGCTGCTCTCCTTTGGACATTGTACATTGCTCAGTGCAACACACAGACAGAGGAGTTGCAATTTCACCTCTTTGGATGGTTGATAATACCTTGGAAATCACTTTCCTTCTCCTCTTAGCCCTAATATCTAATAGAGCGGATGGAAATAAAATCATCTTTGATGGAAGAGACCCCTCTTAGATGTCAATTCCTTTACAAAAGCAGTTAATACGTTAATAGGATTAATCACTACATCATGTTTCACCCTCCAGTCTTGACATTTGCATGCAGAACATTCACTGGGAGAGGCAAAATCTGTATAACTAGTATGATTATACTCGTAATGGTTTGTTTTAAATACTGTAAGAGGAGCATCATTAGCACCAAAAGAAGCACCACTACAACCACCAACAGCTCCATCATCACTAAGACCATCAACAACAACAAGCTCACCCACTAAAATTATTTTTCTTGTAATGGCTGTTGCTCCAAATAATTTCATTTTTATTTTGTCGATGACCTTAGGGTCTGATAAAGTTTGTACAGACTGTGAAGTAAGAAAAAATGATATCTTCAACTCTTGATTGTTTAGAACTAGCGACGGATGCACAATCTAACATAAATCATTACATATATTAGAATGATGATTAGATCATTCAAAAAAATTATTAATTAAAATAAAAACTTAATTATAATTATACTTACTGCATCCTTCAGGGGTTTGAAGAGATCAAGAAATTTTACATTTTTATCAGTTTTGGCCAACAACCATCTTAAGATTCTTGAACAGGAAAATCCTTCCTGGTAGTTCACTTGTTGTCTCAAATAAGGAATGGCTTCAAACGCCCAAGCCTATAAAATAACGCCAATAAATCAAAACCATTATTGAGTAAAAAATATGAATGATATCATAATAAAAGAAAGAAACATTTACCATGAAAGCCCATGGGAAGCCATATAAGTTGACTGTCTTTGGTGCTAACGGAGTCAATAAATATTTGACAGTCATTTTGAAGCTTTCATAACCCCAAGGATAGCTGTTAAACGCCTCAAGATCCCTGGAGAGCTTTATTAAACCGAGGCTTATGTTTTTGTTAACGTCTCTCATCCAAAGAATATTATGTACAAACCAAACCAAGCACAATGACTTCTTGTGCTTCTTTGAAAGTCCTTTACCTTTCAACGCTTCTATCAAATTTTTGTTTTTAAAGCTTAGACCAACAATGGACACCAGGTCATCACGATCACACGACTTTTCTTTTCCTGTTTTTGGTGTGCAGGGTGCTTTTTTGGGTTAGAATAAGTATAACTTGAGAAGGAGGATAATATTTTAGTCCAGTAACTAGGGAAAACTCCTTCCAACAAAAACAAACAGGCATTCCACAATAAATAAGTAGCTGTCCCTGAAATAAGCATCCAATTTTTGTTCTCGAAGTATTTTTCTAAAGGCGTCGAAAGATTTTCCCATGGCTGACTTAACCACGAAATCACCAATTAAATATGTGGCACCATCACATTGCATTCTCACAGGATAACGTTCAATGCTGAAGGCTTTAACCAACTCTTTGGTGGAAGGGATATTAGCATTTGCATCATCTCTTTTGAAATATTCCTCCTCTCCGTGTTCACCATATTCTGCTCCCGATTGAGATAACGCTTGTAAAGCAAGCTCATAGAGTGGTGGATGTAGCCTAGCTGCTTCACTTGTTTATTTACTTGGACTTGATTCTGTTTCTATTCTGTTGGGAACCATATTATCTAAAATTGACAGGAACATAAAAAAATATATCATAGTTGATTAATGCATCATTAAAAAAGAATAATGATAAATCAAACAAGTAAAACAGTAAAATAACAATTTGAGTGATCACACATCTGTTACAACATCATCTATTGCAACATATGAGTGATCTGTTGGAACAGTTGAATAACCTGTACCAACGGTTGAGTAATCTATTGTGACAAAACAAAATATATCACTCATCTATTAAGAAAGATGAATAGTCTGTGCAACAGATCACACATCTGTTGTGACATCATTTATTGCAACATATGATCTGTTGGATCAGTTAAATAACCTACCTGCAGTAACGACTAAGTAATCTATTGCGACAATACAAAATATATCACTCATCTATTTAGAAAGATGAATGATCTGTGTAACAGTTCATACATCTGTTGCAACACATGAGTGATCTGTTGGAACAGTTATCAATGATCAATATTGTTTAGATTTCTTTCAACATAGGGTCGTCTATCGCGGCAGATGAATGGTTAGTTGGAAAAATCAAGTCTTGGATATTTCCTGTTGGAAGAGTTAATAGGATTTTATTCAACAGGAGGTTCATCTGTTGCATCGAATCATTAGTCTGATGGTTCTTCCATTGCATCAGATGGTTAATCATTTGCATCAGATTTTTTATTCGATGCTTAATCTGTTGCAACATATGGTTAATCTGTTGCATTAGATAATTAATCTGTTGCATAAGAAATGTAATTTGATGGTTCCTCTGGTGCATCAGATGATTGATCTGTTGCATCATATAAAAATTTGTTGCATTAGATGGTTAATATGTTGCATCAGACGGATAATCTGTTGGAGAAAACAGAAAATAGTAGCACGATTTTGTTCAACAAAAAAGCAGCAATATTACCATTTTTACCAAGAACAAGAACAGAACAAATCAACCCAAATTGTTGTTTTATTTTTATAAACACAAACAATAAAAATCAAACGTCAAAAAAATGCAACAAAAAACAAAAAAAAATAATTCACTTCGAAAAGAGAAGAGAATAAATACCAGAAATTAGGATTTTATTCAGATCGTATTTCAAATTAATGCAACAACTATTGAAATGGTTAACCAATACTATAAGAGAAGTTAGCTCAAGTTCCTCGTTTTCTTCAAAACTAAAAAGGCCATAAATTTTTACCTGCGAAAGTAGAAAAGGAACGATGATGAATTCGAAGCTGTTGTGGCCGAAGAGCAAGACCGTTACGTCGATTGAAGGTTAAAGAATTCAAAGCTGTTATGGCCGGAGAACAAGGCTGTCACATCAATTGAAAGTTGAAGTCGAAAAGGAACTTGAAGCCCAACTTTTATTGTCAGATGTTTAAGTCGCCAAGGATTGAAAGGAGAAATTTGCAGAATTATTGGTTAAGAGAGAGTTGAGAGAAGCTATTGAGAGAGAGGAGAGAGATTAGTTGACTTGGATTGAAGAGGGGTGTGGGTTGGGTTGATTTGTATTTTTGAAAAGATTAGAAAGTTTTGAATATATTAATCAAGTCCACAATTAACTTAATCAAGTTTCCTAATTATGTTTGACCCTTTAAGTTGGTCAATATCACCAATCCTTCATTCAAGACTTAAAAGACACCTTTCCTTCAATTTTCTCTAGATACTCTCATATACCAAATTGATTTTCTCCTTATAGTGTCGGAGGTACTCTTCTATTATATTTTTATACTTCTCTTGGGCAATGCTTTTTTCTTCCTCGAATTTTTTTTCACAATCGATCAAAATTTCTTTCACAAAAGAAAAATGCTTTTCTTGAACCAATTATTTTTCCTTTACTATTGAAAGTACTTCTAAAATCGATGTCTTCTTCTATGAAACATCATCAAAGATGTGACAAGGGAATTTTTTGAAACAACAACAAAAAAAAATGTGGTGCAACTAAAACATTGAAATAAATTGCACTTCTTAGTTGAAATGATGATGTGAAGATTTTTTCATGTGAGAGAATTTTGTGAAGTAGAAAAAGATACAGAGAAGATTATTGCTGATTTATTTTCACTAAAAAATCTCTATATATGCTAGTATTTGATCAAGATTTCAAGAATACAAGAATAATTAATATATGTTATCAGTTGACCACACTATACCTTGAGATTCAGGTAGAAACGTTTAAAAAAGTGAAACGTGAAAAACACATCTAAAAACAATAATTAGTATTTGCTTAAGATTTCAAGAGTACAAGAATAATTAATATAGACTGTAAACCACACAATATCTTGAAGTTTGATAAGAAATTTTTTAAAAAGTGAAACGTGAAAAAATACATCTAAAAACAATAATTAATATTCGATTAAGATTTCAAGAATAATTAATACGGACTATTATTTGACCACACTATATCTTGAGATTTGAACAAGCTATTATTTGACCAGACTATATCATGAGATTTGATTAGAAAAGTTTTAAGAAATAAAACGTAAAAAACACATTTAAAAATAATAATTAATATTTGATCAGAATGTCAATAATACAATATAGGCTATTATTTAACCACAATTAATGAACTTTACAAATAATTTATGTCATCATTTCTATATACTCTATAGTAAAAGGAAAAAAGCACACACTTGATTGACATATGTGCTTAGAGTAATAAGTTTATTGTTGAGGATTTTCTGGTCATTTTACTTAAATTTTTATGCAATATCTTGTTTGAACAGTTGGCTTCAATGATTGATTGGAAACTCCAAATGGTCAAACAATCATTAATTTTTAACTGATTGTCAAAATTGTTCTACCTTTAACAACATGGCCCAGTAAGTATATTTTTGTAAAGCTGCCAATAATAACGAAATATTATTGGTTAACCAAAAATGTTACTGTAGCTTCCATGTTAACTTTTACATGTTTGGAACAATTTACCCTCTTGATTATAGCATCAAGCATCCTCATCACACCATCTCATTATTTACATACCAAGAGATTATATTATAACTTACATGTTCAACTGTTTGATTTTACAAAGAGAGTGTTTTATTTTTTGGTAATTTTTATTTAGTAATGAAAAAGATTGTCGTCAGAAAATAAGGAAAAACATTCAAGTTTAATTATAATTCTCAGTGTATTGATCTCAGATAAATCAATTATTTACAAAGTAATTACTTATCAATTGAGTTACCTTTGCGAGTTGATCAAGAGGAGCTCCTCACTAAATTGATCTTCAATATGGTTAATAATCCAAAGCTGGAGCAAAAGAAAACTGACATTGAAATAAGCTTCCAGTGGCGCCATTTCCGAATGTTTCTGGACGATTCTCATGTGTAAAACCCTACTTTAGGTTATATTTATAGAGGTTTAAGAATGAACCGAGTCTTGACCCACAAAATCTTGGGTTTTTGGTTTCTTTTTTGTTTTGGATTTACTTTTTGGGCTCAACTGTACAACTTTTTCTTAGTATATTTAATAAAATGGGCCATGTCCAAATTTAATTAAAAAAAGAAGAAGTAAAATTTACCTATATCACAACATGTTTACCCCTATTTACCAAAAATCTCATTTTTTTTATTTAATTTCAGAAAATTCCACCTTTTTGCCTTTGCAGATACATATTAATATGAGATACATTACATAGATACGTTTAAACATTTAACTAAATTGCATAATTTAAGGGATGTAATGGCTAAGTTGCATTAATTTAGCAATTAACCTAACTAATAACGGTAAAAAATCAATAAAATCCCACAAAAAAAATAATTTATTAGTTATTCCACCTTTTAAAATATATTATCTTCAATAATCAGTTTTCAGGTATAAACGATCCAGATATAAAATATTTCAGTGTTATTACGTCATTTCGAGTTTAGATTAACAATATAAAGTGAGGGCTACAAGATGATGGAATCGTTGTTAGTGAACATGTAACGTATGATAAATTGATTTTGGTCATTGCTGTAGAACTGGAAATTGATGAAAGCAGGAAAAAAAATTGTGGCTTGTTACATAGTAGATGGTAATGCAGCACCGTTGTTGATTCGTAATGAGATGGGTATGAAGCTTTATATTGAAATTAAGAAAGGATCGAAGCACAGAAACGATCCGTCTACGATGAAGAAATTACGGGAAAAGCATGCAAAAAAGTTTAACAAAAAAAAGTGTATGTTTCTAAGAAAAGAGGATCTAACAGTTCTGGAGGTCAAATTTCGGTTAAAAGAAAAGAGTTGTTGAAGTTACTTCTAGAGATCTGCTTCCAGAGGTATTTTCATGTTCAGATCTGGACAATTTTAGGTCGAGATACATATTTAGACACTAAAGATACTTTTTTCAATTTCTTGTATCTCTTGCTATCTGCGTATGTTTTTATATGTATCTATTGTATTTTAAGTTTTAGTGAAATAGGCATACTAAAGATGCATGTTAGTAAGCTTAAAAATAGATATTATGTACGAGGGTGTTTTATATGTATCTCACATTATTTTTTATTTTGATTCAATTATTTATACCAAATATACATAGTCTAGAAAACAATAGATACATTTTAAGCATTTTGTATATCTAGTTTGTATTATTGTCGATTTATGTATCTCTTGTTATTTCAGATTTGGAAAATTTTAGGCTGAGATACATATTTAAACATACATGATACTTTTTACAATATCTTGTATCTCTTGTTATCTATTTACGTTTTATATGTATCTCTTGTTTTTTAAGTTTTAGTGAAATAAGTATACCAAAGATACATGTTAGTAAGCTTAAATATACTCATTGTGTACGAGGGGTATGTTATATGTATCTCACATTTTTTTCCTCCCTTGTGTAAATTGTATCAGTTTGGGACTTGTAAGGTGTTGACTTAGGCCACTCCTAAGTGAATGAAGTATTTCAGTTGTCGAAGATTTCATCACATTTTGTGTTGAATGAGTTCTGCGTACATTTTAGTGAAGATCATTAATCAGCTTCAATTTCCTAATGAACTAGAAAACTCAAGATAAACTATCTGCAACATTTCTATTTTTGTGTTTTTTGGTGCTTGCAAACAAATATAGAACCAACAACTTTGTCAGGAATGGAGTTTTAGTGTCACGACCTGAACCGGGGCCCTGACCGTAACGAGCATTCCCGAACCCGAAGGCCCGGAATGCCCTCTGTCTATCTGGTAATCATGCACATAATTCATATGATCAAAGTAATACGGAATAGACACAATAATACGAAAACATGGTCAACAATTTAAAATAGTTAAAGGCCTGAAAACATGCCCAATAATATTTAATAAACCTCTGCAACAGTCTGCGAAATCTCTACTGACATACTATCTGAATAACTGGGACAAGGCCCCCAGCAGACCAAAAGGCATACTGAAATAAATACCTAAATGACCAGGCCTTCTGAAGTAAAGAAGGCTCACCAACTGAACTCTGACACAACCCTGTCTGTAGACTCTACTGAGGATCTGAATTCCTAGACTGTGCCTCAGTACCTGGGAGAAAGGGTGGGGGGTGGGGGATCCGCACAATTGTACTGGCATGCGAAGCAATCCAAAATAGAGTAATTGAACATATATATATATATATATATATATATATATATATATATATATATATAATATGTGAGAGCAAATGTTCATCAAACATTATGCATAAAAAGTTTTTGAAAAACACATGGGCACCTTCTGAAAATATGTAACCTGTCTGTAAATCTCAAACTCTGATCTGTGTATTACTTCTGAGTTAGGTGGTATACCCTACAAGTATGATATTCCACGGGAGATATGGAATCCGCCATTGACTCGGAGGGGAAGTCTCCTACCCGAGTATGCTTCAAGGGTTGGAGTTCCTGAATCTGATACGCCACATGACACTTAAGTCAGCGTATAATAATATACCCGGGTCGGCAAACCACGGTTTTAGGCAATGAGTTTCTTGAACTCAAGCCCTCTTCATGGAACCACCTAACATCTCTGTATGCCCATTTTAAACCTTTTCTGTACATACAACATTCTAAACGTCTAAAATCATGATAGTCTGAAATGTTTATTAGTCTGAGTCTGATATGGCATTGGTCTGAATTGGTATCGTCATACCAAGACTTGCAAGTCATGATTTCTGAGCCATAATACATTAAGCTAAATCTTTCATTTAAAGCATCATTTAGCAAATCCATGCACTCTTTCATTACATGCATTATGAACATTAAACATTCATGCTAGATTCCCTCTTTAGTATTTTAAAACCACCTTAAAATCATAACAAGAGTTCAATCATTTCATATAGTGCTTTTCAGGGATGCATTGCAAAACAATTCATACGCTATGAGAAATCTGAAAAATTCACTAAAGAGGGAATTCACCGAAAATCATGCTCTCAACAAGAATTCATTCTTAAATACATGGTTTCATACATTCATATTCTCAAATCACTTTGGGGAAGGTCAAAAGACCAAAACAATAATGTTAAAATATTTAATACATGAATATATACATGATTCAAAAACCCCATTATAAAACATGATTTTTCTATGCCCATGAGAATTTAGGAAAAACCCGCGTACCTCTATTTCGGAAAATAATGGGTGCTTCTTGAAGCCTGTGGATTGGGGATTCCGAATCTCTAATCACTTTTGAAAACCCATGGTTAAATCTTGATTTATTTGGTTTTTTTAGTTTGAAACCCTTGGGAGTGTTCTTGAGAATTTTTAGATGAATGTGGATGTATTTTGGAGAATTGGAGACTGAATTTCGTGCTTATGGCTGAATAAGGGTGAGAAAAGAACCATTTTGCCCAAAAAACGGAGTGTTTAAGTCACTTAAAACCATAAGATATGCGCCGTATATGATATCGTATATATTTACATAGGCGCCGCATATGATATCGCCTATGTTTACATAGGCATCGTATATGCTATCGCATATGCTTTCCAGTGGCCATGTGCGATTGGTTAGGCGATGCATACTACTTTGAAAGACCATAACTTCTTGCTCGGGTGTCAGATTTTAGCAAAATTGGTATCGTTGGAAAGTTAACTCGAAGAGCTATCATTTGACACATAGTAGGCTCTCTAATTCGACATATACAGAGAGTTATAGTCAATGGAAGCTGACACAAATTACAATATCCACTAAAACTTAATTGATCGAAATAGTTTCAACTCGTTCTTGAGTTGAAGGACCTCTATGGTCTAAATTCATGCTCAAATGGATTCACATACTACATAAACATGCCAAATTGGCATAGAGGCTCTGGGATTATCAACGCATCAGAGTCATGAATTCAGGACTGAATACACTGAAAAGCTAAACTTTTCTATTGAACATGCATTTCTAATGTATGCATATCTGACTGAACTAACGCATGACCATATGGATAAATACGCAATAATTACTGATGTGAAGCTTGTAATAAAAATCTATGCATGCAACTGAATGAGGTATCTCACCCTTGGTACCCTATGTCCCTCTATGAATGCTCAATTCACTAAGATACTCGGAAAACTGAGACGATGCATAGGGCACCTACGAATTGAATCATAACTGAATATCTGGAATCTGAATTTAATGCATGATGCATGAAATGGGCTATACTAGTAACTACTGGTATACTCTATCTTGGAATAGAAGCATGTCTGAGATTTCAAGTAGCATGAATAAGTGCAAATACGAAGTAATGCGAATCTAACTGCTAAACTGACTTATTGGCCATATAGACTGAATTATACTACACCCTCATACTTAACTGGAGTATCTCTTCATTACAATTCTCTAAAGAAATTCTAGCAGTAATAGGGAGCCATGAATCTTGGGTATGGATTACACAAGACATCCAACTGAGGAATCACCACATTGACACTACACTGCAGTTTGGAACATAGGTATATAACTCCTGAATTAGGTAGAATTACCAGGCCTTTGGCATTACAACTTCTTACTTTCAAGCTTAGCACACTTCTCGAATATCACTTAACTATACTATTCTCCTTAAATATCATATTCATTCAACTAAGCTTAAAATTCTCATATGAGCATTGACAAATCTTTTTACTAATGTCGGAAATAACTTAATCCCTTTGCCATGATCAAGCCTAACTCTAAGTCACAAAAATACAACATGCCAGACCACGCTATTATTCTAAACCATATGATGCAATCTTCTATATCTCCTTTAAAGATCACATCCTAAGTATAACATGCCTTACCACTTCAATGACTACTCTAAACTCTTACTATGAAGTAGCTAATGCATATAGCATTCCTTTACAACAATCTCAATATGTCATTCAAGTGTATCTTTATAACCACATATGAGCTTCAAAGCAAACACTCATAAAGGCATACTTCACATATTCTCTAAACCACTATCAATATCACTCCCATGAGCTACCCCAAGAACATACACATACAAAATTCCACTAACCATCACATAAATAAAAACTTGGCCCCAAATCTTACTTCATACTTATGGCCTTATCTAACAAGCATACTATGATCTTCTATCAACAAGGAATAATTACTCACCACCACTATTATCGCATAAGGAGGAGTCACAAAAAGGTTAGAACATAAGATCTGGAGGCATGGAATGATACTATATGAAGGTTGACACTTATCTGAGGCTAGAGGAATAGCAAAACAACAACAGGGACTCACTAAAGCGCTCTGAATTTAGGGTATTCATGGCTATAAACTGAATCTCGCCAATCATTTGGCATAAAACATGAGTTATGAAAATGGAGCACATTATAAAGCGTGAGTACATGACTCTCTATGATATGTATGAACGTGAACTGATCATGGAACTAAATCGTAAAGCATGAGTAGGTATTAGGATCACTGAGAAATACTGAGATAGGAATGGTTGAGATTCACCCTTACTTTTTGATGTTCTATATCATCATGACATCACTACAAGAATCTGAGAGTCTTACTTGGTTATTCCTTTTGTCATCTCCACCCTAGATTTAAGACATCATCTTAAGTTTTTGGGAGATACCTTACTAGACTTTAAACTTAACTGCACTCACTGCACTCTGGGTTCTGAAATATGACAATACACAAAATTAATAAAACTTAACCCGAAAGACCACATATGAGAGTGGAACGCCCACTGCTAATACTACCTCCTAAGGCACACTCTATCATTCTGTAACCCCAATAGTCATCATCTATTACTCGAACACTTACTAACTTCGAATTTTCATGAGTATCCCCAAAGTTGAAGTGCACACCCTCTAGTGCCTCTACTCTTATTTCTATTAGCACGACTTTCAAGGACTCAAGCTTAGATTATAACACCTAACATGGGCATCACCAAGTCTTCAATGAGCCACTCTATTTCTATCGTAGTCTACAAACATAGCAACTTCAAACTTATTTTCTTCTACCATGAGAATCAAGTTCGTATAAAAGGCTCAACGCTATCAATTAAAGGTCCTTAACTTGGCTATTTAGAACACTATATACCATCTAGCTAGTATTTTTCCACCTAGAAACTCAACGGTACCAAGTAGCCACACATAAAATGTAATAGCCTTAGAAAAATACTACAACTTCATACCACCTTGGGCATACTTCTATATCACATATACAATGTCATACTTCATTATGAATCAAATAAACTTAGGCACTTGCATACACTGTTCAATCCTATAGATCACTTCCATATAACTAGTATCATTAACCAAGAAATTATCACATCCACCTCCATGGCCATCAATTGTTTCAAACTTAATGTATAGTGCTAAACATGATTTACAACCAACCTTACACACAATCCTCACTTAGAAACTATGAAATAAACATCAAGAAACACTAGTACACTAGAAATTCATAACCACAATAATCGATCATGACCTTACGATTTTTCTTATCATAATCCATTAGCACGTACTATTTCAACACATCAAGCTTACAAATCTAATCCCACGAAACATGTATCATCAATCTCTTGCCACTATTCACCACCACACCATTTAAATTCAAGCCTATAGTCTAGCATCAATCATTTACAACCAATGAAGAGTGCAACATAATATAAATATACTAATCCTTCAAATTGGGATATTCTACCCAAATATTTCAAAAATATACTACATACTTTCTCACAAGTAGTATTAGTTTACAACTACCAATGAGAAGAAGGTTAAGGGGTAAGGTCACATAATAGATATGATCAACGTTAAGCTTATATTATAACCATACAATCTTATGTACTTATACGGCTTTCTCACATCACACTTACTTACCCAATGGGCATTTAGACTACCTTCAGATACCCCATATGACAATGAGTCTATACTTACAATCTACTGGCTACTCTAACCATTTTCATTCATAGCCATAAGGGGTTTCTATAACCACCTTAAGTATCCACTCTGGGCTCTTTCTCTATTTTGAAAGGAAGAAAACAAATAATATTTTGAGTTAACACTTCCTCTACGGACTACCATACGATTCATAAATGGTACCACCACATTAGTCTACCACCACGAAAGGGTAAATCATTCTCAATCAATGGTTATTCAACTATAAATATTTAATCACAAAAGTCACCCTCACTCTGACCTCTAACCTTATGACTTCATATCACAAACTTTTTGGTCTAATTTCACTACGAATAGATCATGACACCGACACTCTAACTTATACTACTACTTGGGTGGAAATACAGTTCCAATAACACAAGAACAACAAGATGAACAACAAGTTGCTAGTGAATCAAAATAGGCCTCACACGGCTTCACTAGACTTTTGTTTTCAACAACACAATGATATCAAGATTGCAAGAGATAGAAGCTTGATACGCAATATTCAATGACTCAAGAATACACATCTTACTCTTATCTTAACTGGACGCCTCATAAGAATGAGAACACAATTTTACACTAGGGAACTCCTCTCCCATCCTTTGTGGGACTTCTAAAGTTTCTGCTAGATAATCAGAGAATATCTGGAAACACCAGAGAGAGGAAGAAATTAGGATAACTTTTTTTTTCGTATGGGTGACACCATAGCATAAATTGGAGTATGAAGGAGGAACATTCTGACTCTATAGCACGAACTAGAACATGAAGAAAGGGAGACATTCCTAAACGCCTTGTAGCCTCCGGCTTATAAGTATGGAGCGCTACATACCCATAAATAAGACTCTACTCGACGCAATTTCGTAGACACCCTAGGACCATGAACCGTGCTTTGATACCAAGTTTGTCACGACCCAAACTGGGGCCCTGGCTGTGATGAGTATTCCCAAACCCGAAGGCCCAGAATGCCCTCTATCTATCTGGTAATCATGCACATAATTCATATGATCAAAGTAATATGAAATAGACACAATAATACGAAAATATGGCCAACAATTTAAAATAGTTAAAGGCCTGAAAACATGCCCAATAATATTTAATAAACATCTGTAACAGTCTGCGAAATCTCTACTGACATACTATCTGAATAACTGGGAGAAAGCCCCCAGTAGACCAAAAGCCATACTGAAATAAATACCTAAATGACTAGGCCTTCCAAAGCAAAAAAGGCTCACCAACTGAACTCTGAGACAACCCTGTCTATAGACTCTACTGAGGATCAAGACCCCTAGACTGCGTCTCAGTACCTGGGAGGAACTGGGAGGAAGGAGGGGTCAGCATAATTGTACTAGCAGGTGAGCAATCCAAAATAGCATAATTGAACATATATATATATATAATACGTGAGAGCAAATGTTCATCAAACATTATGCATAAAACAGTTTCTGAAAAACACATGGGCACCTTCTGAAACATGTAACCTGCCTATAAATCTCAAACTCTAATCTATGTATTACTTCTAAGTTAGATGTTATCCCTGTAATACCCCGGGAAATTTTTCGTTAAAATTTTTTGTGTAAACGTCTTGGGTTCTATCTTCTAGAATGAATTATAAATTTTTCGTGTGGAATGTCTTAGATTATGACCCACCATTACGTAGAGTATCGAATAAGATTTCCAACGATATATGGATCATCCAAAACATACACCCGAGCGACAAGTTATGAACATTTCGATCAAACCGTGAATAGTAGTGAACAGTAAAACTTGCAGGAAAAAGTACTGAGGCCTGGCGTATTTTTGCTCTAACTTTAAATGATCATAACTTCTTGTAAATAATTATCTGGGTGATCTACTATATATCAATGGAAATCTCTACGAGTCCTCTTTCTAATGAAATTAGTTTCATCCAATTTGTCTATAGGAGCAAAAAGTTATGGTCGATCTACTTTAGCCTATCAAAAGTGAATTTTTAGGTCAACTTCAAACAATCATAACTCCTCGTACACAATGAACTGGGTGAGATACTATATATCAACGGAAATATATGAGAGTCCTCTTTCCAATGAAATTGGTTTCATTCAATTTGAATATCGGAGTAAAATGTTATGATTGATCTACTTCAAACTATCAAAACAGTCCACCAAAGGACAAATTCCAGAATTATTTGATTTTTAGGGGCGTTTTGGTCATTCCGCCTCACCCAAAATCCATCCAAACCCTATATTAAAGCCTATTATAAGCATTATATATTATATTTTATTAAATTCCCTCAAAAAGAAAACTCTAAGCTCCTACATCCAACTTCAAGAACCTCCAAAGTTCACCATTAATTCTACAAATTTATTCAAGCTTCCTAGTTCCTAGTTCAAGAACTCCAAGAACCATCATTCAAAGGCACGATTAACATCTCAAAAATGAGTATTGATCTAAAGTTCATCATTCAAGGTATGTGGTGTTTTTCAACAAGAACTCTCTTTCGTTCTTGTGTCGAAAAGTAATTTTCTTTACAAAGGCATGATTTTTATTTGATTTGTACGAATTTGAAGCATGAACCTATATCTTATGATGATTATTATGAAATCTTAATTTTTATGATTTTAAAAGATGAATTTATATATGTGGAGATATAAAGCATGAATCTTGAATGATATTTATCATGATTTTGATATTTGGGTCGTGAATGCCCATTGGAAATTGTGTTTTTTTAAGAAAGTGTGTGTTATAAGCACGTTGATGTTGAATATTTGAGATATTTTGAATGATTTGACCTTTTGGTCTTAATGGAGTTGTTTTGAACTCGAGTGTGAAAGAAATCCACAACGTGGTTGATTTTGATAGATGGGAAGCATGATGGCTCCCGATGTATATTTATATATTACTAAAATTCTTTTGTCGTGGATTGTCTTTGAAATGATCTGAGCTAAGTTCGGGAGAAATCTTTAGTACCGAGTGGGAGGTATAAAGCGACCTTACTTCCCTAGAACTATAAGATATCACATATCATAAGATATGCGCCGCATATGATATCACATATATTTACATAGGCGCCGCATATGATATCGCCTATATTTACATAGGCTCCGCATATGATATCGCTTATATTTACATAGGCACCGCATATGCTATCACATATGCTTTCCAGTGGCCATGTGCGATTGGTTAGGCGACGCATACTACTTTGAAAGGCCATAACTTCTTGCTCGGGTGTCAGATTTTAGCAAAATTGGTATTGTTGGAAAGTTAACTCGAAGACCTATCATTTGACACATAGTAAACTCTCTAATTCAACATATACAGAGAGTTATGGTCAATGGAAGCTGACACAAATTACAACATCCACTAAAACTTAATCGATCGAAATAGTTTCAACTCGTCCTTGAGTTGAAGGACCTATATGGTCTAAATTCATGCTCAAATGGATTCACATACTACATAAACATGCCAAATTGGCATAGGATTTAAGGCTCTGGGATTATCAACGCATCAGAGTCATGATTTTTATTCTAGCCTGAAATGAGGGGTGTTATATTTATCTTGTTCATTTCTTAATTGTTGGATAAGTTTGGAAATGATTCTGTTTTAATACATAGTAAAGCTTCCAAAGTTATCATGTGGCCCTGTTATAGGTAGTTGACAAGGTGAAATCTAGCACGATTTTAAATTTGCAAGGTTTCGAAAAAATGATTCACAAAGCGAACAATATCTGTCATGAGTTCAAACGTGGTGGTTACTTCCCGCTAGTATGGATTCAGTGAAATCTCGCAATACTATACCAAAAATAACCACTATTACTGTGATAGTGGTTATTTTTGGTATAGTATAGGGTGGGGTTAGGTGATTAAGATAAAGTTTGTTAGGATAAGGTTAGGGTTTTAATTTGTTAAGGATTGTTATTTTTTTGTATTTTTTTGAGATATAATCATACGGGTGAGGGCACGCACTAAGACGAGAGTAAAATGGTAAGAATGCTTTTGGGGAGGGACAAAGTTACGTGTCTACATGTATATATATACTGTATATATATACACTTACATAAATGATGTTTTCATATATAATTCTACTATTTTCTAATTTCTTGTTCTTTCTATCCATATATGGAAGAAAAAAACCAACATCTCCTTCAACCTCTCATACAAATAACCACAAAATATTCTTATGAAAAGGACCACAATTTTACCTCTTCTAATTCAAGTATAATTCTTAGACTTGTTATGGCCATTTTTATTGGAGTAGTATCCTTTATGGGCAAATTATGAAGCCTCCAATGGTGGTTTTGACATAACCGTTATCAATGAAGCCAATAAGGGTACATTTGGAAGTAAGTCTTTAAATTTTTTTTAATGACAAATGATGATTAATCCTGAAGACTAGTAAATTTTTCGAAAATATTCTTTACCCTATCATTGATCATTAGATTTATTTTGGTCAACAACAAATTAAGAAGGATTGACTCGTCAGGTCATTGTTAAGTCGTCCTTAGACAACAACAATGAGTTTGTTATATACCTAAGTCCTTCAAATTTGGAAGGTCCGAATTATAAGTGTGACGTGTTTCTGGCATTGCAAAAAGATATGGCACGTATATGTCTATGGGATGGTCAGGGTAATGCCCCGTCCAATCTTGTTGGAAGAGCAAGGATACAATGACCATAATAAAGTTCTTGAATTATTACGAGGAGAAAAAAGAAGGATTTATTAAGAGATTGAACAAAGAGATGAAAATCAGTTGGCATGAAAAAATGATTGATGATGCATTAGGAATTCCATCTTGGCATCTATGTGAAACTTATAATGAAGAGGTGTTGTGAATTCATATCTGATCGAGTAAATAACTCTACGAACAAAAGAATAGATCAGATAGAGTTGAAAAAAAAAATATACATGTAATTAATGCATTGCTTCTAAATTTCGATAATGAGAGTTTTTTTATCATTCAGTTCACACGAATACAAGTATCCAAAAAAAATAATTATTCTTAAAGTAGATTATTAAATTTTATACCTAAAGTTGGAACAATATGTACATTATTTCTCTTACATCAATCTATTATTTGATGACAATTACATGTACCAATAGAAGAACATGTCTACATAATTGAAGTGGGGTTGAGGAATTAATTTCCATGTATTTTTTTTCTTCATATAATTCAAAAAATCAATTTATGATTCGCTTATATCTTGCTTCATTTTTTAAATTATCCTTTTTTCATGGCCAACTATTTTAAATGGTGATTCTTTCTTTTCTATCTGATTGATGTAATATATAAAAAGAAAAGTGTCTTTATTTAACAAAAATAATTAAATCGTATCAACTAATTAAATATTATTGAATAATTAGATAAGTAATTTTTTCTAAGCATGTTTGCTACGTAAGATATGATTAGGATTGTCTCTTTGGCTTAATGAAATTGGAAGGACAATATCATTCTTTACTTCATCACGACGAAAATCAATCATATTTTGAACAATAACCTATATTAATTATTTTTGAATTCTTGAAATTAAAAACTAATTGTTGTATTTAGATGTGTTTTTTTATGTTTCATTTTCTTGAGCTTTTCTGCCTAAATCTCAAGGTATAGTATGATCAAATAATAGCATATACTAATTATTCTTGTATTTTTGAAATCTTGATCAAATGCTAATTATTGTTATTAGATGTGTTTTTCACTTTTCAGTTTCTGAACTTATCTGTCAAATTTCAAGGTATAGTGTGGTCAAATAATAGCCTATACTAATTATTTTTGTATTCTTAAAATCTAGATCAAATACTAATTATTGCTTTAAATAAGATTTTTTCATTTCACCTTTTTGAACTTCTCTGTCCAAATTTCAAGGTATGTAGTACACTTTCTTCTTCTTCCACTTCCTAAGTTTCTATATATAGATTTTTCCCTGAAAACAATTCAACATTAATCCTTCTTGTGTCTTTTTCCGCTTCACAAAATTCACTCACATGAAAAAAGCTTTTCACCATCATTTCAACTAACAAGTTCAATCTTTTTCACAATTTTAGTTGTACCGCAATTTTTTTGATGTTTCAAAAAATTCCCTCATCACATCTTTAATAATGTATTCTCTGAATAAGACATCAATTCCGGGAGTACTTTCAATCTGAAAGATAAAATAATTGGTTCAAGAAAACACTTTCCTTTTGTGCAAGAAATTCTAATGGATTGTGAAAAAAGTTTCAAGGAAGAAAAAAGAATTGTTGAATAGAATTATAAAAAGATAACAAAAGAGTGTCTCAAGGACTATAAGGAGAAAAACGATTTACTGTATGAGATAATTGATGAATTAAAGAATTCTGCATTTACTCTCATAGAGCAAATCTATTCTCTTCTTATAGTCTCTGCTTATAGTCTCTGAGGTACTCTTCTATTGCCTTTTTATACTTCTCTCCGGTAGTCCTTTTTTCTTCCTCGAAACCTTTTTCACAATCGATCAAAATTTCTTGCACAAAAGAAAAATGATTTTCATGGACCAATTATTTTTCCTTTAAGATTGAAAGTACTTCTAAAATCGATGTTATCTTCAATGAATATACTATCAAAGATGTGACAAGGGATTTTTTTGAAACAACAAAAAAAGGCAGTGCAACTAAAACTATGAAAAAATTGAACATTTTAGTTGAAATGATGGTGTGAAGCTTTTTTCATGTGAGAGAATTTTATGAAGTAGAAAAAGATACAGGGAAGATTATTGCTGATTTATTTTCACGAAAAAATCTATATATATGCTACTATTTGATCAAGATTTCAAGAATAATAAATATATGTTATTATTTGACCACACTATACCTTGAGATTTAGGTAGAAAAGTTTAAAAAAGTGAAACGTGAAAAACACATCTAAAAACAATAATTAGTATTTTCTCAATATTTCAAGAGTACAAGAATAACTAATATAGACTATAAACTACACTATATCTTGAAATTTGATCAGAAAAATTTTAAAAAGTGAAATGTGAAAAAATACATCTAAAAACAATAATTAAAATTCGATCAAGATTTCAAGAATAATTAATATAGACTATTATTTGACCATACTATATCTTGAGATTTGAACAGACTATTATTTGAACAGACTATATTATGAGATTTGATCAGAAATTTTTTAAGAAATAAAATGTGAAAAATATATTTAAAAATAATAATTAATATTTGATCAGAATGTCAATAATATAAAATAGGCTATTATTTAACCATAATTAATGCACTTTACAAATAATTTATGTCATCATTTCTATATATTACTCTACAATAAAAGGGAAAAAGCACATAACTGGTCGACATGTGTGCTTAGAGTAATAAGTTTATTGTTGAGGATTTTCTGGTCATTTTACTTAAATTTTTATGCAATATCTTGTTTGAACATTTCTTCAATAATTGTTTGGGAACTTCAAATGACCAAATAATCATTAACTTTTAACTGGTTGCCAAAATTGTCCTACCTTTAACAACATGGCCTAGTAAGGATATTTTTGTAAAGCTGCCTATAATAACACAATATTATTGGTCAACCAAGAATTTTACTATAGCTTCCATGTTAAACTTTTATATGTTTGGACCAATTTACCCTCTTGCTTATATCATCAATCATCATCCTCATTCACACCATCTGATTATTCATTTAACAAGAGCTATTATATTACAACTTATTCAACTGTTTGATTTTACAAAGAAAGAGTTTTATTTTTTGGTGATTTTAATTTAGTAAAGAAAAAAATTGTCGTCGAAAAATAAGGAAAACATTCAAGTTTATTTACAATTCTCAGTGTATTAGTCTCAGATATATCTATTATTTATTAAGTAATTACTTATCAATTGAGTTACCTTTGCCAGCAGATCAGGAGGAGCTCGTCACTAAATCGATCTCCAACAATCTTAATAACCCAAATCTGGAGCAAAAGAAAACTGACATTGAAATGAGCTTCCAGCGGCGCCATTTGCGAATGTTGCTGGACGATTCTCATTTTGAAAACCCTACTTTAGGTCATATTTATAGAGGGTTAAGAATGGACCGAGTCTTGACCCACAAAATCTTGGATTTTTTTGTTTTGGATTTTGCCTTTTAGGTTCAATTGAGTCTGTTTTGTACAACTTTTTTTTTCTGATTAATAAAATGGGCCCTGTCCAAAGTTAATATAAAAAAAAGGTAAAAATGCAGATATGGGTAACTTTTAGTCTATAATTATAAGGCATGGTTAAAGTTTGCATAATTACAAAACATAGATATACCTTAAATCCTCCCTTTTCTCCCTCTTTCTCGCCTCGCTCCTCCTTCTCTCTCTCATCTTTCTCCCTTTGACAGTTGGTGAAAACATGAACTTGTAGGGTGTACCACCTAGATCAGTAGTGTTTCATTGTTGTTGAAAAATCATTATACTATGCCCATGTGTTTTCAAACTATTTTGCGATAAAGTTTTTATAGCAGCTCACATCTATGTTATATAAAGAATATATTTTTGTTTTTGGATTACTCTATGTACCAGTACATCTGTATTGACCCCTCTCCTTCTCAGGTTCTGAGGCATAGCCTAGGGGTCCTGATAAGAAATAGATTTTGTCAGGCATAAGCGCAGAGTCCAGTTGGTGAGTGTAACACCCCAATTTTCTGAACCGGAATGCTACACGGTGCTCATGACTTGAAGGACCACAAAATAATCCATGAATGATATCTATACCTGTATACTACATAATATATCATAAAATGTGGAAACATGAACATGAAAGGCAATAAGCTTCGAACTGAATAAACGTCTGATAACAAAATATCTGAAAAAGGTATAATAATACCAATACAAGTCATAAATACTAAAAATAATGAGATCTGAATATATAATCTGACATCTAGTCTGAAAGCCTCTAACTGAAGTGAATAAATATTTGATGGAACATGTATCCAACTAACTCCATCTAGCAACGGAATAGTAAATATAGCAATAATCATATCATCCTCGAATAAGAAGGACTCACTGCAAACTCTGAACACAGGAATACTACTGCTGATCTGGAGCTCTTGCCTCTGAACCCATGGTGTAACATAAGAGAAAGCACCATAGCACAAATGCGTCAGTACGTCTAAATGTACTGAGTATACGAGTGAGGTAGGCTAAATGCAAAGGGTTATTGCATGAACAATGCTAACTAATATGAACTTGAGAATACATATATGCATACATAACTGTAACTGAATTCGTGGAGATACTGACTACTGAGTCTGAATACTGACAACATGAGTGTACTGATACTGAGATACTGAATAGATGAATGACTATTTCTAACAGTTCAAATTATGAAGAACTGGTCTGGTTGACTGTGTCGGACAGTCCTAAAGCTGAATACCGATATCATGAATTCTAATAACCTATATGACTGATACATGAGTTCAAAAAATTGATATAACTGATATAATTATGATGATCGGCCTAACTGATGTAACTGATACTGAGCTACTATATCTGATAGTCTAAGTTCTGATGGAACTATCTGAGTTCCATTCTACTAAGAGTAACTAAATTTGAGATCAGTCCTATCTAGCTGGTGATCATGAGTATACTAATAATAAGGATGATTTGACTTAGTCTGAGATCAGTCCTATCTAGCGGATGATCTTTAAATCTAATGATTCTGATACTGTTTAATCATAGTTGAGGTCAATCCTAGCTAATGGGTGATCTTGAAGTCTATTTACAATGATAAGTATTGACTGTATCTAATAGTACTGAATCTGTACTACTAAGCTGAGTTGACTGTATCTGACAGTCCTAAATCTATAACTAAATCTGTGGGATGTGTTCATCTAACTGACATACCCCAAGCTAGGTTGACTGGGGTCCAATATCTGCCCTGACTGGAAGGTTGTCAGGACCGTGCCACCAGTAAAGACATCTACTGTGGAGTCATTCCTAATCTAGTGGGTGACTCCTGGGATCAGTCCTATACATATAAATGTGCTAACGTGTGACCCTTGAGTATGTTAGTCCTATCTAACGGGTGACATCTTATGCCTACGCTGGCTACATAGTTTTGGAACTTAGGGATTGCTTCTAGGATATCAGTCCTAATCTAGTGGGTGAGTCCCCATCCCTAGGCTCACTCGATGCTGAATCTACTCCCATCTCAAAGCCACTGAACTAAATAACTGGGCTGAACTGAATAACTGAACTGAACTGAACTGATTAGCTAAACTGATAATGATTAACTAGACTGATACTAGTGGTATTATTTAGCGGAGCTAAACTAAGTTTACTGGATTCCGATGACTAACAGAATGTACGGAGTTCTGTGGACTAGTTGAGAGTAGTAAAATTACTGAGATTGACTTTGAATACTGAGGTTACAGATATTACTGAGTACTGAGATCACTGAGATTACTGAACTACTTAGATTACTGAGGTTACTGGATTTTCCTGATTCCCATGACTGACTGAATTCTATTGATCATGGATTGACTGAGAGTATCATGATAACATGACATGGCTCTAGGCACACAACTATATTTTCGGGTACAAATACTCCCAGGAATTGATGGAAGGAAACTGACACAACATGATTGACTTGATCATAAGATTGGAGTCCACAATTCACATTGTCATAAGTAGGGCATATTATACTTCATGTAGTTTTCAACATCTTAAGCATGGTAGGGAGTGCATGGATATATTTCATGTACATATAGTATATCTCCATTATCATACATACTTCATACCACAATAATAGCAACACATTAATAGCATGGAATTTATATTAAAGTATATAGCTAACATGGACTTGTCATTTAGATATCATGTAACCATGTAAACATGAATTTCTAGCATCCTAAGCATTTTATCAAACACCTTGCATGCATAATATTGAGCATAGGTGTACTTAAACAATTTAGAAATCTTGAACCACCCAAATTATGGGTTTCCAACTAACCTATTCACATGGTTCATGAAAAACACATCAATACACAACCTTGAATCCAAACAACAATCATTAACATGAATATAGTCATAAAACAACAAGGAAATCACAATTTATAATTTAAAACATGATCTTGAGCTCCATGGTTGAAAGGGACCCATGGATGGACACTACGCATACCTTAGATTAAGATTTCGTGAAGATTGATGATGAAATTTCCTTGAAATAGACTCTTCTATGAAAACCCTAGGGCTTGTTCTTGAGAGTTTTGATCTTGAGAGAAAACCCTAATCTTGTGGTTGAGAGTGTATGAGAGAGCTTTTTGAGATGTTTAACTAATGAGAATGGAAGATAATATGCTCCTTGAGGGTTATAAGTCATGGGAATTAAAGGAAAAAGACCAAAATACCCTTGAAAAAATGCCTTTAAATTGCTAGAAAAATATACTTGACGCCATCCGTGAAAGGCCGTCAGATCTGTGATAGGCTGTTATGACTGGTCATCACAAAAGGGGTCCAAATTCTTGATTATCTGCCCAGGGCTGACGACGTCGTCAAAAATGTCGTCAGAATGTGACGACGTCATCAAAAAGGTCATCAGAAATGTGATAGCCCGTCAGAAACGTCGTCACCATTTTTCTGCTTGACATGGTAGGATAAAATGGGGATAACTCTTTGCTCTGATATCAGATTTATGCAAAATTGGTATCGTTGGAAATTTAATTCAAATAGATTTCATTTGATATATAGAAAACAACCCAGTTCGTCATATACAATGAGTTATTGTCGATTGAAGTTGACTAATGTTTTGACGCTCACTAAAACTTGAATGATAGGAAAGCTTTCAACTTGTACTTGAGTTAGGGGACCTCTATGATCTAAATCCATGCTCAAATAGATTCCTACACTACATAATTGATTAACACACTAAATTTATATAGGATTTGAGGCTTTTGAAACATCCACCATAGGAATAACGGATTGTCATTCTAGTTTAAAATATGGGGTATTACAGTGAGCCTTTTATATT
Source organism: Capsicum annuum (assembly GCF_002878395.1). Classification (NCBI taxonomy): domain Eukaryota; kingdom Viridiplantae; phylum Streptophyta; class Magnoliopsida; order Solanales; family Solanaceae; genus Capsicum; species Capsicum annuum. The sequence goes on along the minus strand of NC_061120.1, from coordinate 3,907,991 downwards.
TTAGAAGGCCTATTTATTTCCATACATTTATCATTGGCTATGGTTTTGGTATACTAGGGGCCTTGCCCTAGTTTCCAGATAGTTGTTATTGATACTGTAGTAGAGATTTCACAGATTGTTTTCAGATGCTGTTAGTTAGTATTGAATGTCATACTCCATTGTAAAATTTATTTTAGAATTATGAACATGTTCCTATTTTAGTATATATATATTTCTGCATTATCTTTTATATATGAGTAGTGTATGCGATTACAAGTTAGAAGGGTGTACGGGCCTTCATGGTTCGGGATGCTTATCACGGTTAGGGCCCCAGTTTGGGTCGTGACAAACTTGGTATGAAAGCATGGGTCATGGTCCCAGGGTGCATGCGAAATTGCGTCGGGTAGAGTTTTGTTTATGGGTATGTAGCGCACCATACTTATAAGCAGGAGGCTACTAGGTGTTTGGGAATGTTTACCCTTTTTGTGATTTAGTTCATGCTTAGGAGTCTAATATGTCCTCTAATCAATAATCTCTTGTATTTCAGTAAACAACCATGCCTCCTCATCGCCCTAACAATCAAAACGCCCAGACTGATGAGGTTTGTCCCACTCATAGGATGCATATCTATAACAGAGCTTACACCCTAGAACCTATCTCTACTCCAGGAGTACCTCGAATTCCGACCATTCCTCCTCGGGCTCCAAGAATAAATATTAACCATCCCCAGTCTTCTCAAAGGGATATTTCTAATACAGAATTCAGATAGTCCATTCACATGTTGGCGTATTTGGTGGCCACACAGACTCAATGGTCAGAAAATATTGGGTCTGCATCTGTTATATATGAGGCTACTATGGTGGGTCAGTTCATAAGAATGAACCCGCCCAAGTTTACTGGCACCAAATTAGAGAAGGATCCACAGGAATTTATGGATGAGATAGAGAAGATTTTCAAAGTGATGCATATAGACGAGGTGGAAGGGGTGAAATTTGTAGCTTATCAGCTTAAAGAAGTTGCAAATCAGTGGTATAGCTAGTGGGAGAATTTGATGGGTGAGAATGCTGAGCCCACAGTATGGAACGAGTTTGTGGAAGCCTTCCTTGATCAGTTCTTTTCTCTAGAGTTGAGGAAGGCTAAAACAGAAGAGTTTATGAATCTAAAATAGTGAAAACTGAGTGTCAAAGAGTACACTTTGAGGTTAAACCAACTAGCCCGATATGCTCTGGAAATGACTGGTAATATGAGAGCCCGAATGAGAAAATTTAAATCTGGCCTTTCAAATGACTTAGTGCTTGAGTGTAAGAGGGCAATGCTAAACAATGATATGGACTTCTCTAGACTAAAAGTCTCTGTGCAGTAGGTAGAGGAGTAGAAGCAGATAATTGCAGAATCTAGAGAGAAGAACAGGCAGGCAAAGAGAGCTAAGACAGCAGACCAGAGCCATAGTCAGCAACAGAGTGGTAATTGGAGTAACAAATGGCAGAAGAAAAAGAACTGGGGTAATGCTTAATCTATAGTCAGCGTCCCCATGCCCCGACCTCCACGTGATCAGTAACCCTTGAATCCTTAGGCTAATAGTGGATGGAGGATGAAGGACACCTATTCTCAGGAAAGCGTGATGCAGCCCGCCAGATCTTTTCCCCGTTTAGTGCTTGCGGGAAGAATCACCCTGGAAAGTGTTAATTCGAGAGGAGAAACTGTTATTCCTGCGGTCAAGTGGGTCACATTAAGAAAGATTTCCCTTCTACTGGAGGTAATGTAGGGGGAGCTATGTCCCAATCTACCTCCACAGCTCCCCCTTCTAAAGGTGCCACTTCAGCTATCGGGAGCGGTCATAACCGATTGTATTCTTTGACCAATCATCAGGATGCAGAAGCTTCCCCAGATGTATTTATCAGTACATTGCAAATCTTTTCTCGTGATGTATATGTGTTACTTGGTCTCGGGTCTACCTTGTCCTATGTGAACCCTTATGTGGCTGTTGGTTTTGGGTTTGAGCCCGATGTAATTGCTGAGCCTTTTTTTGTTTCCACTCTAGTGGGAGATTCTATTATATCTAGAAGGGTGTATAAAAATTGTGTTGTATCTATTTATAACCAAGATACTGTGGTATACCTCATAGAGATTGAGATGGTTAACTTTGATGCTATCCTAGAAATGGACTGACTCCATTCATGTTATGTTATATTAGATTGTAGGACCCGAAGAGTCACTTTTTCCTTCCTAAATAAACCAATAATAGAGTGGGAGGGACATTCTCTAGCACTTAGAGAGAACTTTATATCTTATCTTAGAGTTCGTAAGCTCATTTCCAGAGGTTGTCTATATCATTTGATCTGAGTAAATGACTTTGATGTTGAGAGTCCATCTCTTCAGTTAGTCCCTATGGTAACACATTTCTGGAGGTTTTTCTCGAAGATCTTCCAGGGGTACCACCTAATAGGGAGATAGACTTGGTATAGATTTGTTGCCGGGCACCCATCCTATCTCTATTCCACCATATAGAATGGCTCTTGCAGAGCTGAAAGAGTTTAAAGATCAGCTAGCAGATCTTCTAGATAAAAGTTTTATCCTTCCTAGTGTTTTTCCCTATGGTGCACCTGTACTCTTCGTGCATAAGAAAGATGGTTCCCTGTGTCTGTGCATAGATTACCCTCAGTTGAATAAGGTTACTGTTAAAAATAAATATCCTCTTCCTAGAATTAATGATCTTTTTTACCAGCTTCAGGGTGTTAGATATTTTTCAAAGATAGACCTTCGTTTGGGATATCATCAGTTCAAGGTTAGGGAGGCAGATATTCCCAAAATAGCTTTTCGAACCCTCTATGGTCATTATGAATTCTTAGTCATGTCCTTTGGGTTGACTAATTCCCCTGCAGCTTTCATGGACCTAATGAATAGAGTGTTTCATCAGTTTCTGCATCTGTTTGTCATAGTTATCATTAATGATATCTTGATTTATTCTAAGAGTGAGGAGGACCATGCCAATCACCTCCGAATTATCCTTCAGACTCTCAGAGAGCATAAGTTGTATGCAAAATTTTTCAAGTGTGAATTCCGGATGAATGCTATTGCTTTCTTGGGGCATATTGTGTCTAGTGAGGGAATTAAGATTGACCCCCAAAAGGTTGAGGCAGTGAAAAAATGGTCCAGACCCATGAATCTAACCGACATTCGGAGCTTCTTGGGTTTGGCAGGGTATTACAGAAGGTTCGTAGAGAGTTTTTCCTCCATAGCTGCACTACTTACTAAGTTGACTCAAAACAAGGTGAAGTTTGTGTGGTCTGACTCCTGTGAGAATAGTTTTGAGAAGTTGAAAGATAAGTTGACCACTGCTCCTATTTTGACTCTTTCAAATGTTACAGAGGGTTTTGTTGTGTACATTGATGCATCCTGTGTGTGACTTAGGTGTGCACTTATATAATATGGTAAGGTGGTAGCTTATGCATCTAGACAGTTGAAAGTGCATAAGCACAATTACCCTACCCATGACTTGAATTAGCAGCAATGGTGTTTGCGCTTAGAATCTGGCGGCATTATCTTTATGGAGTACATGTGGATATTTTTAATAACCACAAGAGTTTACAGTATGTTTTCTCGTAGAAAGAGTTAAACCTCAGGCAAAGGCACTGGATGGAATTGTTAAAAGATTATGACATGAGCCTGCACTATTATCCAGGCAAGGAAAATGTGGTGGCCGATGCCCTTAGCAGGTTGTCTATGAGAATCCTTCTTATGTTGAGGAAGGGAAAAGGGAGAAGGTGAAGGATATTCACCGACTTGCAAATCTTATGGTGTGACTCTTGGATTTTGAAGATGGAGGAGTAGTTGTTCATGTAATAGAAAAATCATCCCTTTGTGCACAGTTTAAAGAAAAGCAGGTTGAATATCTTATTTTGATGAAAATTAAGAATGATGTGGGGCAGCAGAAGGTGATGTCCTTTGAAATTGGTGGTGACGGTATTTTGAGATATCAGGGTAGACTATGTATTCCAGATGTAGATGACCTGCGAAAAAGAATCCTTGACGAAGCTCACACGTTGAGGTATGTTGTTCATCCAGGCTCTACAAAAATGTACCATGATTTGAAAACTATATTTTGGTGGAATAATATGAAGCGTTATATGGCTAAATATGTTTCCAAGTGTTTGAATTACCAGCAAGTTAAAGTAGAGAATTTGAGGCTAGGTGGTACTTCCCAAGGGATAACTTTGCCCTTATAGAAGTGGGAGATAATTAATATGGACTTCATTACGGGACTTTTGAGGTCCTCAAACTAGTATGATTCTATCTGGGTGATTGTTGACAGGCTGACTAAGTCAGCTCACTTCCTGCCTGTGAGGACTAATTATTCGGGAGATGACTATGCCAAGCTTTACATTGAGGAGATATTCTGTTTGCATGGAGCACCTATGTCCATCATATCTAACCACGGTACGCAGTTCGCTTTGCAGTTTTGGAGATCTTTTCAGAGGGGTTTAGGTACCCAAGTGAACCTGAGTACGACTTTCCACCCTCAGACGGATGGGCAAGCTGAGCGGACTATTTTGACCCTTAAAGATATGTTGAGAGCTTGTGTAATTGATTTCAAAAGTAGTTTGGTAGACTATTTTCCATTGATAGAATTTGCATACAATAATAGCTACCATGTCAGTATTAAGATGGCACCTTTTGAGGCACTGTATGAGAGAAGGTGTAGGTCGCCAATAGGGTGGTATGAGGTTGGTGAGATACAATTTTTTGGGCCTAATCTTGTTCACCAGGCAATGGAAGACGTAAATATTATTAAAGAATGACTTAAAATAGCCTAGAGAAGATAGAAATCCTATACCGATGTTCAAAGAAGGGAGCTAAAATTTGAGGTTGGTGATTGGGTATTTCTCAAGGTCTTCCCTATGAAGGGAGTCATGAGTTTTTGAAAGAAAGAAAAGTTGAATCCTCGCTATATAAGGCCATACCAAATTTTGAGAAGGATAGGTAGGGTTGCCTATGAGTTAGAATTACCTGCATGTTTGGGTTCTGTTCACCCGGTATTCCATGTGTCCATATTGAAAAAGTGTATTGGGGATCATTCCCTAGGGTTTTCTGTAGAGGAGATCAAAGTGACAAACTCCTTAGCCTACGAAGAGGAACCTATTGCAATCTTAGATCATCAAGTTAGAAAGTTGAGGAGTAAAGAGATAACTTCGGTTAAAGTGTTATGGAAAAATCAAAAAATTGAGGAAGTAACTTGGGAATCAGAAGATGACATGCGAGCTATATACCCAAACCTTTTTGATCCGACGAAGGACGAAATGGAAGGTACAATTTTTGCCTTTTTCTTTTATGGTCTTAGTATACTTGAAATTGTGCCTGTCTGTGTCCCGCGTCATCATTCGGGGATAAATGATCCCAAGGGAGCATAATGGATACGGGAATAATCACGGATATGGACTTAGGAGAGTGCGTGTTGGACCCAAGCCTTGGCACATACAATTGAAGTGTAAAAAAGGCCCAAAATGCACCCAAATCAGCCCATAAATTACACTAGATGGGTGCCCACTATTTGAAGAGCCTTTTGGTCATTTTAACTTATATTTTATTATAACTATAAAAGGAACATTGTAGGGTTTTTAGTTTAGTTTATGAATGAAGTTGTAAGTCTTACAAGACAAAGAAACACAAGTCCTCTTTCGTTGAGGCACCCAAAACCGAAATTAGGGCTTAGACAAGTGTAGAATCACTTGTGTTTACATTTGCTTGAAAACATTGATATTTGGGAGGTGTATTCCGATCTTGTGTCATTGTAAGAGATAGGTTTATTGTTGTGTGTAGTGTTAAGGGTCCAAGAGTTACCATTCTTAGGTTCTTAACATTATACCTTCATGTGGTCTATCTATCTATCCTTTTTCTTTTGTAATCTTGTATCCGTTTTGTATCTTGTATTGTGTAGCCTTTTTGTTGTTGTTGTTGTTGTTCTTCTCATTGTTGTTTCATCTTGTGTTGTTAACTTAGTTTGTTGTTGGCTGTAAAAGGTGTCAAACACCTAGTTATATTGTCCTTCTTGTATTTTATTCTTGAATCCGAGAGTGGTCTTCAAAAGGGTCCTCGATTCTTTGAATTAGTAGACTATTTTTTGGAGTGTGTTTCGACAGTTTTGAGCCAATTCCGTGTGTTCCTTGATTTTATTGTATTAATAATGTAACACCCGATAAAAATCGTGCATGTGTTAGCTCATAGTAGTATGCTTAAAGAGTTAAAGACTTGAAAATTTTTCTAAGTTTAAAAAGGACTTAGAATTATTTTGAGCTTCTAATCTTTGATGACTTTATTTTTGACCTTCCCGACCCTCTATAGTTGGTATTTTAGCAAATTCATGATTCGGGAGGTCAATGGGTATTCTTGGAAAAGTTTCAGAATTTTCAGACCGCGTTTAGAATTTGTTTGGTGTACCAAAATAGTGGACCAACACAATATTGGCGCGTCGCGTCGCCCATCGCGTTGGTCAATTTCGTGTAGGAAATTCCAGGCAAAAAGTACTAAGGCTTGGCGTGATTAAGGCGTGATGCGTCGGGTATAGCATTGATGGCATCACCGTGCCGTGTCGCCAATCGCATCGGTGCCAAGTTATTTTAGCTTTTAAAATATGCGTATTAAATAGGTAATTAGGTAACTTTCCCTCATTCTAATATGCCCAAACACAAGATTTTTCTCCCAAAAGACCACTCTATTCATATTTTCATCAAAAATCCATCCAGAACACCCTTAGGTTTTCAAACAAAAATTTCTTATAACTCGAGATTCAATCATGGGTTTTAGAAATTGATCGAAGATTCGGAATCCCCAAACCGTAGGCTTCAACAAACATCCATTGAATACCTATATTGAGGTACGTGGGGTTGTCCTAAATTTCATGGGCATGATTTTTTAAAAGAATTTACACAAGACTTTAATAATTATACAAGTATATATGTTATTACAAGTGGGGTTTTCATTTTAATACCAATAATATGTTTTGTGATATGATTTTGAAAAGAATATGGATATATCATAGGGTTGTTTGCTTGAATATATTTCAATTGTTGAATTGTGGACATGTGACTTGAATTTTCACGGAGGAGAAGAATATAAATTGTGAACTCTTTAAATTTCCCCATGATAATGTTTTAGTACCCCACATAATACTTATGTTAAACTATCGAGAGCATGAGTTTTGTAAATGCTATGATACTACTTTATAAATGATAAAACTTTTTGAATTATAACATGTTGAGAACCATTATGCACGTGTTTGATGTGTAGGAGTCTTATGTGTGTGCATGTTGTGAATGGCATAGGAGGTTGGACAATTGATGTAGTACTGATGACTTGCACATCGGGGTATGATGATACCCCGTAGAGTAAGATGTATGCCTTGTCTTGAATCAAGCTTAAAGCTTAAATTTATGTGAGTTAGGTGGTTACCCAAAGAAAGCATGAGTCAAATGACTCTGTGTGCTGGAAACCGTGATTGCTGACACAGGAACTTGGTACCTTGCTATGTGATTTTACATACTTTGTATTATTTCATCCCAAATTGGGACTAAGGTTTAGGATCCCTGTTGTGTGATCTTGAGCCCAACCACGATATATTGACTTAATTGGGGTATGACACCCTACTATGTGATCTTGTGTGTCCTTCCCTCACTAATATTCCAATCTGTGCGGCAACTGAGATTTGATAGTTGGTGAAAACATGAACTTGTATGGTGTACCACCTAACTCAGTAGTGTTGCATTGCTGTTGAAAAATCATTATACTATGCCCATGTGTTCTCAAACTTTTTTGCGATAAAGTATTTTATAGTAGCTCTCATCTATGTTATTTAAAGATTATATTTTTGTTTTTGGATTACTCTGCGTACCAGTATATCTGTATTGACCCCTCTCCCTCTCAGGTTTTGAGGCATAGTCTAAGGGTCCTAATAAGCAGTATCAAGCATAAACATATAATCCAGTTGGTGAGCCTTCTATATTTTAGAAGGCCAGTTTATTTCCAGACATTTATCATTTGCTATGGTTTTGGTCTACTAGGGGCCTTGTCCCAGTTTTCAGATAGTTGTTATTGATCATATAGTAGAGATTTTTCAGACAATTTTCAGATGCTGTTAGTTAGTATTGGATGTCATACTCTGTTGTTAAATTTATTTTAAACTTATGACCATGTTTCTATTTTAGTAAATATATATTTTCGCATTATCTTTTATATATGAGTAGTGTATGTAATTACAAGTTAGAAGGGCGTACGAACCTTCATGGTTCGCGATGTTCATCACGGCTAGGGCCCCGGTTTGAGTCGTGACACATCAGCTTAGAGTAAGGGAATGTGATATTCTAAAGACACCTTTCAAAACCCGTTAGGGTCATTTTGACTTTCTAGTCATGTCCTTCGAGCTAACAAATGCCCCATCAGCCTTCATTGACTTGATGAACAGAGTGTTCAAACAATATCTGAACATGTTTGTCATAGTCTTTATCGATGATATTCTTGTCTACTCTATTAGTGAGGATGATCATGCAGACCATCTTAGAATTGTGTTGCAAACTTTTATAGATCACCAGTTGTTTGCCAAATTCAGTAAGTGCAAATTTTGGCTAAGGTCAAAAGCTTTTCTTGGTTATATTGTTTCTAGTGAGGGTATTACAGTTGATCCTCAAAAGACAAAAGTTGTAAGAAATTGTCCTAGACCTATCTCTCCATAGACATTAGAAGTTTCTTGAGTTTAGCTGGCTATTACGGACGTTTTGTTGAGGGTTTCTCACCTATTGCATCTTCTATGTCTAGATTAACTCAGAAGAAATTAAGTTTCAATGGTCAGAATCCTGTGAGAAGAGTTTTCAAGAGTTGAAGACTCAACTCACTTCAGCCCCAATTTTAGTGTTACCCCATGGTACAGATGGTTTTGATGTTTATTGTGATGCCTCTAGAGTTGGTTTGGGTTGTGTTTTGATGCAGAGAGGTAAGGTCATAGCCTATGCCTTTAAATAGCTTAAGACTCATGAAAAGAATTACCCGAACCATGATCTTGAGTTAGCTGCAGTTGTGTTTGCTTTGAAAGTATAGAGACATTATTTGTATGGGGTACATGTTGATGTGTTTACGAATCACAAAAGCTTGCAGTATTTGTTTACTCATAGGGAGTTGAATCTTCATCAGAGAAGGTGATTAGAATTGTTGAAGGATTATGATATGAGTGTGTTGTATCATCCAGGCAAGGCCAATGTAGTGGCAGGCGCCCTTAGTAGATTGTCTGTGGGCAGTGTTACTCATGTGGATAATGATAAGAAGGAGTTAGTTCGAGAAGTTCATCGGTTAGCTAGATTAGGTGTGAGATTGGTTTATTCAACTGAAGGGAGTGTTTGGGTTCAGAGTAGTTCCAAATCTTCTCTAGTTTTGCAGGTGAAAGAGAAGCAAGATAAGGATTCTAGTTTGGTCAAATTGAAGAAGTTAGTTAAAAACCCAAAGGTAGAGGTTTTCTTCCAAAGGGGAGATGATGTGGTTAGGTACCAGAGTAGATTGTGTGTGCCATATGTTGATAATCTGAGATAGTGGATTATGGCGAAAACGTATGGTGCACGTTATTCCATCTATCCAGGAGCCACCAAGATGTACCGCAACTTGCGGGAGATCTATTGGTGGAGTGGTATGAAGAAAGATATAGCAAAATTTATAGCAAAGTGTGCAACTTGTCAATAGGTTAAGGTAGAGCACCAAAAACCTGGTGGTATGTTGTAAGAGTTTGGTATCCCCACTTGGAAGTGGGAAGTCGTGAATATGGATTTTGTGACTGGTTTACCCTATTCGCGTCGTCAGCATGATTCAATTTGGGTTATTGTAGACAGGTTGACTAAGTCAGTGAATTTCTTGCCAGTTCATACGTCTTACAGCTGAAGATTATACTAAGTTGTATATCAGAGAGTTGGTTAGATTGCATAGAGTTCCTTTGTCGATCATCTCAGATGGGGGTACTCAGTTTACCTCGCAATTTTGGAAAGTCTTTTAGAAGGGTTTTGGTACCCAAGTTCATCTTAGTTCAGCTTTTCATCCACAGACAGATGGTCAGGCAGAGAGGTCCATTCATACTCTGGAGGACATATTGAGGGCTTGTGTTCTTGATTTCAAAGGTAGTTGGGATGAGAATTTACCGTTGATTGAGTTTGCTTATAATAACAGTTATCATTCTAGTATTCAGATGGTTCCATTTGAGGCTCTTTATAGGCAAAGATGTAGATAGCCAGTTGGTTGGTTCGAAGTGGGTGAGGCCACTTTTATTGGGCCAGACATGGTGTTTGAGGCCATGGAGAAAGTTTAGTTGACTAGAGAGAGGTTGAAAGCAGCCAGAGTCATCAGAAATCTTATGTAGATGTAAGAAGAAGAGATCTTGAGTTTGTGGATGATGATCATGTGTATTTGAAACTTTTACCCATGATAGGGGTGAAGAGGTTTGGGAAAAAAGGAAAGCTTTTCCCTATTATGTAGGTCCCTTCCAGATTTTGAGTTGTGTTGGGAAGGTGGCGTATGAGATTGAGCTACCCGCAAATTTATCCTCAGTTCATCCAGTATTCCATGTATCCTTGGTGAAGAAGTGCATGGATGATTTAGCCGTTATAGTTCCTCTAGAAAGTACGGATATTCAGAATAGCCTTTCTCACAAAGAAGTTCTAGTAGAGATTCTTGATCATCAGATCCGTAGACTAAACAACAAAGAAGTTCCCTTGGTCAAATTTCTGCAGCGAAATTAGTTCGTTGAAGGTGCTACTTAGGAAGAAGAAGTAGACATGCGTACCAAGTATTCTCATATCTTCTCCACGAACTCAGATTCCGGCGAAGGTAATAGTTTTTCTTCATTCAGTTCTTTTCCAGTCTCAGATTCAGTTATATAGTTATTTTCATGTCTCCTCATACACTTATAGATCAGTTCAGAAGCTCAGTATGCTTTAGATTCAGTCATTCAGTTTATGTCAGTTGTGCATAATATCCTATAGCCTCAGGTTCCTCAGTACTTTCAGCTTAGCTAGCCACATTCGAGGATGGATGTTACCAAGGGGAGTTAATGTAATACCCCAAACCTTTTCTTTCTTAATTTTGCTCCTAGAATGTTAAAGGTTAGCTTAAAAACTGAATACCATTTTTATGCATGAAGAATTTTCCAGATTTAGACCCTCCGTTGCGTAGGAAATTTAATAAGCTTTCCATTGATACCAATTTCACCTAATTTGATACTCGGTTGAGAAGTTATGACATATTTAGCGTTGACAGTGTGCCATTTGGACAAGCATCGAGTAGCGGTGAAGGCTTATTTCCCATTTGTTAAATTTTAGTGGACCTTCGCGATAAGCTCACATCGCGGAGAGATCTAATTTCCCAATTGTCACATTCCAGTAGGCCAATGCGATTGTACCACATTGCTATGATGGCCTAAATGGTATTTCTATAGAGCACCACAATGGTGGCGCGTCGCGTTGAAGTCCCAGGTCCCAGTTGCCAATTTTCACTGAGCCACCGTGATAGCGGCAAGTCGCGGTGGTATGTTAAGTCAGGAAAATTTTGCCTTTTTTAGTTCCGATTAAATATTAAAAGGGGTAGTTTGGTCAATTCCCAAGCCCCCAATTCATCCAAAACAAGAAATTTAGCATATTCAAAGCACTTTATGCTTATTTTCATCCATTCTCTCTCAAAGCAAAATCCTGGAACTCAAAAGCTTCTTCTCCAAGAAATCAAATTCCACCATTGTTCTCCAAGAAATCTCAAAATTGAGGATTCCCAAGACAAGATAATTAAGAACTCATCTTCAAGAACTCTAATAGGAATCCCAAGAAGATTCTTCATCTAATCATCTACCAAGGTATGTGGGGTTTATGAACAAGGATCTTCTTCCATCTTGGGCCCAAAACCAAGTTTTGATTACAAATTCATATGGTTTTGAATGAATATGCATGAGATTTGAATTAGGGTTCACACCCATTATTGCTATTTGCAAGATTAGAAGTTTTGAGAGATTATGAAGATGAATTGCATGTTTATTTTCATATTTTTATGCCTATTGCAATAAATTTCAGATTTTTAATTGAATTATCATTATTCTCAATATCAAGCATGAACTTTATGATGTTTTGACATGAACTTGATGCATGGGTTATTAAGCCCAAGTTTATATGTTGATATTTTAAGAAAGATGATGCTTTAAGCATCTTATGATTAGATTATTACAAATTTTCAGCAGAGCTTTGATCTTTTAATCCTCAGATAAGATTTGGAATCCAATTTACAGATTATTACAGTTTATAGAAATCAAAATAGCTTTATTTATAGATTGAATCAGATAAATGCATAATTGGTTTTAGAATAAACCCTTATGCTAGTTTTAAAGTGGATTTCCAAAAGAATGAGCATACAAATTAAAGGGAGTAGTATTTAGCACCGAGCGGAAGTGTGGGATTAGCATGCCCTATCTTCCACAGAACTACATAGCCAACGTAGGTACAAATTATCAGATTATTCCCATTTCTATATGGATGACAGTTATAGATGTGATCACTTAGCTTAAGTTATACTCCTTGGCAAGAGTATGGCACCTGTTTCCATCGTGAGGTTTTTCCCACAGGGGAACAAGACGTTAGACTCCATGTTAGCTCACATGATTTTTGTCAGTTAGAAGAACCTCCCTAATAGTAAAGACTTTCAGAATAGTTTTTAAAGTATTTTTCCCTAATAGAAAAGAATAACAAAAAGGCTTTTAGAAAACTAAGTGTAAAGGCTCACAACTCACAACTTTATTAAGATTATGTTTTACAGAAAGATATTAGCTACAGATTTCATCATTCAGATTTTAGATTTAAGAGTGAGTCCTTTAACACTTAGATAGTATGATTTACAGATAGAACATTAGTACAACTTTTAGAACTAAGTGTTATGGCTTACTAGATTTCTAAAGTATAATTTGCTATTCATGATTTCAGATTTCACTATTTAAGATATTCCAACTTATGTGAGTCATTTATATTTAGCATGCATTGGTTTACAAATTTATTTTATGAGATGATGTATTACTTATGCATTCCACCCCCATATACTCAGTACATCCTCAAAGTACTGATCCACATATACATCTATGTGCTATATTGTCTCATAATGCAGGTTCAGGTGCTCAGTTTCAGCAGCGTGAGTAATTTTTGAGCATTTCCATCTATATTCGACAGTTGGTGAGTCCTTATAGTTCGGGGACTTAGTCATTTAGATTTTGCAGCTTATTAGTTATATGATTCAGTATTTCTCTTCAGACAGTTCGAGTTAGCTGGGGGTTTGTCCCAGCGACTCTTTCGTTATTAGTAGTAGAGGCTTGTCAAACTTACAGTATTGATTTTCATACTTTACATTCAGATTATTCTCAGTTAACTTAGACAGTTTTCTACATTTAACATGACTTTTATGTCTATATTTCCATTATTTTGAGATTCAAACTTAGTAGAAGGCAGACAGGGTTACCTTAAGGCTACTCGTAGTCTTGAGCATCGTGTGAAATATCAGGGCCAAGTTTCGGGGTATTATAAGTACTCAGTCAGTTATAGAATTTAGAAAAACTCAGTTTAGTTTAGCTTGGTTTAATAATCAGTGCCATTCAGTTAGGTATAGGATTCATCACCAAGCGAACCCAAGGATGAGGGTAGAGGGTGTGATTTTTAATAGCAGTACTTGCATTTCAGAACTGCGTAGCCAGCGTAGGTTGAGATATCAACCTGCCAGTTGAGGGTTGATAAGGTATTTACCTTCCAGTTGAGGGTAATACTATTCTCACCAGGGAACCTACCAGTAGAGGGTGACCCCTAATTCTTCGGGATGACATTTCAGTGGATCCACATAGCTAGTGTCTGTACCCGTGGCATGGTACTGACACCTTCCAACTGAGGTTACAAGTTGAACCCCAATCAGTTCAGAGAGGGGCATATCAGTTAGATGATTACCTTCCACATTTTCAGTCTCTGTCGTTAGTATAGAACTCAGTTCAGTTCTACAGAATTAGGACTGTCAGTAAAAGTCACCCAATTATTAGTAATTTAGTTATCAGTAATCTCAGATATTAGTTACTCAGTAATTCAGTTATCAGTAATTTCATATATATATATATATATATATGAATATGCACAGTATCGCATAATCACTGTTTACAGTAGTTTCAGTTATCTATGTACACTCATTTAGTTACATTCATATAACTCAGTCAATTACCGTTCATGCATATGAACCCATGCATTTCAGCCTTACCTCGTTTAGCATACCAGTACATTCTATGTACTAATCACATATTCTTTTTTATGCTATGATGTATCATATCATAGGTTCAGACGCTTAGGTTCCTGATCGCGCTTAGCCAGATTCAGTTAACAATAACAAATTCAGTAGTGAGTTCTCATCTATTAAGGATATTATTCATTTCAGTATTACAATAGATTCAGTATTTTACTAGTCAAAGTTAGTTGGGGCTTGTCCCATCAACTCCACATTCAGACAGTTCAGTTAGAGGCTTGTAGACTAGCACATTCAGTTTTCAGTGTTCTTTTCAGATGTTATTATCAGTACATTCAGTTATTCTTTCAGTGTTTTGAGAACCTTATGACATATTCAGATATACTTCCATATATATTTTTAGTATTATTATTCAGTGCTCACAACAGGTACTAGTCACGAGTTATCTTGTGGTCCTTTGGGGTAGTAAGCATCGTGTGACGTCCAGGGTGTAAACTCGGGACGTTACAGTCACCATAAATGGGTCTAATCCCTCCTTCTGTTTTTACTTATTTACAATACTAAAAAATACATCTCTAATAATACTTGACCAATTTAAAAATTCAATAGATAATTTAGCCATTTCTACATATTTAACCATTAATATTAAATACGATTAATCATCCAATATATTTTAAAGCATTAAATTTATCGTATTCAGAATAATAATATGGTAACATTATCTTATCATTTACAATTTCTTAACCTGTGTGCCAAGTTAATCGTAAACAACTATTGATGAATGATAGAAATAACGTATATTGGGCTGGTGCTAGCACAGACATTTTGGTATCTAGTGATATATATAAGTACGAAAGGAGCATCTAACATATAACCTCATGAAATATATAGGACTGTCCTAAATATATTTACATTATAGTAAATGTCTATCAAATATATAGATAAGATTTATCAAGATATATTTGATACCAATTAGGATATGAAGTATCTATCTTTTCAAGAGAAACTAGAAGTATTTTTCCTTATATATAGAGGGGGTTGTTCATTGTATCCTGAATCTTATGATCTATCATCCCTCAAGAGAAATAAAGGAGCCTCCTCTCTTCTCTTTATTTATTTTTGTTGTTCTTAATTTATATTTCCCAACAAGGACTACATTCATTTTTGTTTTAAGAGTTCATATGTGGCCACGTTGTACCAACTTTATGTACATTTATTTTTGAATAATTTAAAAGTAAAGAAATTTTTTATACGATTAATAATATATTAGTTGTCACAAATAGAGTTAAACATGAGATGAGTATTTATTTTTACTTTTTAGCATGTAGTAGTTAAATGGTATTTGCAATCGGATTTTTTTTGTGTGTGGGCGGAAGAGAAGACGAATAATACATGGAGGAAAGGTATGATTTTCATTGTGATGAAGTATAGAACGATTTTTTTTTTTTAAATTTTTATCGAGCCAAAGAGACGACCCTAATCATATCTAACGTAGCAAACATGATTAGGAAAATTAACTTATCTAATTATTCAACAAATTTAATTAATTAATACAAGTTAATTATATTTAATTTGTTACAATAAAGACAAACATTAATTTTAGGTCTGTCGAGATATATGATTAGCTTTCGATACATCCAACGAAGATACATTATTTTCTTTGTAAAAATGTATAACTAGCTCTTGATATATTTTTTTGATTTTTGACTTTCGAGATACATAATTAGTTTTAAATATATATCCAACAAAGATACATAATTAGTAGGAATTTTTGTAATTACTTTGTAAGCATGAAAATTTATGTAAATATATTGAGTTAAGTTGTATGTTTATGTTATTTCTATACCAAAAAAATCAATGGCCCAAGATGATATGACGTGTTAGTCATTGCTGATAATAACAAAGGCTGGCTACATGATTTTTAACACATGGCAACTCAATAAATATGGGACACAAAGGTAATAGAACCAAAAGGTGTTAGTTTTGATGTCAATATGTTCAATATAATATCCCGGAAAAAATAAAGCAAGAATCGTACCTTCAGTAAGCAAACAAATTCAGTGAAGTACCAAAAATAGTCGGCCATGAAAAAAAGAGATGATTTAAAAAATTTTAAAAATAAAGCAAGTCATAAATGAATCATAAATTGATTTTTATTAAAATTATTTGAAGAAAAAAACATATGGAAATTAATTCCTCAACCCCACTTCAATTTCTCTCATTTATATAGCCATGTTATTGTGTTGGTGCATTCATTTAGGGGCATTTGGTACATGTCATCAAATAATAGCTTCATGTAAGAGAAATAATGTACATATTGTGACAACTTTAGGTATAAAATTTAATAATTTACTTTCAGAATAATTATGCTTTTGGGATCCTTGTATTCACGTGGATCTAGATGATAAGAAACTCTCATTATCGAAATTTAGAAGCAATACATTAATCACATGTATATATTTATTTTCAAATTGATCTAATCGACTCTTTCATTCATAGAGTTATTTACTCGATCAGATACGAATTCAAAACATCTCTTTATTATAAGTTTTACATAGATGCCAAGATGACATTCCTAATGCATCATCAATTATTTTTTCATGCCAACCATTTTTCATATCTTGGTTTAATCTTCTAATAAATCCTTTTTCCCCTCACAATAATTCAAAAACTTCACTATGGTCATTGTATCCTTACTCTTCCAAAAACTCTGACCTAATTTCACTGGCTTGATTGATTCAGATTCTGATGTTCCACGTCCAGATTAACTAGCCAAAATAGTAATATACTCAATCATACCATTTACAAGATTATATAGGGCATTAGTGTAACGATCCGAGCTGAAACCCTGGACACGACGAGCATCCCGAATCATGGATGTTTGGACGCCCCTATCTATCTGGCAATCATGCACAATGTTCATACAATAAAAAGAAATGGGAAAAATTTTCATATGGAAACATGGTCAATGTCATAATTTAACTAGACAATTCGAAAGGAAATCCTTAATGTTCAAAACACATAACACTCGTCTGCAAAATCTCTAACATTAAAAGATTCAACATATGTCCAAAAACAAAACTGGGACAAGCCTCTCAGTCGGACCATGAATCAGCTAAATAACATTGTTCTATAAGCTCGGCTTTCCGGAATAGGGGAGACTCACCAATTGCAAATCTCAGACACACCAATCTACTGCTAAGCGGGACCCCGGGACTGAGCCTCAGATCCTGAAATATAAGGGTCAATACAATTGTACTGGTATGTAGAAAACCCAAAAATAATGTATTTTTATACAACATAAATGAGAGCATTTTATAAAATAATGACCATAATGCATAAATGAAAAACACATGGGCATACGGATAAGGACATCAACAATTCTTGAAAATCGTGGCTCATTCTCTATTTATTTTTGAATTAGATGGTACACCCTACAATCCTAATCATCCGATGGGCTATATGGGATCTACCCTTAACTCAGCAGCCAAGCCCCCAATCCAAGTTTGTCGCAAGGATTGGTGTATTGGTAAGGGAGACACAAAAGACCACACAACATAGTGTCATATTCCCAATTAAATCAACATGTCATAGTAGTGCACCATTCCACAAAGCAGGGCTTCTAACCTTAATCCCAGATTAGGACGACATGAATCAAGGTACACCAGTCCACAAAGCTGGGCTTCTAACCTTAATCCCAGATTGGGATGACATGAATCAAGGTACACCACACCACAAAGAAAGGTACTGTAATCCCGCGTCGTCAAATCATAGTTTCCAACATTGAGTCTCACGACTCATGCTTTCTTCAGGTAACCATCTAACCCTTTTATCACCAAATTTTATTTCTTTAAAAACATGCTTTCATGCCTTTACAAAAGTCAACACATATTCTATTAAGGGCGCACCATCACTGGGTATCGTCAGACCCAGACTTGTAAGTCATTCATACCAATTCCACAGCCCTTCTCATTCTAAACATGCAAATAACCATCCAAAAGATTTATGACTTAAACATGCGGTGGTTATGTCAATTATTAAATCTCTTGCAATACTTCGTTTTCATGCAAAAGGTTTAGTTAAAGAAAAAAGACTCCCTCTCATAAATCTACAAACAACCTCAACCCATGTTTGGATAACCATCAATTGACAATGAAGTTTGCATAAATCATGTAAAATCTACATTTATAAGGGAGGACTCATAAATCATGCTCTCTATTAAACTTTTCATTAGAAACAAAATCATATATATACATAATTACATTTAAGTTTTGTGAAAATCAGTTCAAGACATTACATTCTTTCATCAAAGCAATTCCATGATACTTGCCTTTTGAAGTAATATCAAACATGCTTTGTAAAAAAGGTTCTAGATTCTTTGAACTTGATAAAAACAAGAAAATTTATGCCCATGAAGTTTAGGGTAGTCACACATACCTTAGATTACTTAATTCGAAGAGTAGAACCTGAATCTTGATTCGTTTCTTGGAAATCTTGAACTTTAAAATTGAACTTTTGATCTTTGGGGAACGGTTAGGGTTTTGTTTTTGAGAAAAAACTAATTACTTTTGAGCCTATAATGCTCTATAAACGTTTTAATCTTCTATTTTCACGACTTGGGGCTATAGGGAGAAAATAAGACTGCCCCTTAGTTTTTAAAAATTTCAGCAGAAAACCGATTTGGGGCCTTGCCGCGATACGCCAAGTGTCTTACCGCTATAGGCACTGTGACACGGTGTAATCGAGGTGACCTACTGATTTGGAATCCAAACACATCTCAAATCTCGTCCAAAAAATTTGAAACTCCCCCGAGACACCTCCTTTACACCTATGAACATGAATCAATTCAAAAATCTATGTCTTGGGGTCATAAGATCAATTTAAAAATCTTTGAAGTTAAGGACTCAAAATATAACTACGCCCTTTTAAACATTTAGATAAAATCTTCAGGTTGCAAGTTACCCATGAATTCTACTAAGTGTGTTATCAAGAAGAGAATGTTACTGGGTATTACATTATCCCCCTTTGGTATCATTCATCCCCGAATGATGGATCGGGACACAGACAAACACGATTTCAAGCACGCTAAGGAAGAAATAAAGGGAGTCTTATAGGATTTGTACCTTTTATGTTGTCATCCACATTCTCAAAAAGGTTTAGGTATCTAGTACGCATACCATTTTTTGACTCCCCAGTAGCTTCCTCAGCCTTTTGATTCTTTCATAACACCTTAACTGAAGCTATGTCCTTACTTCTCAACTTCTTAACTTGATGATCCAGAATGTCAATGGGTCTTTCTTCATATGACAAGGAGTCTTTTACATTGATGTCTTCTACTGGAAACCCTAAAAAATGATCTCCAATGCACTTTTTCAACATGGACACATGTAATACTGGATGTACGGAAGCCATACTCGCGGGAAAATCTAACTCATAGGCAAAGTTATCTCTTGGGAAGTGCCACCCGGTCTCAAATATTCTACCTTGACTTGTTGACAATTAATACACTTAGAAATAAAATTAGCCACATCTTTTTTCATATTATTCCACCAATAGATAGCCTTAAGGTCATGATACATTTTCGTAGATCCTGGGTGAACAACATACCTCGAAGTGTGACCTATATCTAGAATCCTATCTCGTAAACCATCCATGTTCAATACATATAGCCTACCCTAATACCTCAAAATCTCATCACCTCCAATTTCAAATGCCATCACTTTCTGTTGACCAACATCTTTCTTAATCTGCATCAAGATAGGGTCTTCGACCTGCTTTTCCTTAACTTCAGCACATAAGGAGGATTTAGCTATCTCATGAACGAATACTTCCCCATCTTCAGAATCTAGAAGTCCAACTCCCAAATTTATAAGTCGGTGAATATCCTTCACCATCTCTCTCTGCCCTTTCTTAACATAAGTAAAACTACCCATTGACAACCTGCTAAGGGTATCGGCTACCATGTTCGCCTTGCCCAAATGATAATGCAGGCTCATGCCATAATCCTTCAATAGTTCCAACCAATGCCTCTGCCCAAGATTCAGTTTTTTTTGTGGGAAAAAATATTGAAAACTTTTGTGATCAGTGAATACATATACATGCACCCCATAAAGATAACACTGCCAGATTTTAACTGCAAACACCGCAACCGCTAACTCTAAGTCATGCGTGGGATAATTTCACTTGTGCACCTTCAACTGCCTAGATGCATAAGCTACCACCTTACCGTGCTGCATAACTACACACCCAAGTCCCACTCGGGATACATCACAGTACATAATAAAACCCTCTATACCCTCGGGAAGGGTCAAACTGGTGCGGTGGTCAACTTGTCTTTCAGTTTCTCAAAACTATTCTCACAGGAGTCAGAGCACAAGAATTTTACCTTTTTCTGCATCAATTTGGTAAGTTGAGAAGCTATGGAGGAAAAACTCTCTATGAACCTTCTGTTATACCCTGCTAAACCCAAGAAGCTCTGGATATCGGTTGGAGTCGTGAGTATGGGCTATTTTCTCACTGCCTCAACCTTTTGGGGGTCAACCTTAATCCTCTTACTAGAAATGATATGCCCCAGGAAAGCACTAGCACTAAGCCAGAATTCACATTTGGAAAACTTTGCATATAATTCATGATCTTTGAGGGTCTGAAGGATAATTCAGAGGTGGATGGCATGGTCCTCCTCAATCTTAGAGTAAACCAGAATATCATAAATGAAAATTATAACGAATAAATCTAGAAACTGATGGAACACTCTATACATTAGGTCCATAAAAATTGTAGGGGCATTAGTCAGTCCGAAGGACATAACCAGGAATTCATAATGGCTACATCAGGTTCGAAAAGCTGTTTTGGGAATATCAGTCTCCCCAACCTTCAATGGATGATACCTCGAATGAAGGTCTACCTTTGAGAAATATTTGGCACCTTGGAGTTGATCAAATAAATCATCGATTCTGGGAAGAGGGTACTTTTTCTTGACAGTAACCTTATTAAGTTGACGGTAGTCTATACACATACGGAGTGAACCATAATTATTATACATAAAGAGCACTGGACCACTCAAGGGAGAAGCACTTGGATAAATAAAGCCTTTATCAAGAAGGTCCTTTAACTGTTCTTTCAACTATTTCAATTCTGTAGGAGCCATTCTATATGGTGAAATAGAGATAGAACGAGTGTCCGGAAACAAGTTGATGCCAAAATCTATCTCCCTATCAGTTGGTATCCCTAGGAGATCATCGGGAAAGACTTTCATGAATTCATTAACTACAGGGACAAGCTGTAGGGAAGGAATTTCAGTACTAGAATCTTTGACCTGAATAAGATGATACAAACAACCCTTAGATATAAGTTTGCTGGCTATGAGATTAGATATGAACTTTTCCCTAGGTGATAGAGAATACCCCTCCCACTCTATCACTGGTTTATTTGGAATATAGAAAGTGACTATTTTGGTTCTACAGTCTAGTATGGCATAACACTAATGGAGCCATTACATTCCTAAAACAGCATCAAAGTCAATCATATCTAGCTCTACCAGATTCGCCACAATATCATGATTATAGATAGACACAACACAATTTCTATACACCCTTATAGCCACAATAAAGTCGCCAATATGAGTGGAAACAGAGAAAGGTTTTGAAATAATTTTAGGCTCAAAATCAAAACTAACAGCCACATACGGTGTCACATAAGACAAGTTAGACCCTGGATCAAGCAACATATATACACTACGAAAGAAAATTTATAACGTACCCATCACAATATCTAGTGAAGCCTTTACATCCTGGAGGTTTGATAAAGTATATAAGTGATTATGACTTCCCCTGGTAGTTAAAGTGGTACCCTTGGGTAGTGGTGGTGGTTCTAAGGAATTTTCTTGGGCCTTGGAACCACCAAAATTCTCTCTAGATGAAGGACAGTTCCTCTGAATATGGCCCACTTGGCTGTACGAATAACATGTCCAAATCTCGGAATAACACTTCCCTGAATGGTTCCTTCCATAATTACCACAACAAGGATACTGCCTAAATGACTGAGTCACACTCACCTGAGACTGAGTAACCTATACCCTTGATCCATTGTTGGGCTAAAAATTTTGAAATCACCAATCAACTGAAGGTATGGGTATTGGGAACTTACTGAGACTGAGCATTACTCTAAAAATTTTTCTTCAACCACTTGTTACCTCAGTTACCACCTTGGTGCTGACTGTTATTCTGGTTTGTAGACCTGGCTCTCTAGGCCTGGCTATCTTTCTCCCTTGCCTCTGCCAGTCTTTTCTTCTGCTCTTCAACCTGCTGCATGTGAATGAATAATTGATAGAAATCCATATCCTTATTTAGTATTTCTCCCTTGCATTCTAACGCCAGATCATCCGAGAGGTCAGATGTAAACTTTCTCATTTGGGCTCTCATGTTACCCGCTAATTTTAGGGCATAACAGAATAGTAGGGTAAACTTCAACATATACTCTTTAACACTCATTTTCCCTTGTTTCAAGTTCATGAATTCTTCATCCTTTGATTTTTTTCAATTCCTGGGGAAGAAACAATCCAGGAAAGCTTCCACAAACTCACCCCACACCGAAGGCTCAGTGTCTTTACCCTTAGAATCCTCTCATTCATAATACCACTGATTGGCTCTATCTTTCAATTGATAGGATACCATTTCAACCCATTCAACCTCATTCACATGTATAACCCTAAAAATTTTCTCCAATTTATCAATGAACCCTTGGGGGTCCTCATCAACCTTCATACCAGTAAACATAGGTAGGTTTAGCCTCATGAATTGGCCAACATGGGTAATCTCAGATGAACTAGAAACAGACCCCATATCTTTAGACCAACAGGTCTGAGAAGCCACCAACTGAGCTATCACATGCATAGACTGTCGGAACTCGGCATTAGATACTTTTCTCTGGGAAGGTTGAGTACGGTTAGCTCTAGATCGAGAGGCTCTAAGTGGACTAATCTCAACATGAGAAACTCTCAGAGTAGCAATAAACTCTGAAGTACAAGTTCTATTATGTGTCCATATCCCATGGGTAGGGAGTACATCCTCTGTTCGTTGGATCGACATAGAGGAATGATAAATTTTTGAACTACAAGAAATCATTGATTAGATAACATTCAAACTCTATAGCACGAACTAAATCATGAAAAGGAGAGAGACTTTTCTAAATGCCTTATAGCCTTCTGCTTATAAGCCCGACACACTACATACCTATAAATATGACTCTACCCAACATGATTTTCAGACATCCTGGGACCATGAACCGTGCTTTGATACCAAGTTTGTCATGACCTGAGCCGACACCCTATCCACTACGAGCGTCCCAAACCATAGAGGCCCGAGCACCCCTATCTATCTGGAAATCATGCACAATATTCATGCAATATAAAGAAATACGGAAAATATTCATATGAAAACATGGTCAATGTCATAATTAAACTATACAATTCGAAAGGAATCCTTACTGTTCAAAACACATAACACCCGTCTGAGAAATCTCTAACATTACAAGATTCAATATATGTCCAAAAACAAAATTGGGAGAAGGCCCCTAGTCAGATCATGAATCAAATAAATAACAATGTTTTATATGCGCGCCTTCCGAAATAGGGGAGGCTCACCAATTGCAAATCTCAGACACACAAATTTATTGCTTAGTGGAACCCCGGGACTGGGCCTCAGATCTTGAAATATAGGGAGTCAATACAATTGTACTGGTATGTGAAACACCCCTAAATAACATATTTTTATACAACATAAATGAGAGCATTTTAAAAAACAATGAGCATAATCCATAAGTGAAAAACACATAGGCATACGAATAAGGACATCAATAATTCTTAGAAATCGTGGCTTATTCTCTATTTATTTACTTATGAGCTAGATGGTACACCCTACAATCTTAATCATCCCACGGGATATATGGAATCCTTCATTAATTCGGTGGCCAAGCCCCTAATCCAAGTTTTTCACAAGGATTGCTGTGTTAGTAAAGGATACATGCAAGACCACACAATATGGTGTCATATTCCCAATCAAATCGATATGTCATGGTAGTGCACCAATCCACAAATTAGGGCTCCTAACCTTAATCTCAAGTTGGGACGACACGAATCAAGGTACACCAGACCATAAAGCAGGGTACCGTAACCCTATGTCGGTAAATCACGATTTTCAGCATTGAGTCTCACGACTCGTGCTTTCTTCGGGTAACCATCTAACCCCTTCTATACCCAAATTTTATTTCCTTAAAACTATGTTTTCATGCCTTTACAACATTCAACACATATTTTATTAAGGGCTCACCATCACCGGGTATCGTCATACCCAGACTTGCAAGTCATTCATAGTAATTCCACAACCTTTCTAATTCCAAACATGCAAATAACCACCCAAAAGATTTATGACTTAAGCATGTGATGGTCATGTCAATTATTTAATCTTGAAATACTTCGTTTTCATGCAAAGGGTTTAGTGAAGGTAAAAAGACTCCCTCTCATAAATCTACAAACAACCTCAACCCAAGTTTTGATAACCATTAACTGACAATGAAGTTTAAAACATGAAAGTGAATGCACATATCACATAAATCATGTAAAATCCACATTTGCGAGGGAGATCTCATAAATCATGCTCTCCATTAAAATTTTCATTACAAATGAAATTATATATATACATAATAACATTTAAGGTTGGTGAAAATCAGTTCAAGACATCATGTGCTTTCATTAAAATAATTCCATGATACCTGATTTTTGAAATAATATCAAACATGCTTTGTAAACAAGGTTATAGATTCTTTGAACTTGGTAAAAACAAGAAAACTTATATCCATGGAGTTTAGGGTAGTCCCACATACCTTAGATTACTTCTTTCGAAGAGTAGAGCCCAAATATTGATTCCTTTCTTGGAAATCTTGAACTTAAAGATTGAACTTTTGATCTTTGGGGAAGGGTTAGGGCTTTGTTTTTGAGAAAAACTGATCACTTTTGATCCTATAATGCTCTATAAACGTTTTAATCTTCTATTTTCACAACTTGGGGATATAGGGAAAAGATGAGACTGCCCCTCGGTTTTAAAACTTTGAGTAGATAATCGATTTGGGGCTTGCCGCGATGTGCCAAGTGGCTTACTGCTATAGGCACCGCGACACAGTGCAATTGTGGTGGACTACAAGTTTGGGAATCCAAACATGTCTCAAACCTCATTTGAAAAATCCAAAACTCCCTCGAGACATTTCCTTTACACCCTCGAACATGAATCAACTCAAAAATCTATGTCTTGGGGTCGGAAAAGTTAATTTAAAAATCGTTGAAGTTAAGGGCTCAAAATATGACTAAGTCCTTTTTGGGCCAAATTGGGCCAAATGGCTAAAAAAGGGTATTAAATTGGGCTGACAGACCTAAGTTGTCCACCTTTTCAATTATAGGTCATTTTATTTAAAAGTGGCTAGCCCATGGTCCTTTTCCCTTTATTTTTCCCTTACAACTTGTTATGTATAGTTTCATAATGTATTTTATTGTTTTGATAATAGTTAATGGTAGATCTTGATT
>NC_061120.1:3832173-3879175 GCF_002878395.1 Capsicum annuum | reverse complement strand
AATCAAGATCTACCATTAACTATTATCAAAACAATAAAATACATTATAAAATAATAAATAACAAGTTGTAAGGAGAAAACAAAAGCAAAAAAAAACAAAAATAATAGACCTGAATTCACATAACAGTAATACCTTCATCATTTTTCTCTTATTTTCCATCAAAAGAGGAACTCTATTCTTCAACTCGCTGAATTTCTCCTTATAGTAAGCTTCTTTTTCACTTTTCGCATTTTTTAATTCATCAAATTTCTCATATAGCAAATCCATTTTCTCTTTATAGTCCTTAAGGCACTCTTTTATTACCTTTTTTATACTTCTCTTCGATAGTACTTTTTTCTTCCTTAAAACGTTTTTCACAATCAATCAAAATTTCTTGCACAAAAGAAAAATGCTTTTCTTGAACTAAATAATTTTTTCTTTCAGACTGAAAGTACTACTGAAATCGATGTCTTATTCAATGAATATAATATCAAAGATGTGATAGGAGATTTTTTTGAAACAACAAAAAAATACGGAACAACTAAAACTGGAAAAAAAAATTAAACTTCCTAGTAAAAATGATGGTGTGAAGCTTTTTTCATGTGAGGGAATTTTGTGAAGCAGAAAAAGACACAGGGAGGGTTATTGCTAATTTATTTTTCAAGGGAAAATCTATATATATGCTAGTATTTGGTCAAGATCTCACGAATACAAGAATAATTAGTATATGTTATTATTTGACCGCACTATACCTTGCTATTTAGGTAGAAAAGTTTAAACAAGTAAAACATGAAAAAACATATCTAAAAACAATAATTAGTATTTGCTCAAGTTTTCAAGAATACAAGAATAATTAATGTGGACTATAAACCACACTATATCTTGAAGTTTGGTCAGAAAAGTTTAAAAAAGTGAAACATTAAAAAATACATCTAAAAATAATAATTAATATTTGGTCAAGATTTCAAGAATAATTAATGCAGACTATTATTTAGCCACACTATATCTTAAGATTTGAGTGGACTATTATTTGACCAGACTATATCTTGAGATTTGGTCAGAAAAATTTTAAAAATGAAACGTGAAAAGCTTATTTAAAAATAATAATTAATATTTGATCAGACTATCAATAATACAATATAGGGTATTATATAACCACAATAAATGTACTTTACAAATAATTTATGTTATCATTTCTATATATACTCTATAATAAAGGGGAATAAGCACACACCTAGTCGACATGTGCACTTAGAGTAATAAATTTATTGTTAAGGATTTTCTGGTCATTTTTTTTAAATTTTTATGCCATATCTTGTTTAAATATTTGGCTTCAATGATTGATTGGGAACTTCAAATGACCAAACAATCATTAATTTTTAACTGATTGTCAAAATTGTCCTACCTTTAA
The DNA here is from genome assembly GCF_002878395.1 of Capsicum annuum. NCBI lineage: Eukaryota > Viridiplantae > Streptophyta > Magnoliopsida > Solanales > Solanaceae > Capsicum > Capsicum annuum. The sequence goes on along the minus strand of NC_061120.1, from coordinate 3,877,785 downwards.
CAACATAACCCAATAAGGATATTTTTGTAAAACTGTCAATAATAACATAATATTATTGGCAACCAAGAAATTTATTGTAGCTTTCATGTTAAACTTTTACATGTTTGTACCAATTTACCCTCTTGTGTATATTATCAATCATCATCTTCATTCACACCATCTCATTATTCATTTACCAAGAGCTACTATGTTATAATTTACATGTTCAACTGTTTGATTTTACAAAGAGAGAGTATTTTATTTTTTGGTGATTTTAATTTAGTAATGAAAAAGATTGTAACCAAAAAATAAGGAAAAATATTCAAGTTTATTTACAATTCTCAGTGTATTGGTCTCAGACAAATCTATTATTTACAAAGTAATTGCTTATCAATTAAGTTACCTTTGCGAGCTGATCAAGAGGAGCTCGTCACTAAATCGATCTCCGATAAGATTAATAACCCAAAGCCGGAGCAAAGGAAAGCTGTCATTGAAATGAGCTTCCAGCGGCGCCATTTGTGGATGTTGCTGGACGATTCTCATTCTAACAACCCTACTTTAGGTCATATTTATAGAGGGTTAAGATAGACCGAGTCTTGACCCACAACATCTTATTTATTTTCCTTTTTGGGCTCAATTGAGTCTGTTTTGTCCAGCCTTTTTTTTTATTATTAATAAAATGGGCCCTGTCCAAAGTTAATCTAAAAAAAAACCTTATCAATTTTTACTGATTTAACATTATCTCTCTTAATTTGAGTTTATTATTTGAGCGACATTTTTTTTTAGTTGGATATCTACAAATTAAATATGATAAACCTTTAGTTTTTTCGTAAAAAAGGGGATAGAAAGAATAACATATACTAATATAACTTTTCTTTTAAAAATTATAAATTACAATGATTAATAATTTAAATATTTTTAAAAAATATATAGTAGAAAATTTAGTTAATTCCAAATGTCACCTTAAATGGGGACAATCCCTCTGTCTATTTTTACTTGTTTACTATATTTAGAAAAAAAAAAAAATACACGTCCAACTATACTTGGCCAATTTGAAAAATCAATAGATAATTTATCCCTTTCTACATATTTAACCATTAATATTAAATACGATTAATTATCCAATATATTTTAAAGCATTAAATTTATCATATTCATAAAAATGATATGATAACATTATCCTATCATTTATAATTTCTTAACCTCTATGCCAAGTTAATCGTGGACAACTATTAATGAATAAAAGAAATAACATATATTTGGTCCGTGATGCTTTGGTATCTAATGATATAATAAGTATGAAAGGAACATCTTACTCACATATAACCTCATGAAATATATAGGACTATATTCCTTTTTGTTTTAGGAGTTCATATGTAGCCACGTTGTACTAATTTTATGTACATTTATATTTGAAGAATTTAACAGTATAATGTTTTTACGTTATTAATATGATATAAGTTGTTACAAATAGAGTTAAGTACGAGAAGAATATTTATTTGTTCTTTTTAGCATATGCTAATTAAAGGGTATTTGTATTCGGATACTTTTGTTTGTTGTCGGTTGAGGAAAAGCCGAACAATACATAGAGGAAAGGTGTGATTTTCGTCGTGATGTGATACACTACTGAAATGATATTACGATTTAGGAAGGAATTGGAGTAGCCTAAAGAGAAAATTAGGAAGAATTGCTCTTGAACAGCTTAGAACTCAATTGAGTTGTTATGGAAAAAGAAAAGAGAGAAACTTGCTTATTGATCTTGAGTCAATATTCTGATGATTACAACCCTTCAATACTACAACTATTTAGTGAGGAAAAAGATGAAAAGACTAAAATAGGGGTTCTAAAAGTTAGTTACAACTAACTCTAGTAGTAACCGACCTTAACAGACCCTAATAGTCTTAACAGTTGTTGGGACCAGGTGCAGCTCACGTGACTGACTGATTTTAACAATTAATTACAAACCTAATCCAAAAATGGAAATACTACTCAACAACAACAACAACAACAAACCCAGTGTATTCCCACTTAGTGGGGTCTGGGGGGGGGGGTAAGATGTACGCAGTTCATACCTCTACCTCTGATGAAGTAGAAAGGCTGTTTCCGAAAGACCCCCGGCACAAGTCACGAGATATCACACAAACACATAGTACAGCACAGAAGCAGATGACATAACATAGATACGGCACCCATAAGGAATATAAAACAGAGTAAAGCAGGAATGCAAGAATATAAAGCAGAGGAAAGCACACATATTCGTAATAAACATGGAACACGGAACACGGAACATTGAATACGGAATCATAACAGGAATACACCCCCACCAATTAATTCCCTACACTAGCGACCCGAACTGGCCCTAATCCTCTGCCGTAATTCGCATCTTCCAGACCTTCCTATCTAGGGTCATGTCCTCGGTGAGCTGTAACTGTTCCATGTCCCGCCTAATCACCTCACCCCAGTACTTCTTCGGTCTACCCCTACCCCGTCTAAAACCATCCAACGCTAGCCTCTCACACCTACGGACCGGGGCATCCATGCCCCTCCTCTTCACGTGTCCGAACCATCTCAATCGTGCTTCCCGCATCTTACACTCCACTGAAGTCACACCAACCTTCTCCCGGATAGTCTCATTCCGAACTCTATCCCCTCGGGTCAGTCCACACACCCAGCGCAACATCCGTATTTCTGCCACCTTTATTCTTTGGATGTGGGAGTTCTTAACTGGCCAACACTCCGCTCCATACAGCAAGGCCGGACGGACTACCACCCTATAGAATTTGCCTTTAAGCTTGGGCGGCACCTTCTTATCACACAGCACCCCCGATGCGAGTTTCCACTTCATCCATCTCGCCCCAATACGGTGTGAGACATCCTCGTCAATCTCACCGTTACTCTGGATCACGGACCCGAGATACTTGAACTTATCCCTCTTCCCTACCTCCTGTGCTTCTAGCCTCACTACTACCTCATTCTCCCGCCTCACGTCATTAAACTTACATTCCACATACTCTGTCTTGGTTCTGCTCACCCTGAACCCTTTAGACTCCAGAGTTTGCCTCCACAACTCTAATTTGTCATTCACACCCCCTCGAGTCTCATCTATCAGGACTACATCGTCTGCAAAAAGCATACACCACGGCACCTCCCCTTGGATACGCCGCGTCAACACATCCATTACTAACGCAAACAAAAAGGGACTAAGAGTAGATCCCTGATGCAATCCTGTCAGGACAGTGAAATGCTCTGAGTCTCCTCCCGCCGTCCTCACCTGGGTTTTCGCTCCCTCATACATATCCTTAATTACTCTGATATATGCCTGCGGTACTCCACTCACCTCCAAGCATCTCCAAAGCACTTCCCTGGGGACTTTGTCGTATGCCTTTTCCAGGTCGATGAACACCATGTGTAGATCCTTCTTCCTCTCCCTATACTGCTCCACCAACCTCCGTACCAGGTGGATTGCCTCCGTCGTCGAGCGGCCGGGCATAAATCCGAATTGGTTTTCCGAGATAGACACTATCCGTCTCAGCCTCACCTCGACCACTCTCTCCCAGATCTTCATAGAGTGACTCAGTAACTTAATCCCCCTATAGTTATTGCAACACTGAATGTCCCCCTTATTCTTATAGAGGGGGATCATGGTACTCCACCTCCACGCCTCGGGCATCTTTGCCATCCTGAAAATTTCATTGAACAATGCAGTCAACCACCTTACACCAGCCTCTCCAACGAACTTCCAAAACTCCACCGGTATCTCATCCGGCCCCGTCGCCCTACCCCTTCGCATCCTGCGGACTGCCTGTCTAACCTCGTCTACCTTAAAACGTCTACAATAGCTAAAATCCCGACACTCCCCTGAGTGCTCCAGTTCCCCTAACACAATAGCTCTGTCCCCCTCGTCATTCAGGAGCCTATGAAAGTACGACTGCCATCTCTTCTTTATGTGGCCGTCCTTCACCAAGACTCTACCGTCCTCCCCCTTAATGCACCTCACCTGATCGAGGTCACGACCCTTCCTCTCCCTAGCCTTAGCGAGTCGGAACAACTTTTTCTCCCCTCCTTTCCCCTGTAACCCTGCATACAAGCTCTCAAAAGCGGCCGTCTTAGCTGCCGTGACCGCTGACTTCGCCTCCTTCCTCGCTAGCTTGTACTCTTTCCTGTTTACCCGCTTCTCTTCTTCGTCTTTACTTTCCACCAACTTAGCATACGCCTCTTTCTTGGTCTCCACTTTCATCCCCACCTCTTCATTCCACCACCAATCCCCCCGATGATGTCCGGCCCGGCCCCTAGAAACACCCAACACCTCCCTTGCATTCTCCCTGATGCACGTTGCCGCCCTGTCCCACATATTATCCACATCCCCCCTACACTCCCACACCCCCATTCCCGCCAACCTCTCCCCTATCTCCCACGCATTCACTGGCGTCAAACCACCCCACTTAATTCTCGGTCTACACTCCTTACTCCTCCTCTTTCTATTCTTCTTTATACCCAAATCCATAACCAAGAGCCTATGTTGGGTCGAAAGATTCTCACTCGGGATGACTTTACAGTCTTTACACAACGCCCTATCCCCTTTCCTAAGCAACAAAAAGTCAATCTGGGTCCTGGCTATCGCGCTCCGAAAAGTGATCAGGTGCTCGTCCTTCTTCGGGAAGCCCGAGTTCACCACCACCAGCCCAAACGCCCTCACAAACTCCAATAGGGTCGCCCCCTCTTCATTTCTCTCCCCAAAACCAAAACCACCGTGCACATCCCCAAAGCCTCCCGGTAGCGCTCCGATGTGCCCGTTGAAATCCCCTGCTACAACAATCTTCTCCGAACTGGGCACGCCTCTCACCACGTCCTCCAAAGCCTCCCAGAACCGCATCTTCTCCTCCCCCTCCGATCCCACATGCGGCGCATAGGCACTACACACGTTCAGGGTAAACCCCCGAATGACCAACTTAATAGTCATCAACCTATCGTTGATCCTCTTCACCTCCACTACCTGACCTCTAAGCTCTTCATCTACCAAGATGCCAACTCCATTCCTACGCCTGTCGCTCCCAGAGTACCACAGCTTGTAACCGTCCACATCCCTAGCTTTAGACCCTACCCACTTGGTCTCTTGGACACACGCAAGGTTGATCCTTCTCTTCCTAAGAATCTTCACCAGCTCTATGAACTTCCCCTGAAGGGTCCCTATATTCCAAGACCCAACCCTCAGCCTACCGTCGCTATCCACGCGCCCCCCACTACCCCTCCTCGGCCAAACCTTGGCCTCCCACCCACTCCCGCTCTCTCCCCATCTCCCGCCCCCGCCACAGCCCCACGCCCCAACCCCCTCGGACATGGCCCTAACCACCCATTACCACCCACAGCCACAACTACACGAAAAAAAAGGATATACCCGGCGGCAATATCAAAGCAGCAGCAAGGAGATACAAGGCACACACACGTTCAAAGGACTACTCCCGAAGCAAAACTAAGAAGCGACCACAGCAACAGCAACAACAGACAACAGACAATGTTCACAAATCCCACGCAAGTCAAGGTACACGGGCTACTACGAGCATAGTACTAAGAATGGAATATGAAATAATGAACTAAAATGCAATAGGAAATAACGAAATAACAAAGGTTAGAAGTCACCGGATTTCGCTTGGGGCTGCGGCTGCTGGAGACGGCGTGGCGGGTGCAGGCGGAGTCTCGGCCTGTTGGAGACCAAGTTGGCGGCTGGAGACCGGGCGGCAGCTGGTTGAAATACTACTCAATTATGGAAAATCATTACAAATGGATCATATCAAATACCCCATCTCAAATCATCTTTGTCCTCAAGGAAGGATCTAGGTGGGGATACTCAGCTCTGACAAAGTCCAAATCCTCCCAAGTGCTATCCTCACTAGTTGTATTCATCCATTTGATGAGAATCTGTACAATGTCTTGACATTTTTGGGAGCTAAAATTCTATAAAGAATAGCCTTAGGAACTCGCAAAATAGGATCCGAGTCAGTTTGCACCACAAGCAATGTAACAGAGGCAGTGTTGGAACCTAACTTCTTCTTCAACTAGGAAATGTGAAAGGTGGGGTGGATTTTTAAGGTTGCAGAGAGATCTAGTATGTAAGAAACCTTGCCAACTCTATCCATAATTTGGAAAGGACCAAAGTATTTGGCTGAGAGTTTTTAAAAATCATGTTCTCTGAGAGAGTTTTGTCTATAAGGTTGTAATTTTAAATACACTCAATCCCCAACGGAGTAGTTCCTGTCAGTCCTTTACCATCAGCAATAGTCTTCATCCTAGCTTGAGCTTTAGACAAATTTGCCTTGAGGACTCACATGGTAGCTTCCTTAGACTGCAAAATTCTATCAACTGTATCAATGTGAGAGTCAAAATCCATATAAGGCAATAGAGGAGGGGGTTTCAGTGTAAAGACCACCTCATAAGGTGTCAACTTTAGTGCTGAGTGGAAAGAGGTGTTATACCATCATTCTACCCGTGGAAGCCAATAAGGCCAAGCTTTGGGTCATTCAAAGCTCATGCACCGGAGGTAGCATTCTAAATATCTATTGACAACTTCAGTTTGACAATTTGTTTGGGGGTAGTACGCCGTGGAAGTCAAAGGAGGTACCTTTTGTATTTGAAAGTGTTCCCGCCAAAACTTGCTTGTAAATATTGTATCCTTATAAGAAAAAATTTACCTGGGCATGCCATAGAGTTTAAAAACTCCATCCATAAACAATTGAGCTACCTCCAATGTTGTATAAGGGTGATTAAGAGACATAAAGTGTGCGGCTTTGCTCAGCCTGTCCACAACCACAATGATGACATTTTGCCAGTAGCTCTTAGTAGGACATCTATTAAAACCATTGAGATATCCTGCCATACCCCGATATGAATAGGAAGGATTTTCATTAAGCCAGGATAAGCCATAGTCTCACCCTTGGATTTTGACATACTTCACAGTTCCTCTCAAAAGTATACACATCTTGATTCATTCTTTTCCAGTAGAGGTCTTGTCTCATTCTTTGTAAGGTAGCTTGAATACCTGTATGCCCCTTAATTGAGATGGCATTATAAAAATCCAACTTGTTCCTAAGATTAGGATCATTACCAATTATCAACTTCTATTTTCTACTGAGAACACCAGACGAGTATGTATAATATAGTTTAGGAGCTTATGTAATCTGGATAGTCTGAATAAGTTTATGTAGATCGGGGTCCTGAGTCCACAAGTGCTTAATTTGATCTAATAAAACAGAGTGCAATCCTGAGAAGCTGCAGAGCTGGATCATTTCTTCTCTCTTAGATAATGCATCAGCCACAATATTCTCATTTTTCTTCTTGTAAACAATGGTATAATCATAACCAATCAACTTGACCAACCATTTTTGTTGACAAGGGGTAGTGATCCTTTGTTCCAACAAGAACTTCAAGCTATGATGATCAGTTTTCACTACAAAATGACAACTCCCTCTTATAAACATACAGTGCTTTGTTTTTGTCACACAATCCTTGGCTGAAAACTGTGATAAAACAATTATCTTAAGCCAGTACTGCTCCAGTACCTCTACCAGATGTATCATTTTCTATAGCAAATTCCTTTGAAAAATTGGGAAGAGCCAACATAGGGGATGAAGTGATGGCTATCTTTAGTGTTTCAAAAATGGTGGTCGCAGTGGAACTCCAAGCAAAGCTGTTCTATTTAATAGATCATGCAAGGGTCTAGAAATTACTCCATAATTCTAGATAAATCTTTGGTAGTAACCGGCTAGGCCTAGGAAACCCTTCAAACTATTAAGTGTACCGGGTTGTGGCCAATTCAAGACACACTCAACCTTCCGCTGATCCATTGCCACCCCTAATTTAGAAATCACATGTCCCAAGTAATCAATTTGTGTCATCCTAAAAGCATATTTTCTTTGCTTTAAAAAGAGAACATAAGATCTTAAGATCTAAAAGGTTGTTTCAAGATTCATTAAGTGATCAAACTGGTTTGAGCTATATTATAAAATATTATCTAAGAAAACCAAAATGAACTTCCTCAACTGATCATGAAAAATTTGATTCATCAAACTTTGAAAAGTGGAAGGGGCATTTGTCAAACCAAAAGGTATTACTAGAAATTCAAAGTGACCTTGATGAGTACTATATGCAGTTTTAGGAATATCAGGTTCAAACATTCTAATTTAATGGTACCCTAACCTTATATCCAACTTGGAAAAGTATTTTGTTCCATGTAATTCATCCAGAAGCTCTTCAATCACATGAATGGGAAATGTGTCCTTTACTGTATGATATTTAGTTCCCTATAATCCACACAAAGTCTCCATGACCCATCTCTTTTCTTTTACCATCATAATTTGTGAAGAATAAGAACTAGTGCTGCTCCTAATAACCCCACTGCTGAGCATCTCATTTACCATTTTCTCTATTTCATCTTTTTGAATAGTAGGGTACCTATATGGACTAATATTGACTGTAGGTGTGCCCTCTTTGAGTAGGGACTTTAACAAAGTCCTTGTAATTCTGAAGCACCACCTGTAGATCAGCTTCTTTATCTGTATTTTTAGAAATTTCCATAGAACATAAACTAAATGACGTTGCATCCACCATTACACCCATAGATATCATTCATAATTTAGAGGGTTGAGCCAACAATTTCTCAATACTGTTCTTTTGAATTATCTTAGTCTTTGTTGGTTGCATTCCCCTAAGGGATTTATTATGTCCTTTAATGTTGAAATCCATTTTAAACTTTTTGAAATTCCACATAATGTCACCAAAGGATATTAAACACTAAATACCTAAAACTAGGTTACATCCACCAATAGGCAGCATCAACACATCAGAATCAAATGTCATACCCTGTATTTTCCAAGCCAGTTTCCTGCAAACATAGTTACTTTGGATCTTCTTACCATCAACTACAGACATTCCAAAGGGTGAAATAGTTGTCAACATGCATCCCAACCTCCTATCAGTGTTTAAATCTAAAAAATTATGAGTGCTTCCCGTTTCTATCAACATATGAACAACCTTTCCTTTCACAAAAGTTGTCACTATAATGGTCCTAAAGTCATGAATCCCATTCATGGCATGGACTGACACATGAGGAAAAATGGATTCATTTTTATCATTTTCCAATTCCTGGCCTATCATAGTCAAAAATTTAGATCCATCATTAATTCTTCTGTTTCCTCGGACTCATCCTCCCCTTCTTCTACTTCCATGAAAAAGAACTTTTTTTCTTACAAACATTCCCAAATGAGTATTTCTCATCACGGTTAAAGCATAATCCCTTGCTCCTTCTTTCGTCCATTTTCAGCAGGGGTTAAAATTGTAGCATTTTTCAGATTTGGTTTGGATATACTGGTAGTTTGTGGTGTCTTAAAAAATTTTGTGTTGGCTTTGATACCTAATTGGAAGGTTGTGAGAAAGAAATAGAAAGGTTATTATTGTTGTTATGGAACTTAGGATTGGTTCTAAGAGTCGGTAGAATAGCTGAACCAGTAAAGGATTGCTTCTGGACTAACAAAGTTCGCTCTTGTATCTTAGTTAAACTCATTGCTTTAGCTAAAGTTCTTCGGCCTAACATTTTTATAGGAAGACCAATCTTTAGTTTTAACCCTCTAATAAATTAATTGACCACATAATGTTCAGGTGATTCTACCCTGGTCAGCAATTCATCAAACATATCTATGTATTCTTAAACAGAGTTTACCTAACGTAGGTCTTTGAAATCCCCATGGGGTCATCGAACAACTCTGTTCCAAATCTCGCATACAAACAACTCACGTATTTCTCCCATCGACGCTATTCTCTGGATAATATATGATTTATATATGATTGATATCATTGAAGAGCTTTGCCTTCAATCTTGCAGGAAGCCAATTTCACCTTGGATCCTTTCGATGTTTCATCAGCTTCAAAAAATTAATCACATTTATAAATCCAATCCTTTAAACTCTGACCATCAAACATAGGAAATTTCACATGATAATTCCTCGTTGGTAGCTGGTAACCTCCATTTCTAGGTCTCTCATGTATCGGAGGCTCATTATCTTCCAAATTCACAGGCTGATAATTTCTCCCATTATTAGGGTTCTGATTCACTCTTCCCCCAACATTCAGATTTTGATTCCCGTTCTCGAGCAATAATTGCTTAATCTCATCCATTGCTTGCACGACTTTCCCATCCACAGCATCACGTATTTCAACCACGAATTCACTATTCCCTCCATCAATCCCCTCAAACTATCTACCTCTTGACGTAATTCTTGCATCCTCGTATTATGATCCTCCATCGAAATCGAGCAGAGAATCGATGGCTCTGATAATACTGATACGCTGCTAAAATGATATTATGAAGAGTTAGTTATAACTAATTGTAGCAGTAACCGACCTTAACAGTCTTAACAACTGCTGGAATCACGTGCAACTCACGTGACTAACTGATTTTTACAACTAGTTACAAACCTAAATCTGAAAATGAAAATACTACTCAATTATTGAAAATCATTACAAATGGATCATATCATGATGAAGTATCAAATGAGATTGTCTTTTCAATTTTCATTGAGATAAAGAGACGATTCTAATCATATCTTAGCTTAGAAAAATTGATTTATTGTGACTTGTTTGTTGTCGGTTGAGGAAAAGGCGAATAATACATAAAGGAAAGGTATGATTTTCATCTTGATGAATTATAGAATGAGATGGTCTTTTTAATTTTTATTGAGCCAAAAAGACGATTTAATCATATCTTACGCTGTAAACATGCTTAGAAAAATTGAATTATCTAATTATTTAACAAATTTAATTAGTTGATACGATTTAATTACTTTTTTCACAATAACTACACCTTTCTCTTGATATATTACATCTATCAGATAGCAAAGAAAGAATCAACCATACAAAATAGTAGGCCATGAAAAAAAGATTATTTAAAAAATGAGGCAAGGCATAAACAAATCATAAATTGATTTTTTTTTTCAATTATATGAAGAAAAAATTATATGAAAATTAATTCCTCAACCCCACTTTAATTTGTCTCATTTACAAGATATCAATACACGGGCCCAAAATATGTTTTTTTTAAGGGAAAATGCTCTATTTCCATCTTGAACTATACGCGAAAAGGTTGAGACACACCCGAACTTTAAGAGGATCCTATTACCCTCCTGGACTAATTAAAACTGTATTTTTGATAACCTTGGTGTCTACGTGGCACACACGTGTACCTACGTGGACCCTTCAGTGTGTTGTGCCACATATGTGCCACATAGGCACTAAGGTTGTCAAACATACAGTTTTAATTAGTCCAGACGGGTAATTGGACCCTCTTAAAGTTCGGGTGTGTCTCAGACTTTTCGTGTATAGTTCAAGGTGAAAATAGAACATTATCTCTTTTTTTTTTTAATCTCAATTTATGTGACAGAAACAGAATTTAGATAATTAGTCATTAAAATTATTTAAGTTTTTAATATTTGTGATTTATAATACTTTTTGTTCTATTTTAATTTAAGTGACGCTAATATAATTTCGAGAGTCATCCAAATATTTTATATCTTTTAAATATTTTAAGTTGTTAATTATGTGATTTATAATGTTCTTTTACATAATTTTTCACTAAGACTCTCTTCGTCCTAGTTTATGCTATATATATTAAATTCTTAATATGGTTATTTGAAATACATTTTATCTCATTTTCAAATAATATATGTTGCTTTATGTCTTCCTTTGTCCCATGTTAATTTATGTAGCACTGATATAACTTCGATAGTCAATCAAATTTTTTATGTTGACATAGCATTTTGTGTCTATTTTACCTTTTTTTAAGAAATATTATTAATTTTTTAATGCTTAGATGACCATAATAATTAATTAGGGGTGATATAGTAAAATCACGATTGAAGTAGCGAAGCAGACATGTCTTACATGACTCATAATAACATGTCAGAAATACCTTTCAGGTTTAGAAATTGGTTCAAAAATACCCTCCATTAACCTATTGTGCCAGAAATATCCTTCAAGTATTGTAATTGGTTCAAAAGTACCCCTCCATCCACATTTATGGCTCAAAAATATCCTTGCAACTATTTTTTTTCTAAATCATAATTAGAAATTTGAAAAGGGACCAAAAATACCCTTCAAATATTGAAATTGATTCAAAAATACCCTCGGTTAACCTATTGGGACAAAAATATCCCTTTATCCACCTTTATAGCTCAAAAATACCCTTAAAACTAATAATTTTTTAAATCACAATTAAAATTTTTATTAAATATGTGGCAAATTTCTATTGATTGAAACTAAATTAATTAAAATGTTAAACACAATCCGAACTCAACTCAAACTACCTAATCCAAACCATACAAAATTTGCTCTCACTAAAATTACTTGGTAGTATGAGTAATTTTTTCTATCAAATGCAAGAATTTTGTTGACTTAGAACCTGTCAGTCTAATGTAATCTTGTGAATAATTACATCCCCTAATTATAATGTTAGTTTGGTATTTCATTGTAATGTATATTTCTTTGTGTTAGCTAGCAAAACTAATTGAGATGTCGTTATGCGATGTCTTAGGCAACACTATCTTGTTACTTCCTCCATTTCATTTTGCATGACACGTTTAATATTTATCAAAAAAATACTAAATTCTTTCCTAAATAGTTGTCACTATTTTTGTTTATATACATCAAATTATCTTGTCACCACTGGCAAGTGCATTTTCCATGCGAAACCACTTTATGCCACACACTTCACATCATTCACCTATCAAAATTATGATTAATTTTGTAGGATTTGGATCGGGTAGTTTTAGTTGAGTTCGTATTGGGCTTAACATTTTAATAGTATAGTTTCGATAAATAGAAAATTATCATGCATTTAGTAAATTTTTTAATTATGATTTAAGAGAATTGTTAGTTGCAAAAGTATTTTTGAGCCATAAAGGTGGATGAAGGGGTATTTTTGGCCCAATAGTTAACAAAGGATATTTTTGAATCAATTTCAATATTTGAAGGATATTTTTGACCCTTTTTAAAAATTATAATTATGTTTTAAAAAATTGTTAGTTGCAAGGGTATTTTTGAGCCATAAAGGTGGATGGAGGGGTACTTTTGAACTAATTTCAATATTTCAAGGGTATTTCTGGCCCAATAGGTTAATAGGGGTACTTTTAAACCAATTTCAATACTTGAAAGATTTTTCTAACCCTTTTCTGAAAAAAATTAAGTGGGTCTTACATAAGATATCAAGTTAATTTAAAACATCAATATTTAATTTATTATTATTTTTATCTATTTTATCTTTTTATTAAATATTATTAAATTTTTAATACTTAGATGATTTATAATAATTAACTAAGAATAAAATAGTAAAATTATGGTTGAAAAAACTGAAGCAGACATGTCATAAATGTCTATTTTATTTTTTATTAAATATTATTAATTTTTTAATACATAAACGACACATAAAAATTAATTAGGAGTGATATGGTAAAATCACGATTATAATGTTAGTTTGGTATTTCGTTGTGATGTATATTCCTTTGTGTTAGCTAGCAAAACTAATTGAGATGTCTTGTTATGCCATGTCTTAGGAAACACTATCTTGTTACTTCTTCCATTTCATTTTTCATGACACCTTCAATATTTATCAAAAAAATACTACATTCTTTCCTAAATACTTGTCACTATTTTTGTTTATATACATCAAATTGTCTTGTCACCATGCAAGTGCATTTTCCGTTCGAGACCACTTTACGCCACACACTTCACATCATTCACCTATCAAAATTATGATTAATTTTGTAGGATTTGGATCAGGTAGTTTTAGTTGAGTCCGTATTGGGCTTAACATTTTAATAGTTTAGTTTCGATAAATAGAAAATTATCATGCATTTAATAAAATTTTTAATTATTATTTAAAAGAGTTGTTAGTTGCAAGAGTATTTTTGAGCCATAAAGGTGTTTGACTCAATGGTTAACAAAGGATATTTTTGGATCAATTTCAATATTTGAAGGGTATTTTGACCACCTTTTTCAAATTTTTAATTATGATTTAAAAAATCGTTAGTTGCAAGGGTATTTTTGAGCCATAAAGGTGGATGGAGTGGTACTCTTGAACTAATTTCAATACTTGAAGGGCATTTCTGGCCCAATAGGTTAATAGGGGTACTTTTGAACCAATTTCAATACTTGAAGGATTTTTCTGACCTTTTTTCGAAAAAAATTAAGAGGGCCTTACATAAGATATCAAGTTAATTTAAAACGTCAATAGTTAATTTATTATTATCTTTATTTATTTTATCTTTTTATTAAATAATATTAAATTTTTAATACTTAGATAATTTATAATAATTAACTAGGAATAAAATAGTAAAATTACGGTTGAAAAAACTGAAGCAGACATGTCATAAATGTCTATTTTACTTTTTTATTAAATATTATTAATTTTTTAATACATAAATGACACATAATAATTAATTAGGAGTGATATGGTAAAATTACGAAGGAAGCAGGCATGTCGACCATCACCTACTTCCTTCTCTATTCTATTTATTAGAATCTATTTTATTTTTTATTAAATATTATTATTTTTAATAAATAAATGACATATAATAATTAATTAGGCGTGATATGATAAAATCATGAAGGAAGCAGACAAGACAACCTTCACCTGCTTCCTTCACTCTTCTATATGTTAGAATATAGCCATGTTCTTCTATTGGTGCATTCATTTAGGGGCATTTGGTATATGCAATTGTCATCAAATAATAGCTTGATGTAAGAGAAATAATGTATATATTGTGATAACTATAGGTATAGATGTAAGAGAAACTAGAGTTCCCATCTAATTTTTTAATTTGTTAGATGTTTTTTTAAATCTCAAATTAATTTTTATGTATATCTAATTTTTATCAAATTTAATGGATATCTAAGTATTCTAAAATTAGCCTTAAGTTTGCCCTTGTCAGTAGCTTGAAGGGTTGTAGCCACCTCCAAATCTATAGCCAATTTTAAAAAACAACACACATCAAGATAGAGAATTTTCTAAAAAAAAAAGGAAAAATTCATCGTTTCCACCTCAATGTAACGCCCCGAGACTACACCATGGGCCTCACAAAGTGCTTACGGCCCCGAAGGACCACAAGCTAACCCTTGACTGGTACCTTCTGTGAGCACTGAATAATAATCATGAACATATGCGGAAGAAAACTGAAAATGCCATAAGATTCTCAAAATGTTGAAATGATAATTGAGTATACTGATTGTTACATCTGAAAAACTGAATAGCTGACTAAACTAATATGAAAGCCTCTGACTATCTGAATATGGAGTTGATGGAACAAACCCCCAACTAACTTTGACTGAAATAACTACTGAACTGCTAAACATACTTAAATTAATAAACTCTGTCCTCAAAATATGAGGACTCACCATTATAACTATTGCTGATAGCCTGAGCTGCTAAGTATGATCAGGAACCTGAGTGTCCAAACCTATGATATGAGATATCATAGCGCAAAGAGAGTATGCGCTAGTACATAGAATGTACTGGTATGCTAGATGAGGTAAGGCTAATATGCATGGGTTCATATGCATGAACAACAACTGTATAAGAGTACATGGGGAACTGAAACTGCGATAAACACTGAGTATGCAATATTGCACATATACATATATATATATATATGTCGTGTATCTAAAGTTATACTGTAACCGAGTACTGAGTTCTGTTGGTTGAATGACTGATAAATGAGTAATTGATAACTGATAACCGAGTAACTGATAACTAAGTAGCTGATATCTGACAGCCATGGTTTTATACAACTAAACCGAGTTCTATACTAGAGACTAAAACTGAGACTGTGGGAGTGTTTATTTAATCGACATACCTCGATGTAAACTGATTTGGTGTCCAAACTGTGACCCATTTGGAAGGGTGTTAGTACCTTGCCACGAGATACTAACAATGGTTGTGTCAATCCTAGTTTGGTAGGAAGACTCATGAAATATATATACATGATTATGTCAACTCTAGTCTGGGAGAAGGACGACTTACCCTACGCTGGCTACGTAGTTCTGTAACTCAGGGATTGCTACTAAGGGTCAAACCCAAGGCTGATAGGAATGCCCCCATCCTTGGGTTCACTCAGTGCTGAATCCTACTCCCAACTGAAATGACACTGGAACTAATCATTACTAGACTGGCTTGATTGAACTCACGGTGAAAGTGAAGACTGACTGGATACTACTTTCTTGGCCTTACTGAGACTATTTTGTAACTACTGTGATCTAAGTAAACAACTTGATTTCGGGTATTAAATTCACCCAGGACTCGATAGCATAAATAGTAAAACATAACACAATCTTGAAAGCATAATAGATAATAACTTAGCCACAATTCATTCATTGAGGCATTTTATCAAACACTTGGGGAGCATGACTATTTCACATATTAATAAACACTTATAAACATCATGGCTACAACATTCAAGTTGCAAATCTCAAGATTTTTAACATGAGAATTCACTTAACTCAACATACATGCTAATTGGTTTACATGAAGCCTGTGGTAAATCCTGAATTAAAACCTATACAACAATACATACATGAACACAAAATAATTCAAGAATGTAAATCATGAAAATAAAAACTTGTATTTTGAAAAAGGGTTCTTGAACTTCAAGGGTTAAAGGGACCCAAGGATGAACATCTAACATACCTGAATAGTTGAATTCTCAGGGTTTCTTGGTGGATTCCTTGAGAATTGAACTTGATTCTTGAAGGCTAGGGTTTACTATTTGAAAGAGAATGTTCTTGATTTGAGTGAATTTTAATAAAATAATGACTAATTAGGATATTAGGGTATTAATCTCGTGTTTTGGACTGATTAAGGTCATGGAAAAAAATCCAACTGCCCCTGGAAAAAATTAAATTTTCTTCATTGAAAATCCTAATTTTGGACAACACCGCGATGTGGTGCCATCGTGGTGATCCACTAGAATTTGGCTGAGAGTGTATTCCACAGACAAGTGCAAAAATGCACTTTAGCGCGGCGCAGTGGTACCACATTGCATCACTGGAAATTGACGAGTACGAATTGGCACTCCTCCGTGACGTAATGCTTATCACGGTGCTTCACTGGAAAATGTCAATTAAGAATTGGGACTTCACTGTGATGCGGTACTATCATAGTGATTCACTGGAAACTGACGAGGGCCATTTGGCCTGTCACTGCGACGCAGTGCTACTCATATTGAGCTATTGCTTTCACTAAATATGCCATAACTTCTCACCCGAGTGTCGGATTTGGGCAAAATTGGTATCGTTGGAAAGTTAATTAAATTTACTATAATTTGGTGGATCTTGAGCTGGAAAATTTTGATTATAGCAAAAGTTATGCTCATTTGAATTTGACTAAAGCAATATTCTTATCGAAAACTCAATCGGTATAAGATATTTTGATTCATCAAATAGCTGGGAGTTATTTGGGACCTTAATATACATCAAACTAACTCATAAAACTATCAAGGAACCATAATGTACTAAGCATGAGCTTGATACATGACTCTATTATTGGTTTTGATTTTTGGGGTATTACACCCAAACTATACACGAAAAGTCTAGGCCATACCTAAACTATAGAAGTGACTTATTACACACCTAAACTATATAAAAGTAATTCTATTACCTCCCCGCGACACCCATGACCAAGTTTAATGAGTGGAGTGCACTCCATTCGCCTTCTTGTTATGCCACGTGTCTAATCTAATTTTCTTATTTTATTAAAAAACCTAACTCGACCTTTCTATTTTAACCCATCTAACCCGACCCGACCCAACCCTAATATGTTACCCTACCCAGATGAAAATGAAAGGACAAATGAAAAGTCCCAATATGATGAGAGCGAAAATTGAAACCCGGTAGAAGATTCTTCACCTCTCTTTTCTTTTCTTTTCATTGTTTAGCAAATTTAAAATCCGATTGAAGAGATAAACAATAATTTTGCTGTGTTTTTCATTGTTGACAAACAAAAATTGTTTTTATTACTTTTCATTTGAAATTCATTTGGTTGATTTCAATGGAGATGGTACGATCTACCATAAACACTAAGGTTTACTATCTTTTATCTTGGAACTACTGATTTTTAGTTAAAAGTTTAGCTTTTTTTGTTCCTAAATATAGTAGATCTAGGATCTATTTTTGTTCCTAAATTAGATCTAGGGTTTTTTGAGTTAGGGTTTTGCCATCTTTAGTCTGTCCAAATTAATTTGTTTTAGTTTATTTAGATGCTCAATATGTGATAATATAACCCGTGACGTTTATAATTGTTCGATTTTACTAGGGTTTTGAATTGGGGGTTTTTGTTGTCTTTAATTTATCTTCAAAATTAATGCTTTATAGTTTGTTTATGTGCTTCAATATGTAACAATATGAGCTATGAGGCTTATTTTGTGTATATGGTTCAAGATGTGATAATATAACCCTTGAGACTTGTAATTGTTGCATAAATACTATAATTTTTTGCTCGGGTACTGTGAGACTTGTATTTTTATTATGTTTTTATGGTCAATGATTTTAGGTTTATAAAATAAGTTTTCAACTGATCACTTTGAGATTTTACCATGCTGGAGTTCTTGATAAGGGTAAAGTAAAGGAAAGAAAAGGAAAAAGATATGAGGGTGGACAAGTTACTGAATTTTTAGATGTTTATGCAGATAGGCTGTCTTATTATCAATTTAGGGATTATGTAAGGTGTTTAGGGTATGATACGGGATAATGCTTACTATATGTTGGACTGCCTAAGTGTTCTAATTTAAAATAAATTAGGTCATACAAGGACACAATTGAGATTTCAAAGAAATTGGTTAATGGGAAAATTTTGGAAGCTTTTGTGTGTCACATGGTTGTTGACCCTGAGTTGGCCCCACCTTTTTTGCAATATATAAGTTATGGGGAAGGGGGGGGGGGGGGGGGGGGGGGGGGAAGTGGTGTGTCTTTTAATAAAGACAATGAAAATGACATTGGGAATGTTGATCGGGCATCTAAAAATAGTGAAGATGCCTCTTCTTTTGTCCAACCTACTACTCATACTTCTTCTCCTCCCACTATCCAACCTACGAATCATAGCTCTTCTCCTTCTTTTGTCCAACCTACTTCTCATACTTCTTCTCCTCCTACTGTCCAACCTACTGTCCAACCTATCATGTATCTTCTCTTATAACTGCTGGTCCTAGTAGTTCTACTGCTGCTCCTACTAGTTCTACTGATGCTCCTACTAGTTCTACTGCAACACCTTCTAAAAATGTTGTAGGTTGAGATGTAGAATCTTATAAAGCCCCGAGTCTGCACCCCAGAAGCTACACGATGCTTATAACCCCGAAGGACTACAAGCTAACTCATGAATGGTACATGCTGTGACCACTGAATAATAATACTGAAATAAATACGGAAGGTAGGCTGAAGTTTCCATAAGGTTCATAACTGAAAAACAAATACTGAATATTGATAAATATAAATTGAAAACTGAACATCATTCTGAAATAATCTAGTCTAAAAGCCTCTAACTGTCTAAATATGGAGTTGATAGGACAGGTTCCCAACTAACTTCGATTACTGCATATACTGAATTACTAAAATACTAAAATGATAACTCTATCCTAGAACTATGAGGACTCACCACTAAATCTATTATTGATAGTCTGGGCTGCTAAGTATAGTCAGGAGCCCATGAGTCTGAACCTATGATACAAGACATCATAGCGCAAACGAAAGAGTATACATTAGTACTTTGAATGTACTGGTATGCTAAGTGAGGTAGGCTGATATGCAAGGCTTCATATGCATGAACAATAACTGGCTGAATAACATAAATATAACTGAATGAGAGTACATGAATGTTTGAAACTGCTGAAACACTGATTATGCAATATTATGCACATAATTATGCATACTGTAACTGAGATCATATTAAAACTGGATATTGAGTTCTGATAACTGATTAACTGATATCTGAGTTTACTAATAACTGTACTACTGATAACTGAGTGACTATTTCTGACAGTCCTTATCTTGTAGAACTAAATTGAGTTCTATACTAAGCTGGGTGACTGTGTCTGATAGTCCTAATTTTGTAAAACTAAACTGAGTTCTCTACTGAGTCTGAAGCTGAAACTGGAACTATGAGAGAGTTCATCTAACTAACATACCCCAGATATGAACTGATTTGGGTCTAACTTATGACCCCAGTTGGAAGGGTGTTACCATCTTGCCAAGGGATACTAGCAATGGTTGTGAGTTAACCCTATTTGGCAGAAAGATATTTCGTTAACTCCCAATGGAAGAAAAAATCATACGAGATGTAACAACCCTTATCTGGCAGGAAGATATCTCAAACTGCACTGGCTATGTAGTTCTGTAACTTAGGGATTACTAATAAGGGTCAAACCCTTCACTAACAATTCTCTTAGTGCTGATTCCTACTCCCAACTGAATAGACACTGAACTGATTTTTAGACTGTACTAGGCTTGACTGAACTGTTACTGATCTTGCTGTCTTACTGAACTATACTAAGTTCACTAAGTTCTTTTAACTGGATGAATACATTGAGGTCTATAACTGGCTGAGTACTACTGATCGTGACACTAATAAGGCTATCATTTAACTAGTGTAGCTCTAGGTAAACAACATGATTTTTGGATATTGAATACCCCCAGGGCTCGATAGCATTAAAAGCAAAGCATGTCATAATCTTGAAAGCATAATGATATTACTTTCTTGTTAGCAATGCATCCATCTTGACATTTTGTCAAACACTTGGTATACATAAGCTTGTACATGTTTGAGACCATATAATGGCATTCCATGATTCAACTATTTACTTCACATATACATTTAGCAAACACTTGGGGAGCATGGATTATTTCACATAATAATAGTCAACACATGAACATCATGGATACAATAATCAATCATAATTTCAAGGGCTTAACATTCTAATCATATAATTCACCACACATGCTATATTAATTTCATTAAACTTGTAGTAAATCATAGATAGAAACCCAACTAATACCATGAACATGAATACAATCAACTTCAATATGAGATTCATGAAAGTAATTAACTTGTAGTTTTAAAAGAAGTTCTTGAAATCCAAGGGTGGAAGGAAACCCTTAGATGGACACCTAACATACCTTGATTGTTAATTCTCTGAAATTTGTGGTGAATTCCTTGGGACTTGAATCTTGAATTTAAGGGGTTAGGGTTTGTTCTTCAGAGAATTTGTGAATAATGAGTGAATTTTGCCTTTATAAAGGCTTAATCTCATGTTTTGGGGATGATATGAGGGTGGGAAAATGATTTATTTACCCCTCTAGATATGAAATTAAAAGAGCAGAAATTGTGCCTAGTGACTCACAGACCGATGCGCCGTGTTGATGCCATCAACACGATGAGCAAATCACCGCTTTGAGTTCGCATTGGTTCACTAGAAATTACACAGGCACTGAAGGCTGATGATACTGTCAGTGAGATGGATGATGCAATGTGTTGAGATCGCGTCGACCCACTATTTCGGTCACCCAAATAAGCTTCAAACGTGGTTTGAAAAATCCAAAACTCACCCAAAGTGACCTATTGACCCACCTGATCATGATTTAATTTAAGGATCGATATCTTAAGGTCATAAGGGTCGTGAAGTAAGATTGCCAAATCATGAAGGCTAATAAATAATTCTAAGTGTAAACACTTAGCTGAAATTTCTAAGTCTGAGACCCTTTTACATGCTCTAAGGGACTGAGTTAATCTAGGGTTTTGCGAGGTCTCACAATATCTTCCCCTTTGGAATATTCATCTTCGAATGAGATTGATTAAGCTGAGAATATTGATAGACTAAATTTACATATTGAACATACACAACTGAAGCATGATTACATGACTGAAACTACTGATATACTTAGTTTTCATACTAAACATGAATAACTAAAGCATGAATGAATCCTAATGACATGACACATGACTGAGCTATTTGATGAAGGTATGAATGATATGAGAATGTTATGCAACTAAACTGATAGCAAACTCATAAAAGAAATCTGAACATAGAATTGAGTAAATCTAAGGAAAACTATTACCTTGTGCTGAATTTGAGTTTACGGAGAAGAGGTGAGGATACTTGGTCTGCATATCTTCTTCTGATTCCCAAGTATCTCCCTCACCAGACTGATCCCACCAAAAAACATTAACTAAAGGAACTTCTTTGTTCCTCAATTTGCGAATTTGATGATCAAGAATTTCAACTGGGACTTCTTCATAAGAGAGACTGTTCTGAACATCAATACCCTCTATAGGGACTATAACTGCTGGGTCATCTATTCATTTCTTAAGTAAGGAGACGTGAAACACTAGGTGTACTGAACCTAAGTCTGAAGGCAACTTAAGCTCGTAAGATACCTTTCCAAAATAACTAAGGATTCGGTAAGGATCGACATATTGGGGATTGAGCTTCCCCTTCTTGCCAAACCTCTTCACTCCCTTTATGGGAGAGATTTTAAAATATATATAATCACCAATCTCAAACTTGAGATCCTTTCTCTACACATCTATATACAATTTCTGTCGGCTCTGAGTTGTCTTAAGGCTTTCCCTGATCAACTGAAATTTCTCTAAGGTATCAAATACAAAGTTAGGCCCTCCCACTGTGGCCTTACCCACTTCAAACCAACCAATAAGAGATCTACACCTATTCCCATAAAGCACCTAAAATAGAGCCATCTGATGATGGAATGATAGATGTTACTATGTGCGGACTCAATCAAAGGCAAGTGGTCATCCCAACTACCCTTAAAGTTAATAGGACACACTCTTAACATATCTTCTAGAGTCTGAATGGTTCTTTCTTCTTGACCATCTGTCTGAGGGTGGAAGGTTGTGCTGAGGTAAACTTGGTACCAAGACCCTTTTAGAAGGATTTCCAAAAATAAAAGGTGAACTACATACCTCTATCTGAAATGATGGAAAAAAAACTCCGTGCAATCTGACCAACTCTCTAACATAGAGCTTGGAATAATCCTCGGCTAAAAAAGAGGTATGAAATGGTAATAAATGAACTATTTTGGTCATCCTATCCACAATGACCCAAATTGAATCATGCTGATGATGAGTATAGGGAAAACCCATCACAAAATCCATGTTCACCTCCTCCCACTTCCAAGTGGGAATAATGAACTCTTGTATAGCTTTATTCAGCTTCTGATGCTCGATCTTAACCTGCTGATATGTTGAGCACTTCACTATAAATTCTGTAATGTCTCTCTTCATCCCACTCTACCAATAGACTTCTCAAAAGTCATGGTACATCTCGGTGTCCCCTGAGTAAATCGAGTAGCGCGCACCATGCACTTCTGTAAGAATCTATTGTCTCATGCTATGATACATAGCACACATAGTCTACCATGGCAGTGCAACACACCATATCCTCCTTGGAAGAAAACCTCTATTTTCTGATCTCTGAATGACTCTTTTTGTTTAAATAAACTTGGATCTTTATCCTATTTTTACTTTACTTTGTAAACCAGGGATGATTTTGAACTATCTATACCCATACGCTACCCTCTACTGATTCGACTAAGAGGACACTTAGCCGGGCAAGATGATGAACTTCTTGAACTAACTTCTTCTTACCATGCTCCACGTCAGCAACACTGCCCATAGACATCCTACTGAGAGCATCAGCCATTACATTGGCCTTGCTCAGATGATACAAGATACTCATGTCATAGTCTTTCAACAACTCTAACCAGCTTCTCTAACGTAGGTTCAGGTCTTTCTAAGAAAACACATACTGTAGACTTTTATGGTCTGTGAACATATCAACATGTACACCATACAAATAATGCCTCTAAATATTTAAGGTAAACACTACAACTACTGGCTCAAGATTGTGAGTGGGATAGTTCTTTTCATGAGACTTAAGTTGTCTAGAGGCATAGGCTATGATCTTACCTCTCTACATCAAAAAACACCCCAAGCCAACTTTAGAAGCATCATAATGTACCACAAATCCATATGAACCATTAAGTAAAGTCAAAACTAGAGCTGAAGTGAGTCGAGTCTTCAACTTTTGAAAACCCTCCTCAGAAAAATCTAACCACTAGAACTTGACTTTCTTCTGAGTCAATCTAGACATGGGGGATGAAATAGACAAAATCCCTTCTACCAACCATCGGTAATAGCCATCCAAACCAAAAAAAATCCTGATATCGGACGGAGAGATAGGTCTGGGCCAATTTGTCACTGCTTTGGTCTTTTGAGGGTCAACTCTAATGCCATCACCGAAAATGATATGACCAAGAAAAGATACTGACCTTAGACAAAATTCGCATTTACTAAATTTGGTAAACAATTGATGGGCTCTAAGAGTATATAACATAATTCTGAGATGGTTTGCATGATCATGTTCACTGCGGGAGTAGACAAGAATGTCATCAATGAAGACTATAATGTACATGTCCAAGTACTTCTTTAATAGACGGTTCATCAAGTTGATGAAAGCTGCTGGGGTATTGGTAAGACCAAATGACATGATTAGAAATTCAAATTGACCATACTGAGTTCTAAAAGCTATTTTTGCAATGTCACATTCTCTGACTCTGAGATGATGATAGCTTGATTTGAGGTCTATCTTAGAAAAGTAACTGGAACTCTGAAGTTGGTCAAATAAGTCATGAATTCTAGGAAGTGGATGTTTGTTCTTGATCGTGACTTTGTTCAACTAACGATAGTCAGTACATATTCTAAGAGAACCATCCTTCTTACGCTCGAATAAAACTGGTTCACCCCAAGGGGATCCACTGGGTTTGATGAATCTCTTATCTAGTAGATCCTTCAACTATTCCTTTAACTCTTTGATTTATGTTGGAGTTTCTATATGGCGGGATAGAGATATGCTGAGTATCAAGAAGAAAGTCTATTTTGGAGTCAATTTTCCTCTCGGGAGGAACTCTGGGAAGATCTTCGGGAAACACATCTAGAAATTCACATGCTGCTGAAACTGACTGAAGACTAGGAGTCTCAGAACTAAAATCCTTAACTTGGACAAGATAGTACACACACCCCTGGGATATCATTTTCCTCGTGCTTAGTTAGGAAACAAGCTAACCCCCAAGTGCTGAAGTACTACCCCGCCATTCTAGGATAGGTTCATTTGGAAACTAAAAATGGACAATTTTGTTTCTGCAGTCAACTGAAGCATAGCATGAATGAAACCAATCCATGCTGAGAATGATGTCAAAATCTGGCATCTCTAGCTCTACTAAGTTTGCTAATATAACTTTCTGAGATACCATAATTGGGCAGTTCCTATTTACCCATTGGGCTATGATGGATTTATCCACTGAGGTAGTGACTGAGAAGGGATCTGCTAGGATTTCAGAACTGACTCTGAAGTCAACAACTATATAAGGAGTTACAAAAGACAAGGAAGCTTCTAGATCTAGCAAAGCATAAACATGTAAATGATAAACTTATAATATACCAGTGACCATATCAGGAGACCTTTCCTGATCCTGTCGAGAATGAAGTGCATAAAGTCTGTTTAGGCGTTGCCCACTGGTGGCACTGGAAGTGGAACCCTACTGATTCAGGTGACCGAAATGACCTAGGCAATGATTATACTGACTCTACGAACCTACCTGAGGACACTCTTTGACCCTATGCCATAGCTTGCCACATCCAAAACATACATCACTGCCAGCTCGATAGATACCCTAATGGTTTATTATACACTTCTGGTAAAGAGGATTCATTCGAGCATTGCAATACTACCCTTGGGTTTAGGGCCTGTGCCATATCTTTATTGCCATTTATAAATTTTGCACTGGAGCACTAGCTGAGGATGGAGCTGGAACTGAAGATTTTAGGTAGAATTGAGAATGATTACCACCCTCTGACTTAGGCTGAGTGAAATTGAAGCTACCTATTCTAGATCTCTTATTCTCCCTCTCCTTCTCCTTATTCTTAACCTCTTCTATCTGCTGAGAATGGACCATGAGCCTGGATTTGTCCATCTCTTTAATCAACATTGAGGTCCTACACTCCTTGACTACACTGTTAGACACACCCAACACAAACTTACTCATCTTAGATCTGCTATCTACTACTACATAAGGGGCCTATTTAGCTAACTGAGTTAACTTGAGAGAATACTCTTTTACTGTCATCTTGCCCTGTTTTAGATTAATATGCTCCAAAACCTTAGCTTTTCTCAACTCGAGTGGGAAGAACCTATCAAGAAAAGCAGTAGTAAACTTCTCTCATTCTACGGGCCCTGCATCTGCGCCCTTATCTGCCCTCCATTACTTATGCCATGTATAAGACATATTTTGCAATTGATATGTAGCTAAATCAGCACTCTCACTAGAAGTCACCTGTAAGACCCCACAATTTTTTTGAGTTGTTAAAGCTATTTTAAGCTTTCCTGGAGAAGGTTAGCACTCAAAAATTTGGCTAAGTGTTGAAACTTTTCCATTCCATAAGCCTTCAAAAATTTGATAAGTTATTTTGTGACCTTCCCGACCTTCAATTCTTGATTTTATTGTTGCGTTATGATGGGACAAGTCAAGAGTACGTCTCGGGTAGGTTTCAGAATTTTTTGGATAGCGTAAGGGGGTGTTTGGATTTCAAAAATAGTAGCAAAAGGCGTTTTGCCCGTGTTGCCCAGGGTTCAGCACCGCTATAGGCGGGGCGCCGCCCTGTCTTCCCCACCGCTATAGCAAGGTGCTTCCTTAGGTACTCCGCCGGTCTAGGCAGGTGACGCCCTGCGGATCACCCAGGGCCAAAAGTGCTGCATTCCAATTCGTGTTTCTAAGGCAATTCGGTAATTTTCCAACCCTTATATATATCCTTTAACACGGGATTCAACTACTATTAACCCAATTTATATTGTTTCTCTCAATTTTCTTCAAAGAACAAGACCTAGGGTTCATAGTTCAAGACCCAAATCATCAAGGTTCCTCCGTATATCTTTCAAAAATCATATACTAAGGTATGCAGATGTTGATTATTGGGTTCCTTCCACCCAAGAAGTTTAAGAATCCCTTTTGAAGTTCAAATATTATATTTTTATAAAATTTTCATGATTTATGTGGTTTAAGGTTGAAGTTCATGTTGATATTGAGTTCTAATTCATGTTTTGATTATAAAGATGCAAACTTTGACCCTAGTATGTGTTGATTATGTGATGTCCATGATAAAGTCCCTCCAAGAAGCATGTTGAATTATTTAATTATGTTAAATTTGTGTATTAAATGTTTTATGACCAAAGTGTGCCTCCCATATGTTTGATAAATTGCTTATGTGATGAAAATAATGTCATTGTAACATGTTAAGTATGAAACCCCCAAGTATGTGTCAACTAGTGCATGCTAAGTGATTGTTGAAAGGTTTAAATGAATGAATTATGATATGTGCATGTATTCCTATTCATGTGAACTCCTCATTGAATGAGTTAGGCAAAGATAGCATTCCTCCCTATACAATTACATGTTTAAGATTCCCAAGTTCTTGAAATAATACTTCATTGGTTATTTTGCGAATGATAGTCTATTGTCATGATTATTACCTGTCTTATTTATTTATTTCATCGAGTCCTAGGGGTATTTATACCTGAAAACTTAGCTGCTTGTCGAGAGCTGAGTCAGTCTCAAGATAATCTCAGTCGTGCTATGATCAATAGAACTCAGTTAGTGATAGAACAATAAGAAAACTCAGTAATCTCAGTATTCAGTCTAATCCAGCTCAGCACTTAGTTCAGACCTCCATAGTATTCAGTATTCTGTTCAGGTTTCAATAAAGTTCAATAAGTTATAGAACTCAATAGTATTCAGATAGTAATTGGAATTCAGAAGTATTCCATCAGATAATGGAACCAAGCAGACTCAGTCAGATTAGTCAAGTAATATGATCAATAATAGATTTAGCTCAGTCTAAGTTCAGTTAAGAATCAGTTCAGAGTCTTTCAGTTGGGTGTAGGAACTAGAACCGAGTGAGTGCAGGGATGATAACTTCTCATTTAGAGAGGCAGAGTCATTAGTAGAAATCTCTATAATCCAAAACTGTGTAGCCAGTAAGGACCAGGAGTCACCAATTAGATTAAGGCTTGTCTAGCGTACTGCCTTAGGCTTGACTTCCTGTTCAGTTCACCCATTAGACAGGCTTGACCATAGAAATTTCTGTACTTGTGGCACGGTACTGACACCCTTCCAGCTGGGATTAAAGGTTGGACCCCACTAGTTTAGATTTTGGGTATGTCGGTTAAGTGAGAACTCCCACAGTTACAGTTTTGGCTTCAGATTCAATCTCAGTCAAGATGTTAGATAGTCTTCAGATTTTGGACCATCAGATATGGTCATAATATTTAGTAAGGAACTTAGATAGTTCCACAGATTTAGAGATCACCCACTAGATAGGCTTGATCTCAAACTCAGTCAGTTATTATCATCCATATCAGTATCCGAAGATTCAGATATCACCCCTCTAGGTAGGCTTGATCTCAAACTCAATTAACCATTATCATTATTAGAGGTTCAAAGATCACCTATTGGACTGGCCTGATCTCAGTTACAGTCAATCAGTATTAGCAAACTCAAAATTTAGTTATTAGCAAATTCAGTTATTCAGTCTTCCAGTGTTAGTAAATTCAGATCTTAGTAGTAATAAGCTCAGTTGTTAGAAGTTCAAGTATTCAGAAGTTAGTATTCAGTGTTCTATAATTTCAGCTTCGGTTTACACATTCATGCATGTATCCTTATTTAGTATATTCAGATTATTCAGTCAGTTTAATTTATGCATAAGCCCTTGCATTTGGCACGAGATCCAGAGCAGCCATAGTAGACCAGATCCAGTCAACATCAGTAGACCTAGCAGTGAGTCCTCATCATTTGAGGATGGTTCTTGTTTTATTTTATTACTAGTTTTAGTATTTTAGTAGTTGGAGTTAGTTGGGGACATGTCCCATCAACTCCACAGTTCATACAATTTAGAGGCTTTCAGACTAAAATATTTTCAGATGGATGTATTAGTATTCAGTTTTCAGCATTGTGTATTTTTAGACGTTTGAACCCTATGGTAATTTCTGCAAGTTTTTCGCATTATTCAGTATTTTTATATAGTTATTGCAGCAGGTACCATAAAATGATTAGCTTGTTGTCCTTCGGGATTATGAGCATGTATGGCATTCCAGTTATAGAAAATTGGGGAGTTACATCACCCTATCATATCTGTGACTTTCTACACCATGTTAAGTAATTCCTATGAGTCTTTTTCAGGCTTAAACCTTGTAAATAATGGAGGGTACATTCAGGTGAAGTTTTGAATTCTAGCTGCATCAGTATTGACTGCTGGGTTGGCCTAAACAGAAGCTAGGCATTTATCAGAATAGTACGGACTGCTAAGTATGAACAGGAGCCCATACGTCTAAACCTATGATATAAAACAACATAGAACAAAAGAAATAGTATGCGCCAGTACTTTGAATGTACTGGTATGCTAAGTGAGGTAGGCTGATATGCAAGGCTTCATATGCATGAACAATAATTGGTTGAATAACATGAATATAACTGAATGAGAGTACATAAATGTCTAAAACTGCTGAAATACTAATTATGCAATACTATGCACATAACTACACATACTGTAACAAAGATCATATTAACACTGGATACTGAGTTCTGATAACTGATTAACTGATATTTGAATTTACTGATATTTGTACTACTGATAACTAAGTGACTGTTTTTGATACTCTTAATCCTATAGAACTGAACTGAGTTCTATACTGAGCTGGGTGACTATGTCTGACAGTCTTGATTCTGTAGAACTGAACTGAGTTCTATACTGAGTCTGAAGTTGAAATTAAAACTGTGAGAGTGTTCATCTAACCAAAATACCCTGGATATGAACTGAGTTGGGTTCCAACCTTTGAACCCAGTTCGAAAGGTGTTAGCACCTTGCTAAGGGGTACTAACAATGGTTGTGAGTTAACCCTATCTAGCGAAAAGATATTTTGTCAACCCTCACTAGTAGAAAAACTCATACGAGATGTATCAATCCTTATCTGGTAATAATATATATCAACCTACGCTAGCTATGTGGTTCTGTAACACAGGGATTGGTAATAAGGGTCAAACCCTTCATTGAAAGGAATGCCCCATCCCTGAGTTCGTTCGGTGCTGATTCCTACTCCTAAATGAATATACACTGAACTAATTTCTAGACTGTACTAGGCTTGACTGAACTGTTACTGATAGTGTTGTCTAACTGAACTGTAGTGAGTTCACTGAGTTCTATTAACTGACTGAATACACTAAGGTCTGTAACTGACTAAGTACTACTGATCATAACAATACGGGCACTATCATTTAACTGCTCTAGCTTTAGGTAAAAATCTAGATCTTCGGGTATTGACTACCCCCAGAACTCGATAGCATTGAAAGTAAAGCATGGCATAATCTTGAAAGCATAATGATATTACTTTATTGTTAATGATGCATCTATCAGGACATTTTGTAAAACACTTGGTATACATGAGCTTGTACATGTTTCGGACCACATAATGACATGCCATGATTCAACTATTTACTTCACATAGGCATTTTAGCAAATACTTGGGAAGCATGGATTGTTTCACATAATAATAGCCAATACATGAGCATCATGGCTACAATAATAAATTTTAATTTCAAGGGTTAAACATGCTAATCATATAATTCACCAGACATGCTACATTCATTTCATTAAACTTGTTGTAAATCATAGATAGAAACCCAAATAATACCATGAACATGAATACAATCAAATTCAATATGAGATTCATGAAAGAAATTAACTTATAGTTTTAAAAGAGGTTCTTGAAATCTAAGAGTGGAAGGAAACCCTTAGATGAACACCTAAAATACGTTGATTGTTAATTCTCTGAAAGTTATGGTGAATTCCTTGGGACTTGAATCTTGAATTTAATGGGTTAGGGTTTGTTTTTGAGACGATTTGTGAATAATGAGTGGATTTTGCGTTTAGAAAGGCTTAATCTAGTGTTTTTTGGGCTGATATGAGGGTCGGAAAATGACATATTTACCCCTATAGATGCAGAATTAAAAGAGAAAAAATTATGCCTAGTGATGCGCAGATCGACGCACCGCATCAATGGCATCAATGCGATGACCAATGTACCACATCGAGTTTGCATTGGTTCACTTGAAATTGCACAGTCACTGAAGGCTGACGATACTGTTGACACGATGGACAGCGCAATGCATTTAGATTATCTTGACCCGCTGTTTCTGTAATACCCTAGAACTGGTACTCGAAATGCTACACGGTGCCCACAATCCCAAAGGACCACAAGCTAACCCATGACTGATATCTGTACCTATACACTGAATAATATACTGAAAGAATATATGTGGAATATGAGTTGAAAGACCATAAGGTTCAAAACTAAATAAGCATCTGACAAAATAATGTCTGAAAAATTGTATAACAATACCTAAAACTGATAATGACTGTCTGACATGCTATAGTTTGAAAGCCTCTAACTGTACCGAATAAGGAGTTGAAGAAACATGTCTCCAACTAACTCTATCTACTGAAAGCTAACTGAAATAATGAAATAATAAATAATCATATCATCATCAAATGATGAGGACTCACCGCTAATCTACTGCTGCAGGAGTCTGGAATGCTACAGATGCTCTGGATCTCATCCTGCTGAACCTATGGTATAAAAACACCATAGTGCGAATATGTCAGTACGACTGAATGTAATGGTATGCAAGTGAGGTAGGTTGAATGCTTGGGGTTCATATGCATATATAATACTAACTGACTGACTAACATGAATGAGAGAATATATGCATGAGTACATAATGGTAACTAAAGTTATAATATAACTGAAAACCAAATTCTGACTACAAAATCTACTGATAACATGGATTTACTAATATCTGAGTTTACTGATATTGATAACAGAGTGACAATTTTTGATAGTTTTAATTATAAGAATTGATCTGATTGACTGTATCTGACAGTCCTAAATCTAAATACTGATAACATGAGTTTCATGTAACTGATAACATAAGTGACTATATTTGAAATTCCTAATATTGATGGAACTATTTGAGTTCTGTTCTGAGCTAAGTCGACTGTATCTAACAGTCTTGAAATCTGAAAAACTATCTGAGTTCTTTAACCGAGATTGAGACTGAGACTAAAACTGTGGGAGGTAATCATCTAACCGACATGCCCTGGAGCTGGACTGGTGGGGTCCAACTTGTAACCCCAGCTGGAAGGGTGTCAATACTGTGCCACAGGTAAAGACAAGCTATGAGTGACCTTTATGTGGTAGTGTCCCCAAATGAGAATGGTGGGACCCTTATCTGGTAATATTGATCCACCTCATCAACACTCAATCTGGCAGTGTTGGTGTCTCAACCTATGCTAGCTACATAGTTATAGAATGCAAGGATTTCTTCTAGGAATCTCACCTTAAATCTGGCAGTGCGGATTCCCATCCCTGGGTTCGCTCGGTGCTGAATCCTACTTTCAACTAAATAGATACTGAAAATGATCAACTAAACTGAACTAGACTGAGTTTACTAAATTACGTTGAGTGATGCAATACTACTAAATTCTGATAACTAATTGAGATTACTAAAATCACTAAGATTACTGAGATTACTGAGTTTTCCTGAGTCATGAGACTGACTGCTTTCTAGTGAACATGGCTTGACTGAGAGTATCTTGAAAACTAACACAGGCTCTAGGCTCAAAGCTATAATTTTTGGGTACAAGTACCCCCAGGACTCGATAGCATAAAACTGACACTTCTTGACACATGACCATAGTCAACAACTCATAATTCCATCATTGAGAGATTTCATAAAGCACTTGAAAGTCATGAACTTGTACATAAATGGTCATGCATGTTGACATATCATAATATTACAAGTCCAATCTCATGAGCATTTCATCAAACATATGTAAAGCACAACTTTAACATAGGAGACATTTGAACATGTAGTGTTAGCATGAATTCATTATATAGATCTCAAATAGGTCTCAAGGCACATTTTCTTCACTTGAATATTTTTACAAACATATGAGAGGCAAAATCTTATACTTGTGCATGAACAACATGCTAATACATATTGACCACAACAATCAATTCACCATTCAAAGACTTCAACATGAGAGGGTCATAGTTCAACACACATGGGAAGCATAGGTATTTCATACATTAATTAACATGTAACAATATCATGGATACAATATCGAACTTGCAAATTCAATAAATCAACATGAAGTTCATATAATCATACCACTGTTAATTATTTTTAATGATTCTTGAGATAACTCATAGAATTAAAACTCAGGTTAACATTATAAGCAAGATTAAACTTAGATCTACATAAGATCTATAAAATCAACTAACTTATAGTTTAAAAGATATTCTTGAACTCCAAGGGTGGAAGGATACCCAAGGATGAACACTTAACATACCTGGGATGATAATCCTTGAAGGTTCTTGGAGAAATTCTAGGGGCTTGTTCTTGATTTTCTTCAAGCTAGGGTTTAACCCCTTTGGGAGAGAATATTGTTGTTCTTGAGCAGAATGTGAAAATAATGGGATAATAGCCTTCTCAAGTATTTAATACCATTTTTAGAGTGAGGGAAAAGACCAAAATACCCCTATGGAACTATTTCCCAGTTGCTTATATTCTTGGTTGACGACCAAGGTTGATAAGCCGTCAGATCTGTGATAGCCCGTTAG
This sequence comes from Capsicum annuum, assembly GCF_002878395.1. Taxonomy (NCBI): domain Eukaryota; kingdom Viridiplantae; phylum Streptophyta; class Magnoliopsida; order Solanales; family Solanaceae; genus Capsicum; species Capsicum annuum. The sequence goes on along the minus strand of NC_061120.1, from coordinate 3,843,982 downwards.
CCCAGGTCGTCACCTGGGATCTAAAATTGATGGGTTTCTATCTATGTCTAATGACATGGGCCGATAAGCCGTTAGATCTATGATAAGCCGTCAGCTCATGTTGTCACTTAGTTGCCAGGTTGACATGCTGGAGTAAAATAGGTATAACTTTTTGCTTCGATATCGAATTTGGATAAAATTGGTATCATTGGAAAGTTAATTCAATTATCTATATGTTGGTGGGTCATTAGCTAAAAAAGTCATAGTATAATGAAAGATATGCTCATTTGAAGTTGACTATAGCAATATCCTTCCCAAGAATTCAATCGGTAAGGAATGTTTTAATCCGTCTGATAGCTGTGAGTTATTTGAAGCCTTAATATACATCTAAATTACTCATAAAACTATAAATAACCATGATGTACTATGCATAAGCTTTAAACATGGTGATAATATTTGTTTGAATTTTTTTTTGAGGTATTACAATATCTCCCCCTTGGGAACATTCATCCTCGAATGAGACTGACTAATATGGAAGAAAAGATCAATTGAAGTATGTACAAGATATACACTACTGAAACATGGTTTCATGATTGAAATGACTGATTAGCTGAATACATGATATTGAACATGCATTTCTAATGCATGAGTAACTGATTCATGATTGCATGACTGAGTGTTCTGATGAACTGAGTTTCTCACAACAAGAATGCATATCTAATGCATGATTACTTGGCTAAAATGATACATGAATGAATAATGAAATGTAATGGTACTTAGTACCAAGTTTATAATGGAATTCTGAACATGAAACTGAATAGGATTAAGGAGAACCGTTACCTTAAGCTGAGTCTGAGTTAGCAGAGAAGAGGTGAGGGTACTTGGTTTGCATATTTTCTTCTGCTTCCACAGTAGCTCCCTCAAAAGACTGCTTTCACCAAAGAACTTTGACTAGATGGACTTCTTTGTTCCTCAATCTACGAATCTGATAGTTGAGGATTTCGACTGGAATCTCTTCATAAGAGAGGTTTTTCTGAACATCTATGCTTTGAGTAGGGAATACAACTGCTGGTTCACCTATGCACTTCTTAATCAAAGAGACATGGAAAACTGGATGAAATGATGCTAGATCTGAAGGCAACTCAAGCTCATAAGCTACTTTGCCGAAGCGACTGAGAATTTTGAAGGGACCGACATATAGGGGACTGAGTTTTCCCTTCTTGTCAAATCTCTTCACTCCCTTCATGGGAGAGATATTTAGGTATGCATGGTCACCAATCTCAGACTCGAGATCCTTTACTGAATATGTATGAATAGAAATATGAGAATATGGTTGAGTCTGAAACATGATGTATGAACTGAATACTATGAATTAGATATCATGAACTGAACCGAGTCCCAAAATATATGGCTCACGACTGAGATTAAAACTTGATGGTGAACTTATGAGTATCTCTTACTCTAAACTGGATTCATTATGTGAAGAAAAAATAGGATTTTGTGTTATGAAAATTCGAGGGTTCATAGTGTATCTCCCTCTTGGGACGCTATTTCCTTTGAAGAATGCTAATTTCACTAAGATACTGAGGGAAAACTGAGGTGGTGTGCAAGGAACCTACGAACTGAATCATGATTGAATGTCTAGTATCTAAAACAGAGGCATGATACATAACTGGGTTGAGCTTGCATCAATCTAGTTAGTTCCTCTTAGAATGGTTACATTCATGAGGCTTCAGATAGCACTTCTAGATAGAAGGGAAGGGAGTCCAAACCATAAGAACTTGTCCGCCTGACTACTAAACTAAATTACTGGCTTTGCGGACTAATTCATGTTGAAAACTTATAGACGACTGGAGCATTTCTGTGACACTCTTTCTATAGAGTTCTAGTGGCTTTAAGGAACAAGGAAATCTTAGTATGGTCTGAATAAGACAACTGAATAAGAAACATCATTACCCGACTAAAGTTTGGTAGGATGAGTTTAGGCCTACAAACATTATTTAAGACGAAGTGACTAAGCCTCCTGAACTATAATTGAAACTACTCAAAAGATTCACGTGGGTGATGAGCACGAGTGCAAAAAATACTAACTTATCTGATTAAATGAATAACTAGTAGCTGAATATTGGGCCTGCTAGGCTGAACTGTACTTAGTCTAAATAACTGGACAGAGACTATAAAGTATTATACATATGAGGTAAGGACTAACTAAGTAATATGAGGTGACTGAGCATGGATTTATGAAGTCTGAATTATTTGTGAATGCAGGACTAAGCATATGACATGGTTCTGATGTATTCTATGGAATGAGGTACTGAAATACAAATAACTGAGTAACTAATAACTATATCTTATGGGTCAACAAAGTGTGAAATTGAACTGAGGTTCTGATCTGGTTACTGAACTGAAGCTGACACTATAACTAGGACTGTAACTAGGTCTTATAATGGAACTAATTTCTGAGTTCTACTAACTGAATACTGATTACAGAGTGCTGAATACTAAAACTGTGATTGAGATGGTGACTGAGTTTTGATATCTACACAACGGGGGCTGACATAAGTCAAGGATTTGAATGTACACTCACATTCTGTACTTTCCTAACTTCTAAGGACAACCTCTTTCTAGCCATTTACCTACATAATAATCATGACATTCAAGCCTATCTTCATAACTATACCCTTGTGTAAAACAAGCATGCAACAATCTTCTCTTACCATAAAACATTTACACTCTCCCATCTAGCAAATACTCATCACTATACTATTTTCACAAAAAGAGCTCACTGAAGGGTTATATTAGGACGACTTGAAGCATGAATGGACACTAACTGAACTTGACACATGACTAAAACTTGAGGAATAGTATGTCAACAACATGGATTTACCAAAAAGGTTTGAACTGAGGATATACATGACATAGTTTGAATTTATCTGATCAGTGGGGGCATAGCATAAGTCATGGAAGTTGAGTATACTTGTAAAGCATGATATATGTACATGAGTAATGAACTACATAACCTGAGGTTGGAGTTTCTGTGTTCATGAGACATGACTCCTAATATTGAGTGAGCTGGAACTCCTTATGCAGAGAACTGGAAGTGCACACGATTCTATGTTATAGGTATGAATATAAGCTGTGTTCATAGAACTGAGTTATAAAACAAGTGTAGGTATTATGTTGACTGAAGTACAAAACTTGTACTAAGATAAGGATGGATCGAGAATCGTCTTCCCTTACTACTTTTTTTCTATACATACTAGCACTACTGTTGGAATTCTGAGAGCCTAACTTGTTTACTTGATCTATCATCCCCCCCTTAACTTTAAGCCATCATCTTAAGTTTGTAAACACTTTACTAAGCTCTGAACTAAACTACAACCATCACCACATACTTACACTCTGTTCGACACCTGCTTGCCTTACTAAACACATTATCTACTTTTGTTTTTTACACCTTCATACCTAATTTTCAAATTGATAAACTTAAATTATTTCCTTTACTATTCAAGCCTTCTAATTCACTTTGGTAGAACTATCCCCATGAATACCTGATCTGTTCAATTCGAATAATACTATTCCAACTCTACCACTATTAAACTCCTGGGTTCATGCTTCTAAATCTAGGTTTATGTTATCATGGAATTTTGAGAAGGGATCTGATGGCATATTTGGATTCGGGTTCAAGAATAATTTCTCATGTTCATGAATGAAATCTATACAACTTTGGGATAGAACTGGACTGATGGGATACTTTAAGTCTGTGACCAATCCCATAACTGACTGCAAGGACTATCTAAGAAATCCCTATCTCTAGGACTTGAGCTTCACTATTTCTATTACCCTGGAAGTAAGGTAGAGTTGATATGAGTAAAGCATGATGAGAATCTACGTGAATTTTTTAAAGAACCTTTCTATAGCACGATTTGAGTCATAAAAGAATGGAAACTCCTCCTGCACATAAGTGTGGTGCATAACACACCCATTTATAAGACTCTACTAGATGCGGCTTCCAGACTTCCTAGGATACTATTGGACCTTAGGCTCTAATACTAAGTTTGTAACGCCCCAAAACTGGTACTCAGAATGCTACATGGTGCCCACGACCCTGAAGGACCACTAGCTAACCCATGACTAATATCTGTACCTGTACACTGAATAATATACTAAAAGAGTATATGCAAAATATGAGATGTAAGGCTATAAGGTTCAAAACTAAATAAACATCTGATAAAACAATGTCAGAAAATGGTATAACAATACCAAAAATTGATAATGACTGTCTGACATGCTATAGTCTGAAAGCCTCTAACTATACTGAATAAGGAGTTGAAGGAACATGTCTCCAACTAACTCCATCTACTGAAAGCTAACTGTAATAATGAAATAATAAATAATCATATCATCCTTAAATGATGAGGACTCACCGCTAATCTACTGCTGCTAGAGTCTGGAATGCTACTGATGCTCTGGATCTTGTGCTGCTGAACCTATGGTATAAAAAGACCATAGCATAAATGCATCAGTACAACTGAATGTACTGGTATACAAGTAAGGTAGTCTTAATGCTTGGGGTTCATATGCATGAACAATACTAACTAACTCACTAACATGACCGGAAGAATACATACATAAAAATATAACTGTAACTAAAGTCATAATAAAACTGAATACCGAATTCTGACTACTGAGTCTACTGATAACATGGATTTACTGATATCTTAGTTTACTGATATTGATAACTAAGTGACTATTTCTGAAAGTTTTAATTATAAAGAACTATTTGATTGACTGTATCTAACTGTCCTAAATATGAATACTGATAATATGAGTTTCATGTAACTGATAACATGAGTGACTGTATCTTACAATCCTGATACTGATGGAACTATCTGAGTTCCGTGCTGAGCTTGAGTTGACTATATCTGACAGTATTGAAATCTGAAGAACTATTTGAGTTATTTTACTGACATTGAGACTGAGACTAAAATTTTAGGAGGTAACGTCTAATCAACATGCCTCAGAACTAAATTGGTGGGGTTCAATCTGTAACCCTAGTTGAACGGGTGTCAATACCATGCCATGAGTAAAGACAAGCTTTGAGTGGCCATTATCTGGCAGTGTCCCCAAATGAGAATGATGGGACCCTTATCTAATAGTGTTGATCCACCTCATCAACCCTCAATTTGGAAGTGTTGATGTCTCAACTTGTGTTGGCTATATGTTCCAGAATCCAAGGATTGCATCTAGGAATATCACCATAAATCTGGCAGTGTGGATTCCCATCCTTGGGTTGGCTAGATGTTGAATCTTTATCTCAACTGAATAGACACTAAACATGATTAACTGAACTGAACTAGACTGAGTTTACTGAATTCCATTGAGTTACGAAAAACTACTAAATTTTAATAACTGATTGAGATTACTGAAATCATTGAGATTACTGAGATTACTAAGTTTTCCTAAGTCATGAGACTGACCGATTTATAGTGAACATGGCTTGACTGAGAGTATCTTGAAAACTAACACAGGGTCTGGGAACACAACTATAATTTTTTGGTACAAGTACCCCCAGGACTCGATAGTGTGAAACTGACACTTCTTGACACATGACCATAGTCAACAACTCATAATTCCATCATTGAGAGATTTCATAAAGCACTTGAAAGTCATGAACTTGTACATAAGTAGGCATGCATGTTAACATATCATAATATTACAAGTCCAATCTCATGAGCATTTCATCAAACACTTGTAAGGCACAAATTTAACATAAGAGTCATTTAAACATGTAGTGTTAGCATGAATTTATTATTTAGGTCTCAAATAGGTCACAAGGCATATTTCCTTCACTTATACTTGGGCATGAACAACATGCTAATACAGATTGACCACAACACTCAATTCACCATTAAAAGACTTCAACATGAGAGGGTCATAGTTCAGCACACATGGGAATAATGGGTATTTCATACATCAATTAACATGTTAAAATATCATGGACACAATATCCAACTTACAAATTCAAGAATTCAACATGAATTTCAGATAAACATACCACAATTAATTAGTTTTCATGATTCTTGAGATAACTAATGGAACTAAAACTCAATTTAACATCATAAGCAAGATTAAACTTAGATCCACACAATATCTATAAAATTAACTAACTTGTAGTTTAAAAGAGATTCTTGATCTCCAAGGGTGGAAGGATACCCAAGGATGAACACTTGACATGCCTAGGATGATAATCCTCTAAGGTTCTAGGAGGGATTCTAGGGCTTGTTCTTGATTTTCTTCAAGCTAGGGTTTAACCCCTATGGGAGAAAATATTCTTGTTCTTGAGGAAAATGAGAAAATAATGGGATAATAGCCTTCTCAAGTCTTTAATCCCGTGTTTAGAGTGAGAGAAAATACCAAAATACCCTCATGGAACAACTTCCCAGTTGCTGAAATTTTTGACTGACGACCAAGGCTGATAAGTCACCAGATCTGTGATAGCCCGTCAGCCCAGATCGTCACTTGGGAGCTGAAATTGATGGGTTTATATCTACGTTTGATGACATGGGCTGATAAACCATCATATTTGTTATAAGCCATCAGCTCATGTCGTCACTTAGTTGCCAGGCTGACATGCTGGAGTGAAATTGGTATAACCTTTTGCTCCGGTATCGGATTTGGGTAAAATTGATATCATTGGAAATATAATTAAATTATCTATATTTTGGTGGGTCATCAGCTCAAATATTCATAGTATAACTGTAATACCCCAGAAAAGTTTTCATTGAAATTTTATGCATAAACTTGTTGGGTTCTATCTTCTAGAATGAATTATAAATTTTTTGTGCGGAATGTATTAGATTATGACCCACCATTATGTATAATATCGAATAATATTTCCAAATATATGTGGATCATCCAAAACGGACACCCGTGCGGCGAGTTATGAACATTTCGATCAAACCGTGAATAGTAGTGAACAGTAAAACGTGCAGGAAAAAGTGCTGGGGCCTGGCTTATTTTTGCTCCTACTTTAAATGATCATAACTACTTTTACATATTGATCTAGGTGATATACTATATATCAACAGAAAGCTCTATGAGTCCTCTTTCCAATGAAATTTGTTTCATCCAATTTGTCTATTGGAGCAAAAAGTTATGGTCGATCTACTTCATCCTATCAAAAGCAAATTTTTTGGTCAACTTCAAAAGATCATAACTCCTCGTACATAATGATCTAGGTGAGATAATATATATCAACGGAAATATATAAGAGTCCTTTTTCTAATGAAATTGGTTTCATCAAATTTGGATATCGGAGTAAAACATTATGGTTGATCTACTTTAGACTATCAAAACAGTCCACCAAAGGACAAATTTGAGAATTATATGATTTTTAGGGGCGTTTTGATCATTCCCCCTCACCCAAAATCCGTCCAAACCCTATATTAAATCCTATTAGAAGCATTATATGTTATATTTCATCAAATTCCCTCAAAAAGAAAACCCTAAGCTCCTACATCCAACTTCAAGAACCTCTAAAGTTCACCATTAATTCTACAAATTTATTCAAGATTCCAAGTTCGTAGTTCAAGAACTCCACGAACCATCATTCAAAGGCACGATTAACATCTCAAAAATGAGTATCGATCTAAAGTTCATCATTCAAGGTATGTGGGGTTTCTCAACAAGAACTCTCTTTCATTCTTGTGCCCAAAAGTAATTTTCTTTACAAAGGCATGATTTTTATTTGATTTTTACGAATTTGAAGCATGAAACCATATCTTATGATGATTACTATGAAATCTTGATGTTTATGATTTTGAAAGATGAATTTACATGTGTGGAGATATAAAACATGAATCTTGAATGATATTTATCATGATTTTGATATTTCAGTCGTGAATTCCCATTGGAAATTGTATATTTTTGATAAAGTGTGTGTTATAAGCACATTGATGTTGAATATTTGAGATATTTTGAATGATTTGACCTTTGATCTTAATGGAGTTGGTTTGAACTCGAGTGTGAAAGAAATCCACAACATGGTTGATTTTGATAGATGGGAAACACGATGGCTCCCGATGTATATTTTTATATTACTAAAATTGTTTTGTTGTGGATTGTCTTTGAAATGATCTGAGCTTAGTACAGGAGAAATCTTTAGCACCGAGTGGGAGGTATAAAGTGACCTTACTTTCCTAGAACTATATGCCCCCATAGGAGTGAGCCTGAGGCTGATTTATATAGTGATCACTAGTTTTTGTGGATTTGATATTGATAGTCCTACTCCGATGGAAAGGATAGGATGACTCTCCCCAATGTGGTTTGTACGTTGGACTCCCTGTAGCTCACATGGTTTATGTCGGTTATAGGATCTCCCAGTGTGTGTGTGTTTCCTTGTTTCTATGGTGAATGGTGATGTGATTTAAAAGTGGAATTGTTAAAGTTATTCTTTCGAAAGATTTAAATGATATTTATATTATGAGAATTGATATTCTTGATGAACTAAAAGTGATTGACAAATTATATGATGACTCACATGTGTTATTTTACTTGTTTCATCCTCTCATGACTATGATGATTTTCTTCGGGCTATGTGAGTCTTTCATACATCTTGTATATTTCTTATAAATATTTATGATGATGATTTTTATACAACTACATAAACCCCTATATACTCAGTTCCTTTCCATGGTACTGACCCACATCTTCGAATGTGGGCTGCATTTTCTCGAAATGTAGGTTCAGGTGCTCAGTTCCAGGTTCGACAGTGATTCTTCCGGCACGCTGTTCTACATCCTCTGTTGTGGTGAGTCCTCATGTTTTGAGGACGTGATGTCTAATGTTGGTTTCACGGAATTGTTTACATTTGATAACTGAGACAGTTGGGGCATGTCTCAATGGCTCGCTGGTTTTATTGATTTTCTTAGAGGCTTGTCAGACTAGTATAGATATTAGGAGTTGACTAATAAGTCGTATTTTGTTATCTTTTTGAAATTCTGTTATTCTTGGATGATGATTACTCTGTTGATATTTGAGGGTTATTTATGGAAACCCCATTGATTTGTGTTGAACTGAATGAAAATGGCTCAAAGGGCCTAGCCTTAAGCATCATGTGACACTTTAGGACCCATTTTTTTGGGGTGTTACAAACTTGGTATTAGAGCCAGGTTTTAAGGTGTCCTAGGGAGTCTGACAAGCCGCGTTAAGTAGACTCTTGATCATCAGTGTGTAGCGGGCCACATCTATGAGCAAGAGGCTACAAGACATTTTAGGAAAAAGTATGATTCTTTCTTTCAAAAGTCTATCATGCTTAAAGTGTCTCTCTTTGCTATTGATTCGTGTTCTCCTTTTTCAGAAATATGCCTTCACATCGAGCGAGAAGAAATAATGATGGTCAGCAACCTCAACCTGCTGACCTATTAAATGAAAATGTGTCTCATGCTAAATTTTGGATAGCCTTTCAGGCGTTGGCCCAAGCTGTTACTGCAAATGTTCAGGCCAACCCGGCCCCAGCTCCATAGCAGTAGGAAGGTGATTTAGCTGCTGCGCAGATCTATGACTTTTATGCGGATGAATCTGCTGAAATTCTTTAGGTCCAAGTCTAATAAGGATCGACGGTTTGTTTTAGAGGAAGTGCGAAAGATTACTCAGGTGATGCATGTATCTGAGGAACATAGTGTGGAGTTGGTTGTGTATAGGTTGAAAGACCTTTCTTATAACTTGGTTATTGCTTGGAAGAAAAGTAGAGGTAAAGGAGATGTCCCTACAACTTGGCAAGAGTTCCAGGATGTATTCTTGGATAAGTTTTTCCCTTTGAAGATGAGGGAGGCAAAGGTGGAAGAGTTTATGAACTTGCGACAGGACTCTATGACTGTTAGGGAGTACTGTCTAAAGATCAATCAATTAGCCAAGTATGCTCCTGACTTAGTGGCTGATAATCAGGCTAGTATGAGTAAGTTTATAATTGGAGTGTCTAGTCGGTCTACTATGCTGAATAGTGAGATGAATCTTTCTACGCTGATGACTCATGCCCAACAGATTGAGGCAGACAAGATTAAGGAGAAAGATAGAATGAGAGGGAATAAGAGAGCTAGGTCCGAGCAACACAGACAGGGTCAGAATAGATCACAGGGAGGGAGTCACCCTCAGTATCAGGATCGTTCATCTATGCTAGCACTGTCATCTGCTAGTGCTCTCATGCCTAGAGATAGGCAAGAGCAAGGTAGCAGGTCATATGCATCCAGGTCCCAGTACAGTGCTGGTAGTAAGCCAAATCGTCCCCTATGTCCTAAGTGTGGTAGGGCTCATTCGGCTGAGTGTTGGGGTGAGAAGAGGGGTTTTTTTTGGTATGGTGACATGGGTCACAGAGTTAGAGATTTTCCATAGGATGGACAAGGGTGTCGTGACTATTGCCCTCATACCTAGACTCAGACTGTTAGTGCTCCAGTTCCAGCGACTCGCCCAGCCTCAGCTCAGGGCGCCTCTTCTAGCAATGCTGGCGAGTATCGCCAAAATAGATTCTATGCTTTACCGACCCTCCAGGAATAAGAGGACTCTCCCGATGTTGTTACTGGTATGCTTTGTATATTTCAGTTTGATGTGTATGCTTTTTTGGATCCTGGATCCAGTTTCTCATATGTTACACCTTTGATGGCTGTGAATTTTGAAATGAGTCCTGAGATTATTCCTGAGCCTATCCTAGTTTCTACCCAAGTGGGTGATTCGATTGTTGCCCATAAAGTGTATAAAAAGTGTCCTGTTACCGTTCTTCATAAAGTCTTGTTGGCTGATCTGATTAAGTTAGACATGGTAGATTTTGATGTGATTCTGGGTATGGACTGGCTGTATTCTTCTTATGCCTCTATTGATTGTTGGACCTGAGTGGTCAAGTTTTAGTTTCTGGGTGCATTCGTGTTTGAGTTGTCTGGGAATTCTGTGTCACCCAATAGTCATTTTATCTCTTACCTCAAAGCTAGAAAGCTTATTTCCAAGGAGTGTATTTACCATTTGGTTAGAGTCAAAGACACTAAGCCTGAGACTCCAACTCTCCAGTCTGTTAACGTCATCAATGAGTTTTCTGATGTCTTTGCGGATGATCTCCCAGGGATACCTCCTGATAGAGAGATAGAGTTTGGGATTGATCTTTTTCCCGATACTCAGCCCATTTCTATTCCTCCTTACCGTATGGTCCCTGCATAACTTAAGGAGTTGAAAGAGCAACTCAAAGATCTACTAGATAAGGGTTTCATAAGGCTTAGTGTTTCTCCTTGGGGTGCTCCTGTGTTGTTTGTAAGAAAGAAAGATGGATCTTTGCATATATGCATTGATTACTGCCAACTGAATAAAGTCACCATAAAAAATAAGTACCTCCTTTCAAGAATAGATGATTTGTTTGACCAATTTCAAGGTGCAAGTTATTTCTCAAAGATAGACCTTTGTTCCAGCTATCATCAACTCAAAGTTAGGGAGTGTGACATCCCAAAAATCACTTTCCGAACTCATTATGGCCATTTTAAGTTTCTTGTTATGTATTTTGGGTTAACTAATGTCCCAACAACTTTCATGAACCTCATGAATCGAGTGTTCAAACCATATCTAGATATGTTTGTCATAGTGTTCATCGATGATATACTGGTGTACTCCCGTAGTGAGGATGAACATTCTGATCATCTCCGAACTGTCTTGCAAACCCTTAGAGATCACAAGTTATTTGCCAAGTTTAGTAAGTGTGAGTTTTGGCTAAGGTCAGTTGCTTTTCTAGGTCATATCATTTCTTCTAAGGGTATTAGAGTTGATCCCCAAAAGACCGAAGCTGTTAGAAATT
>NC_061120.1:3787454-3832073 GCF_002878395.1 Capsicum annuum | reverse complement strand
TTGGGTTTAGCTGGCTATTACTGCTGTTTTGTTGAGGGTTTCTCCTCAATAGCATCTCCTATGACTCGGTTGACCCAAAATAAAGTGAAGTTCTTATGGTACAAATCTTGTGAGAAGAGTTTTCAGGAGTTGAAGACTCGACTCACTTCAGCCCCTGTTTTGACTTTGCCTGATGGTGTTGATGGTTTTGTGGTGTATTGTGATGCTTCGAGAGTTGGGTTGGGTTACGTATTGATGCAGAAGGGTAAGGTGATAGCTTATGCTTCTAGACAGTTGAAATCCCATGAGAAAAATTACCCCACCCATGACCTTGAGTTGGCTACTGTTGTGTTTGCTTTGAAAATCTGGAGACACTATTTGTATGGTGTCTATGTTGATGTTTTCACTGATCATAAGAGTTTGCAGTATGTGTTTACCTAGAGAGAATTAAATTTTAGGCAGAGACGATGGTTAGAATTACTAAAGGACTATGATATGAGTGTGCTGTACCATCCGGGTAAGGCCAATGTTGTGGCGGATGCCCTAAGTAGAGTGTCCATGGGTAGTTTTTCGTATGTGGTAGAAGGTAAGAAAGAGTTGGCTCGTGATGTACATCGTTTGGGTAGATTGGGGATTAGGTTGTTTGACTCTGTTGAAGGTAGTATAGGGGTTCAGAGTAGTTCCGAATCCTCCTTGATTTCGGAAGTGAAGGAAAAGCAATACTTAGATGCTAGTTTGGTCAGACTGAAGGAGTCAGTCAAGGACCAAAAAGTAGAGGTTTTCTCCCAAGGGGGATATGGTATGTTGAGATTGCAGGGTAGATTGTGTGTCCCGAATGTTGATGATCTGAGACAGAGGATTACGGCTGAAGCGCACGGGGCGCGATATTCTATTCATCGTAGTGCCACCAACATGTACCGAGACTTGCGGGAAATCTATTGGTGGAGTGGCATGAAGAAAGATATAGCAGCATTTATAGCTAAGTGTGCAACATACCAACAGCTTAAGGTTGAACACCAAAGACCTAGTGGTATGATGCAAGAGTTTAGTATTCCCACCTGGAAGTGGGAAGAGATAAATATGGACTTGGTGATTGGTTTACCTCCTTCCCGAATCCATCATGATTCCATTTGGGTTGTGGTTGATAGGTTGACTAAGTCTGCTCATTTCTTGCCTGTTCATACTTCATATACTACTGAGGATTATGCTAGACTGCATGGAGTTCCCTTGTCTATCATTTTGGATAGGGGTACTCAGTTCACTTCGCAATTTTGGAAAGCTTTTCAGAAGGGTCTTGGTACCCAAGTGCTTTTGAGTTTTGCTTTTCATCCACAGACTGATGGTCAGGCTGAGCGGACCATCCAGACCTTAGAGGATATGTTGAGATCTTGTGCACTTGACTTTAAGGAAAGTTGGGATGATCATTTCCCGTTGATAGAGTTTGCTTACAATAACAGTTTCCACTCTAGTATTGGCATGACTCCGTTTGAAGCCTTATATGGAAAGAAGTGTAGATCACCCATAGGTTGGTTTGAGGTGGGTGAAGTGGCTGTGAGTGGTCCTGATTTGGTATTTGAGGCTATGGAAAAAGTTAAGTTGATTTGGGAAAGGTTGAAAATTGCGCAGAATTGTCAGAAGTCATATGCGGATGTTAGAAGGAGAGACCTTAATTTTGAAGTTGGTGACCTAGTGTATCTGAAAATTTCACCCATGAGGGGGGTGGAGATATTTGGAAAGGAGGGGAAGCTTAGTCCCTGTTATGTTGGTCCTTACAAAATTCTTAGCCGTGTTGGTAGGTAGCTTATGAGGTCGAGTTGCCTTCCGAGTTGTCCTCTGTTCATCCAATATTCTATGTCTCCATGCTTAGAAAGCATATTAGCGATGCTGTGGTAGTAGATTCCTCTGTGAGTGCTGACATTCAAGAAAATTTTTCTTTTTATGAGATTCCTATTGAGATTCTTGATTTCAGTGTCCGAAGACTAAGGAACAAAAAAGTTCCCTTGGTCAAAGTGTTGTGGCAAAACCAATCTGTTGAGGGTGCAACTTGGGATGCTGAGGCGGATATGCGATCCAAGTACCCGCACCTATTTTCCCTGAACTCCGATCAAGCTGAAGGTACCGTTCTTTCCTAAATCATGAACTTTTGATAAAAGTTGCAGCAGTTCAGCTGTCATTTATTATGTGTTCAGCTGTAGTTTCTTGAATTTATGCATTCTATGTTGCATACGGAGTGAGAAATGATGTGGTGATGAGTCTAATGAATGGTTTCAGCTGTATGCTATATTCCCTATCTAATCTTGGCATGTCTATCATCATTCGAGGAAGAATATTTCCAAGGCGGGGATGATGTAATATCTCGGGAAATTTTTTGTTGAAATTTTGTGTGTAAACGTGTTAAGTTCTATCTTCTAGAATGAATTATAAATTTTTCGTGTGGATTGTCTTAGATTATGACCCACCATTGCGTAGAGTATCAAATAAGCTTTCCAACAATATGTGGATCATCCAAAATGGATACCCGAGAGACGAGTTATGAACATTCCGATCGAACCGTGAATAGTAGTGAATAGTAAAACATGCAGGAAAAAGTACTGAGGCCTGGCATATTTTTGCTCCAACTTTAAACAATCATAACTCCTTGTACATAATGATCTGGATGATTTACTGTATATCAACGGAAATCTCTGCGAGTCCTCTTTCCAATGAAATTGGTTTCATCCAATTTATCTATCGGAGCAAAAAGTTATGGTCGATCTACTACAGCCTACCAAAAGTGAATTTTTGAGTCAACTTCAAATGATCATAACTTCTTGTACACAATGATCTGAGTGAGATACTATATATCAAAGGAAAGATATGAGAGTCCTCTTTCTAATGAAATTGGTTTCATCTAATTTGGATATCGAAGTAAAAGGTTATGGTTGATCTACTTCAGACTATCAAAACAGTCCACCAAAGGATAGATTCGAGAATTATTTGATTTTTAGGGGCGTTTTGGTCATTCCCCCTCACCCAAAATCCATCCAAACCGTATATTAAAGCCTATTAGAAGCATTATATGTTATATTTCTTCAAATTCACTCAAAAAGAAAACCCTAAGCTCCTACATCCAACTACAAGAACCTCCAAAGTTCACCATTAATTCTGCATATTTATTCAAGATTCCAAGTTCGTAGTTCAAGAACTCCAAGAACCATCATTCAAAGGCACGATTAACATCTCAAAAATGAGTATCGATCTAAAGTTCAGCATTCAAGGTATGTGGGGTTTTTCAACAAGAACTCTCTTTCGTTCTTGTGCCCAAAGGTAATTTTCTTTACAAAGGCATGATTTTTATTTGATTTTTACAAATGTGAAGCATGAACCCATATCTTATAATGATTATTATGAAATCTTGATGTTTATGATTTTGAAAGATGAATTTACATGTGTGGAGATATAAAGCATGAATATTGAACGATATTTATCATGATTTTGATATTTGGGTTGTGAATCCCCATTGAAAATTGTGTTTTTTTTTAGAAAGTGTGTGTTATAAGCACGTTGATGTTGAATATTTGAGATAATTTGAATGATTTGACCTTTTGGTCTTAATGGAGTTATTTTGAACTCGAGTGTGAAAGAAATCCACAACGTGATTGATTTTGGTAGATGGGAAGCATGATGGCTCCCGATGTATATTTATATATTACTGAAATTTTTTTGTTGTGGATTGTCTTTGAAATGATCTGAGCTATGTCTGGGAGAAATCTTTAGCACCGAGTGGGAGGTATAAAGTGACCTTACTTCCCTAGAACTACGTGCTCCCATAGGAGTGAGCCTAAGGCTGATTTATATAGTGATCACTAGTTTGTGTGGATTTGATATCGATAGTCCTACTCCGAAAGTAAGGATAGGACGGCTCTCCCTAACGTGGGTTGTACGTTGGACTCCATGTAGCTCACATGGTTTATGTCGGTTATAGGATCTCCAGTGTGTGTGTGTTTCCTTGTGTCTATGGTGAATGGTGAAGTGATTTGAAAGTGGAATTGTGAAAGTTATTCTTTCGAAAGATTTAAATGATATTTACATTATGAGAATTGATATTCTTGATGAACTGAAAGTGATTGACAAATTATATGATGACTCTTATGTGTTATTGTACTTATTTCATCCTCTCATGATTATGATGATTTTCTTCGGGCTATGTGAGTCTTTCATACATCCTGCATATTTCTTATAAATATTTATATGATGATGTTTATACAACTGCATACACCCCCATATACTCGGTTCCTTTCCATGGTATTGACCCACATCTTCGGATGTGGGCTGCATTTTCTCAAAATGTAGGTTCAGATGCTCAGTTCTAGGTTTGACAGTGATTCTTCGGGCATGCTGTTCTACATCCTCTATTATGGTGAGTCCTCATATTCTTAGGACGTGATGGCTGCTGTTGGTTTCACAGAATTGTTTACATTGGATAACTGAGTATGAGTCAGTTGGGGCATGTCTCAATGGCTCGCTGGTTTTATTGATTTTCTTAGAGGCTTGTCAGACTAGTATAGATGTTGGGAGTTGACTAATAAGTCATATTTTGTTATCTTTCTGAATTTCTTTTATTCTTAGATGATGATTACTCTGTTGATATTTGAGGGTTATTTATGGAAACCCCATTGATTTATGTTGAATTGAATGAAAATGGCTCAAAGGGTTAGCTTGGGGCTACTCGTAGCCTCAAGCACCGTGTGACGCTTCGGGACCCATTTTCTGAGGCGTTACAATAACGAGAGATATGCTCATTTGAAGTAGACTATAGCAATATCCTTCCTAAGAATTCAATTGGTATGAAATGTTTTGATTCATCTGATAGATGGGATTTATTTAAAGCCTTAATATGGATCTAACTTACTCATAAATGTACTATTCATGAGCTTGAAATATAGCGCTAATATTGGTTTGGATTATTTTTTAGGGTATTACAGTTTCAGTCTCCTAAATACCTTTCAAACGTGGTCCAAAAAATCTGAAACTCACCCAAGTAATCTATTGACGCACCTGATCATGATTCAATCCAAGAATTGACATCTTAAGTTCATAAGGGTCTTGAAGTAAGATTTCCAAATCATGAAGGCTAAAAAATAATTCTAAGTGTAAACACTTAGCAGTTTCTAAGTCTGGGACCTCTTTTCATGCTATAAGGGACTGAGTTAAGCTACAATTTTGTAGGGTTTCACAAATCTATTGATTGAGGTGTAGATATTGGGAGTGATATGGATCAATATGTGGATAAAGAGTTAATAGGTCTTTTGGAAGAAAAGAGGAAAAGAAAAAGGGGAGAGAGACCAATAATTCCTAAACATGTTAAGTTAGGAACTGGAAAAAAGGGACCAAATACTGGCTATGATTAATCTGTAAGTAGTGATAGAAATAGTTTAGAGGGTAAGTTATTTGGTGATGAACCTTTTTACCCATTAAATGAAGCTTCCATCTTTGAAACTAATTCAAATAATGTAACTGATAAAGATGATGAAGCTGAACAGGTTAAACATAGAGATAAGGCAACAAGGAGGAAAAAAGTTAATAGAGTTGTATATAGTTCAGACTGTAAGAAATTTGTGTGGGAGTTAGGACTATTTTTTGAAAGTGTTAAAAATTTAGAGTTGTTATTACTAAATATGTTATTGCTGAACATGTTGTAATTGAAAAATGTGCTAATGAACCTACAAGGGTGAGGGTTAGGTGTACAATTGGTTGTCTATGGCTTCTTTATGGTAGCATTGGTTCTAGGTTCGTGAACTTTTTTTTGAAGACCTACAATCCAGTTCATAAGTGTGATCCTTCCAATAGGAAAAACTTTGTAATACCAAGTTCTTAAACAACCACTTCAATGAGAGGATAAAGAAACAACTAGATATTAGAATTTTTGAGTTTCAACTGCTTATTAAGAAGGAACTGAATTTACATGTTTGAAGAACAGTGTGTAGGAGAGCGAAAAATAAGGTGATTGTAGAACTGATGGATGACTATAATCTAGAATTTGAGAGAATTTTAGATTATAGAGAGGAGTTGTTAAGATTAAATCCAAGTAGTACAGGTGTAGTGAAGCTTCATGATGAAATATTTAAAGATGGTAGAAAAATGTTTCAACGCTTCTACATATGTTTTGATGAAATGAAAAAGTCCTTCCTAGTTGGTTGTAGGAAGTGCATTGGTTTGGATGGATGTTTTCTAAAAGGATAGTTATTAGTTGTTGTATGTAAAGATGGTAACAATAAAATATTGCCACTGGCATGGGAAGTGGTTGAGATTGAAAGTAGGACCACTTGGAGTTGGTTTATCAGGATTATAAAAGAAGATCTTCTTCTGGAAGATAGGATAGATTTAACAGTGATAATAGACATGCAAAGGTAAGAAATTGTTGTTTTTGCTTCTGTTTTTGTTCTTATTTATGTTTCTGTTATAACTGTTTCTATTTCTATATTTCTTATAGGGATTAGAAATTGTTGTAACTAAATATTTACCAAATGCTGAACATATAATGTGTGCAAGGCATGTCCTTGCAAACTGGTCAAAAGATGCTATATGTAGAGGTATTGAGGAGAAAAAATATTTTTGGAGGTGTGCAAGATCTACCTTTGAGGCTGAGCATAGGGACAACATTAGTTATATGAAGAAAGGGGGGATAGAAATACTAGATAAGTTGATGTATTTTAATCTAGAGAGATGGAACAAGGTTTACTTTAGCATTGAAACAAAGAGTGATATTGTAGAAAATAACATGGTAGAATGTTTTAATGTATGGATATTAGAAGCTAGGCATAAGATAATAATTACAATATTAGAAGAGATAAGGGTAAAAATAATGAAAAGAGTGGGACAGATGAGGGATTTTTGTGATACATAGATCAGTGACATTTCTCCAATGACTATGAAAGCATTAAATGATAATACAACAAGGTCTATGAAGTGCAACATGGAATGGAATTCTAATATAGGGTATGAGGTTCTTGGTAGGGGATATAGGCATATTGTGGATCTTCCTAGACAATATTGTAGTTGTAGAGCATGGATGTTGAAGGGTATACCCTGTCCTCACGCAGTGGCTGCTCTTCGCCACAAAAAATTAGAACCAGTAAACTACATCTCTCACTATTACAATAGAGAAACTTACATGAACACATACAATTTCTTCATTCAACCAGTTTTGAATATAAAGATGTGGTCATAATCACAGAATATCTATAAGACCCCACAAAGTTCTCGCGTCGTTAAAGTCATTAGGGTGAGTTAGAAGAAGCTTTAACATTAGAATTTTGCTAAGTGTTCCAACACTTAGTTTATTTTTAAGCCTTGAAATTTTGATGATTCATTTTGTGACCTTCCTGATCTCCCTTTCTTAAAATTTATGTTGCGTTGTGATGGGGCAAGTCAATAGAACATCTCGGGTGAGTTTTGGAATTTTTGGACCTCGTTTAGGGTGCGTTTGATTTTTGAAATAGTAGCACCATGTGATTTGTGTGCGTCGCATGGTGCATCTCAGCCTAGGAACCATGCGATGGAGCATGCGACGTATGCTTCAGTCCGGTGGGATAGAGCATGCGATGCAAGCTCTGCTATGCATGCTTGGGAATTTTAGCAATTTAACCTATCTCATTAAGGGTAATATGGTATTTTCCCACCCCTCTATCCTCTCTAACATGGGATTTAATCCCAAGAGCACCAAAATAAGAGTATTTTCATCAAAATCACTCAAGAAACTCCATTAGGGTTTCAAACTATAAATCCTAATATCTGAAGATTCAACCGTGGAAATTCAATAATTCTTTCACATTTGAATTCCCCGTTACGAGAGCTACAAGAGACACCTAATAGTTCGTGAATAGCACTCCGAGATTTAAGAGTTCATCCCAAGGATCCAAGTTTAAGGTATGTGGGTTTTGAACAAGAATACTCTTTCGTTCTTGTGCCCAAAAGTTTTAGTTTTTCTCAAAGAATTTCATATTTCCACGATGCATTCATATTATTTTGCTATATTTTGAGTTTATGAGATTATAATTTGCCCAAGTCTTGAGTTGCATGATTATTTTACATATTTATGATTTAATTGAGAAGTCATGCTATAAGTTGCACATTCCTATATTCATGTCATACTTTCAAGAATTCCTAAGATTTGTTGTTTTGAATTGAGCCTTATTGTTTAATTATGAGTTTTTGAGGATATGTTGTTGATACTCTTTTAAGTATTTCAAGAAGTGTACTTAAATTCTCTTGTTGTGAAGTTCCAAAGTTATTCATGTAAAGCCTATCAAAATTTCAAGAAAAGAAGTGAGTTTTGAACCAAGTTAAGAAAGAAATCCATATCCTTGATTTTGAGATAAAGGGGATGCATCTTGGCTCCTATCACATGTTGTTGAAATGTTTTAAGGTGGATTTTCTTAAAGTTGTAAGCTAAGTAAGGCAGTAGTATTTAGCACCGAGTTGGGTATGATTCTGAGGTCTCATACCCCAGAACTACATGCCAATGTAGGATTGAGATTTGTGGACCTAAGACCGAGACAGTGATCACTAAAAAGTTAAGGTTCTACTCCGATGGCAAGGATAGAACATCTCTCCCCAATATGGGTAAGACGTTGGTCTCCATGTAGCTCACATGGTTTATGTCAGTTAGAAGAAACTCCCTAACCAGTCCCCTACTCTAATTAAGATAAAAGTATATATGTTGAAAGTTTGATTATTTTAAGATTTCCAAGTTTTAAGTCTCAAAATATCTAAAAGTGTTACAGTCTTAAAGATCCCAAGTCTTGAAGTTCCTAAAGTTCTAAGTCCTTAAGTTTTCAAAGAAGTTGTACCCTCCTCAAGATAAATTCATGAGTTTGAAAAGTACTCTTTAAAGATTCCTTTGGCCTATAAGTTTTGAGAATAAGAAGAGAGTACAAGTTTAAGCTAAGTATAATGACTCACGAGATTTATATTATATATTCCATGATTCATAATTTATGAGCATTGTATTTCAAATGTATTAAAGCTAAGCGAGTCATTCATATTTGCATGCATGGTTTCTCCAAAAGAATAATGACATTTTTTATTTAAATGCATACACCCCCATATACTCAGTGCATTCCCAAAGTGCTGATCCACATATACATCTGTGTGCTACATTGTCTCATAATGTAGGTACAAGACTTAGTACACACATTCGGATTCAGTCAGTTCGCAGCTTTCAGTCAGCAGGTGATGAGTCCTTTTAATTCAAGGGCTCAAGTCAGTTATACAGTTTGAGATATATTATATTTTCTTTATTCAGTCGTATTGAGTTGGGATATTTGGGAGTCATGAACCGGCTACCTATAGTCAGTAATAGTAGAGGCTTCATAGATAGTTAGTAGAAGTTGATGTATTTAGTTTCAGTTTTTTTGTAAAAATAGAGTTGAAATCTTTTAAATTCAGTTTTGTATTGAGAAGATTCATAAAAGAGTTATCTTCCTTATTATTCTTTTAGGTTTATTCATTTTATTCAGCTGCTTATGAGTTATGCCAGTAGAAGGGTTAGCTTGGGGTCACTTGTTACCCTAAGCACCGTGGGACGTCTCGAGACCCATTTTTGGGGCATTACAAACTTGGTATCAGAGCACTAGGTCCAAGATTCCTAGAGTGTCTGTGAAGTCGTGTCTAGTAGATTCTTGCGGAATGGTACAGAGACGTCTGTACTTTTCTTCGAGAGGCTACAAGGCATTTAGGAAATGTCTCCATTCTTTCAACTCTCATATCGTGCTATAGAAAGGTTCTCTAAGAAAACTTATACAGATTCTCATTTTTCTCTATTTATGCCATCCCTGCCTTATTCTTAAGGAATCAGAAACAGTCAAGATTAAATCTTTACAGATAGTTATGGGATTGTAAGCAAGTTAGAAAGTATCCCATCTGTACTTTTGAGTTTTGACGATTGAAGTGGTTTATTTATGTTCATAAAAGTCGTGTATTAAGCCCAAGTCAGATGTTCTTTCAAATTCCTCCTCAGAATCCAAAATGTAAACCTATACTTCCCTATTCATGTATTACTCTTGAGATAGCATGATCAGAAAGTTCTAATTCCTCCCCTAATAATGCTCTCAGACTTGTTAGCAAGAAGTCTTAAAAGTCTCACAAAGTGGCTTAAGAGAAGCCTTCTAGTGTGTTATAAGTCCCTCAAGTTTAAAGTATTCCCTCATTCTTATGAGCCATTTAGTTAAGACAGAGTAAGATGTGTATTCTTAGATCATCGAATATGGTGTGTCAAGTTTCTATCCCTTGTATTATGTAATCTTGTTATCATGGTTTTTTTGAAAATCAAAGTCTAGTGAAGCCGTGTGGGGCTCTTTTGATTCACTAGCATAGTTGCTTTGTTATTCACCTCACTTTTTTATTCAAATCATAAAATCAAATTCTAGTAAAGTCGTGTGAGGCCTTTTTCGATTCATTAGCAACTTATTATTCATCTTGTTGTTCTTATGTGATTGGAAGTATGGGTTTAGAGGTGTAGTGGTGAGAAAAACTGATAAGGGTGATTTATTGAATGTAAGTTTAGCCAAATATTTTTACATATGATTGAGTTAGTAATGAAGTGATATGCCCTTGTGTGTTAGTTTAGTAGAAGGTAGAGAAGGAGTTACTATTTAAGGTGAATTGTTATTTGCTTGAAGTATGAAAAGGGTTGTTGATGATATTTGTTATGTTAGAAAAGTATAGGTTATTGATGAAGTACTTGGTGGTTGAGTGTTGTTAAATTAGGCTTCCTTGAAGTTACCAAAAAGGGGGTTTAGCTGAAACTTATAGGGCTATAAAAGAAGTTAAGCGTATATATAGGTGAATAGTAATGATGTGTAGAAGGAGGATGTGTTGATGGATTGTGAATGAGATTGGCCTATTGATTTTTATTGATACTTATTGTTATGAGGTTTTAGAAGACTTGTATTTTTGGATGTTTGACAGGGAAGAATAGTTGTCAAGATTGTGGTTGGTTATATCTAGAACGAGATACTAAGTTTGAATAGTAGATGATGAGCAAGGTGGATATAATGCTTGATGTGTTGTGAATGTTAGTAGTATGGAAGTAATCTATTAGGCTTGAGCAGTGTACGCCAGGGCTTAAGTTTATTTGGCTCGTAATCAAGTTTGATGTTGTATGTATGATGTAGAAGTATGCCCAAGGTGTTGTGGGGCGATATTAATTTCAAGGATCATTACATGTGGTGTATATAGTAGTACCATGGAGTTACTAGGTGGAGGAAGACTAGTTGGATAATGTATGATGTTCTTGATAGCTAAGTTAAGGAGTTATGGTTGAAGATATTGAGCCTATTAGGTATGATTTTGATTCTCATGGTTAGAAATATAAGTTTACAAGCATGATATTGGTAGGCTATGATAGAAGTAGTATGGTACGTCAAAGGTTTGGAGATATTCAAGTTAAGCATTAGAATTTAAGTTTGAAATTTTAAAGATTGAGATAATAGAAATAAGAGTTGAAGCACTAGATGGTGTGCACTCCGGCTATGGGAATGCTTATGGATATTCTAAGTTAGTAAATGTTTGAGAATTAGAGTGATGACTATTGGGACTATAGAAAGATAGGGTGTAACTCAGAAGGTGGTGTTAGAAGTTGATTTTATGCTCTCAGGTGTAGTCATTCGGGCTAAGCTCTATTATTATTTATGTGCATTATTATATCCCAGACTCTAGAGTAAAGTGGTTGCAGTAGACCGGAGTTTTTATAGTGGTTCACCGATTTAGAGTGATGGCTTAAACCTAAGGGGGAGATGATAGAACAAGTAACCAAGTCAAGCTTTCAGATTCTAGTAGATGTACCAGTAAGTTATAGAATAGCCGTGAGAAAGGTTGATGCTTGACCCAATCTTATTTCAGTATTTTTAGTTGTCCCAATACCTACTCATACCTTACTTTTCAGTTCCCTGATCTTAATTCATGTTCATGCACATGATAGAGAATTATGTACCCTCCTAGTTCCCAAAATGAGGAGTTCCAGTTCTTTCAGCAGTTGGAATCATATTCCATATGTTATGAACTCCAACTTCAGGTCATGCAGCTCATGACTCATGTAATCAAGCTCTACAGTATACTCAGTTCTGGTACTTAAGCAATACTTTTAATGATTAGTGAAATTCAGATCTAGAGTATGCATGTCCTTGGGTTATACCTCTTTGATAAGTTCATGATGTTAAATACTCTGTTCCTCAGGCCGCCTGGTATTCTTTTTATGTTTCAGGTCCTAATGTTCTAACCTTTCAGTGGCCTTTCCCTGAGTTGAGATAGTGGTGATGAACAGTTGTGATGAGAGGAGAGTAAGCAGTCCTTGTTGATGAGGATTGTCGTATGCTCATTTTAACTAAGACCATAAATGTGAAGTGAGATTGAGGCCAAGTCATTGACACATGTCATGTCTAGTTGAAGTTTTATGTGTTATGTTTGGAAAGATTGCGGTGTGCTTGTTTCATGTAAGTCTAGGAGTTTGAAAGAATATCAAGGTGTGTCACTTGGTCAATGGAAAATTTGTTATGTGCGTTTTTCTATGGTTAGTGTATGGAAGTTGTCCTTGGTAAAGGTTTGTAGGTGGTGACAATAGTGTATTATGGGAGTGTGTTTAGAAGTGCATATGTGGTTATAGAAGTGGGATTGAACATCATGTTTGTATATGTTTGGAAGGATGCATAGCACGTCAGTAAATGTCTTCAACGAGGTTGAATGTTGTTGTTGGAGTGGTAATAAGAATTATCCTTGAGATAAGAAGTTGTGAAATGCAAGGTATGTTGAATTTATGGTTTAGACTAAGTATCACAGTGGTATGTGGTATATCTTATGATTTTGAGTTAGGCTTCAACATGGTGAGAGAATTTAGTTTAGTTAGACTTTAGTAGACGAAAGTTCAATGCCATGTGAGAATTATAAATCGAGTCAAGCAAGTATAGTATTTACGGAGAAAATTATCGTTGAGAGAGTGTTAGAGATGTGTTGTTAAGATTAAAAGTAAGAAGTTACGCTGCTTGAGGGCTAGTATTTCTATCCTAACTTATGACTTATAGGTCTATGTTGCATGCTTATATTTGAGGCAATATTGTAATTCCTTATTCTGAAGTCTTGTTCAGATCATGCCCTAATTCCCTTATTTCCTTATAGCACCAGAAATTTCTTAGAAATGTGTTGAAGAAATACCTTTCTTGGGTGTGAGCATTTAGTATGATTCATTCCGGGTAACAAGGAATCCAGTTTATCTCAGATAGACAAATCTCTCTATTTTTTTTCCCATCTTCTATTTCAGTTTAGTCTTGTTACTTAAAATTTCTTGAGTATGGTTGTTTCAAGAGGTAGTGGTTCGAACCCATGTGAAATTGTGAATTCAACTCAGTATATGTATCAGGCATCAGTTTCAGAATTTGGATATCTAGTCATGATTCGATTCGTAAGTATTCACTGAACAATCTTCGTTTCCCAAGTGTTACAGCTCCAACAGTGTAATACCCATTATGTAACCTTAGCCTTGTCTTCTCACAATTTGTGCCTGTATAAACTATCACTTCGCAGTCTATAAGTGCGATCGCACCATGAGCATATCAAGCAAATCGTAAACTCCCAGTATGAGTCAGCTTTACATAATTAGTAAAAAGGCAAATTAGCTCAGATTCAGTTCAAGATAATAGTCTTCCTTCATACAGTTCTTTTCCAGTTTCAAATATTCAACTGCATAGCTATTCTTATCATGAGTATATGTATTCATCGAAGTATGCCAAGGTCTAGAATGATATAGATTCAGTTTAATAAGTAATTTCAGTTGTGTATCCTTCCTTTTTCTCTCTGTTCTTCACACATCTAGCAACATTCGAGGACGAATGGTTTCAAGGGGGAGATATTGTAAGATCGCGCAAAGTTCTCGTGTCATTAAAGTCATTAGGGTGAGTTAGGAGAAGATTTAACCTTACAATTTTGCTAAGTGTTCCAACACTTAGTTTATTTTTAAGCCTTGAAACTTTGATGGTTTATTTCGCGACCTTCTCGATCTCCGTTTCATAAAATTTTTGTTGCATTGCGATGGGGCAAGTGTATAGAACATCTCGGGTGAGTTTTGAAATTTTTGGACCTCGTTTAGGGCGCGTTTGATTTTTGAAACAGTATCACCATGCGTTGGTTGGTGCATCTCAACCTAGGAGCCATACGATGGAGCATGCGACGCATGCTCCAGTTCGGTGGGAGTCGCATGCTCTGCTACGCGTGCTTGGGATTTTCAGCCATTTAACCCGTCTTATTAAGGGTAATATGGTATTTTTTTCACCCCTCTATCCTCTTTAACACAGGATTCAATCCCAAGAGCACCAAAATAAGAGTATTTTCATCAAAATCTCTCTAGAAATTCCACTAGGGTTTCAAACTAAAAGTCCCAATATCTTAAGATTCAACAGTGGAAATTGGATAATTCTTTCACATTTGAATTCCCCGTTACGAGAACTACAAAAGACACCCAATAGTTCGTGAATAGAACTCTAAGATTTAAGAGTTCATCCCAAGGATCCAAGTTTAAGGTATGTGGGTATTGAACAACAACACTCTTTCGTTCTTGTGCCCAAAAGTTTTAGTTTTTCTTAAAGAATTTCGTATTTCCATGATGAATTCATATTATTTTGCTATATTTTGAGTTTATGAGATTATAACTTTCCCAATTCTTGAGTTGCATGATTATTTTACATATTTATAATTTAAATTGCCAAGTCATTCTATAAGTTGCACATTCCTATATTCATGTCATACTTTCAAGAATTCCCAAGACTTGTTGTTATGAATTGAGCCTTATTGTTGAATTATGAGTTTTTGAGAACGAGTCGTTGATACTCTTTTTAGTGTTTCAAGAAGTGTAATTAAATTCTCTTGTTGTGAAATTCCAAAGTTATTCATGAAAATTCTATCAAAATTTCAAGAAAAGAAGTGAGTTTTGATCCAAGTTAAGAAAGAAATCCACATCCTTGATTTTGAGATAAAGGGGATGCATCTTGGCTCCCATCACATTTTGTTAAAATGTTTAAGGTGGATTTTTTTAAAGTTCTAAGCTAAGTAAGGGAGTAATACTTAGCACTGAGTTTGGTATGATTCTGAGGTCTCATATTCCAGAATTACGTGTCACCGTAGGATTGAGATTTGTGGGCCTAAGACCGAGACAGTGATCACTAAAAAGTTAAGGTTCTACTCAGATGGCAAGGATAGAACAGCTCTTCCCAATGTGGATAAGACGTTGGACTCCATGTAGCTCACATAGTTTATGCCGGTTAGAAGAAACTCCCAAAGCAGTCCCCTAATCTAATTAAGATAAAAGTATATATGTTGAAAGTTTGATTATTTTAAGATTTCCAAGTTTTAAGTCTCAAATTATCTAAAAGTGTTACAGTTTTAAAGATCCCAAGTCTTGAATTCCTAAAGTTCTAAGTCCTTATGTTTTCAAGGAAGTTGTACCCTTCTCAAGATAAAAGCATGAGTTTGAAAAGTACAATTTAAAGATTCCTTTGGCTTACAAGTTTTGAGAATAAGAGGAGAGTACAAGTTTTGAGCTAAAGTATAATGACTCACAAGATTTATATTATATATTCCATGATTCATGATTTATGAGCATTGTATTTCAGATGTGTTCAAGCTATAAGTGAGTCATTCATATTTGCATGCATGATTTCCACAAAAGAATAATGACATTGTTTATTTAAATGCATAGACCCCCATATAATCAGTACATTCTCAAAGTGTTGATTCACATATACACGTACTACATTGTCTCATAATGTAGGTACAAGTCTTAGTACACACATTCGGATTCAGTCTGTTCGTGGCTTCCAGTTAGTAGGTGATGTGTTCTTTTAATTCGAGGGCTCGAGCGAGTTATTCAGTTTGAGATGTATTATATTTTCTTTATTCAGTCGTATTGAGTTGGGATAGTTGGGAGTCATGACCCGGCTACCTATAGTCAGTACTACTAGAGGCTTCATAGACAGTCAGTAGAAGTTGATGTATTCAGTTTCAGTTTTGTTGTAAAAATAGAGTTGAAATCTTGTAAATTCAGTTTTATATTGAGCAGATTTGTAAAAGAGTTATCTTTCGCATAATTCTTTCAGATTTATTCATTTTATTCATTTGCTTATGAGTTATGCCAGTAGAAGGGTTAACTTGTGGTCATTTGTGACCCTAAGCACTGTGGGATGTCTTGGGACCCGTTTTCAGGGCGTTACAATATCTCTGTTATGCCACCTCCTATTAGAAAAATACCAGGTAGTCCTGGAAAGAATAAAAAGAAAGAGAAGCTGAAACCAAAAAGAAAACTAAAAAGTTGTCCAAAAGAGGGATTGAGATATTATGCAGCACTTGTCATAGCAAGTGTCACAACAAAAGAAAATGTCCAACAAGTGCACCTGCTGCTGGCACTAAGGCAAATCCTGGCCCAAGTTTAAATGATGGTGCAGTACCAAGTGCAGGTCCAAGTGCATCACCTACTATTAGAAAAGGAAGAGGTTCAACTGGAAGAGAAAGGGGTAGACCAAAGGATTCTACAAAAAATGTATTTTATTTAATAGGTGTGTTGTAAACTAATTATTCTTAACTTATACTAAATATCTTCTTTTCTTTCTTTTTAGTGTTTTGGCAGACCAAGAATGGTTGGAATGGGAATACTTCACACAAAAAGTGGATGCACAATTCTTAATGTAAGTTTACTACTACATTTAATATTGGTCCCTTTACTATCAAAATTTTATTTACTATAATTTATATAAATGTTAGCATATTCTTCATTTGAGCAGCCGGGAATGTCTAGTGAGAAATTCAAAACTATCAAGTCTTTAGTAATTGTGACTAGAAATCTTGGATATACGCCAAAAATTGGTGTGAGATGGAAAGGAAAAAAACCTATGACTCGAGGCAACTACAAGAAATAAGATACAAAAAACAAATGGAAACAAGGTCCAAGGTTGCACACTTGAGTCAAGAAAGCTCCAATGTTCAATCTCTATAAGAAGTTGGTGTAGACTGATAGTTTTTCTTGTATAAATATTGGAAGTTGTGAGTGCATTTAAGACTATATTTTTGGCAGTTCACTGATGTTGGCAGCTGAGTTTGCAGTTGTGACTGCATTTTAAGACTATGTTTTTGGTAGTTCACTGATGTTGGCAGCTGTGACTGCTTTAAGAATAATTTATTGGTGGCAGCTTTGACTGCATTTTGTAACTGTAATTATTTTAATAGTAGTGATCTTTTTGTAAATATATTTGGCAACAAGATGTAATTTCACTCATTTTTGGCTAATGATTAATCAGTTATAAGTTTATTGTTGCTGAAATTTGTGTTTGTGCATGTGCAACAGTTGTGACTGCATTTATTAATGTTTGGTTGGTATTGTGATGTTACTGAAATCTGTGTTTGTGCTTGTGCAGCAGCTGTGACTGCATTTAGTGTTGTGATGTTGTATACAAATTTAAAAACAAAGAACTACAGAAAACAAAGCCAAAACTGACAAGTTCGACCTTGGAATTTCATTACACAACTATTTAATTACACAACTTGGCAGTTTTTGTCTAAGGTACCACCTAATAATGATACAAATTTCAGCCTCGTAAAACATAACGAAAAAAAAAGCAACTTAATTTAGGGCAATCTTCTTAAAGCTCCTTTCAAGAACATGAATTG
The DNA here is from genome assembly GCF_002878395.1 of Capsicum annuum. Lineage (NCBI taxonomy): Eukaryota > Viridiplantae > Streptophyta > Magnoliopsida > Solanales > Solanaceae > Capsicum > Capsicum annuum. The sequence continues at coordinate 3,814,409 of NC_061120.1, read as the reverse complement.
CAATAGAAAACTCAAACCAAAAATACATACACAAATAAGAGTAGTCCCAAGTTGTTTTTCCTTTTCTTGGACTTGGCCAACCTGATCATCCATTCTTCTCATTTGCCTTCATTATCTTCAAATAATTCTAAATATTGTCCATTTGAAACTCTATTTTGTTCATGTCTATTTTGCTTTCCACAGATTTGATTATCCTAGTAGTCTTGTCATCAACTATTTTGGGTTCATAAAATGCACAATTTGCTTATGATTCAACTCTTTCCTCATGCTCCCCAATTCTTCCCAATAATTTAGGAATAACAAATTTGGATTCCAAAGCCAAAAGTCACATGATCTAGCATTCTAAAATGAAATCAATTAGATTCATATATACTACTCAAGATCAATGTTTGATGGGAAAACTCACTTACCTCATAGTAAGGACAAGTCCAATATCGTCTATAAGATTTTCTTGAGGTCCATTAATCATCAAAGGAAAAAGATGTCCATGTTTGCATTGCACCTCGTCCAACTCATGCTCTTTTTCTTGCTTACAAAGTCTACTCAAACTTATTTTTGTCATTTAAGTACCTTGATCAAGAAAACAAGCTTTAAGAGAGGTTGAACAATCACTTGAGGGAAGAAAAATTATCAAAACTGCAACAAAATTAAGATAAAATAATCATCAATATAGCAAGAAATCGAACGATTAAAAATATTTAGTTACAATTCTTCAAACAAATTATCTTCAATTTCAATTTTGAAAGACAAATTTGGAAAATAGGGTTCTTGGTTTGGAGCCCCAAATTGGCTTAAATAAGAATTAGGGTTCAATAAATCCATTGGAAATTAAAAGTGCTGTAATTTTAATGTTTTTAGCCGTTTATTTTTGTTATTCAAATGGTTGGACGCGCCTAAAATGAGTGTAAGAAATGCACCTTAGAATGGGTGTCGCGGGGAGGTAATAGTATCACTTTTATATAGTTTAGGTATGTAATTGTAATACCCCATAAAAAAACATTGCATTTAAGTTCAACTCATTTAACACCTTGAAGCTCAATAGAAGGTCCAACACTTCTAAGTGTCCAACTCTTAGTCTCACTTTAGACCTTCACACTTCGGTGATTTATTTGATGACCTTCCTGACATTTGTTTTTTGATTTTCAAGTTGTGTTGTGATGGGGCAAGTCAATTGTACATTTTGGGTGAGATTTGGAATTTTCAGAATCTGTTTAGGGCATATTTAGATTTTGAAATAGTAGTATCATGCGATTAGAATGCGACGCATGCTCCATCTCAGGGGTCTTAGCATGCGACACATATTCCACTGCGGAGGATTAGAGCATGTGACACACTCTCCATCGCATGCAGACGAATTTTTCCAGCTTCCAGCTCAGTGTTCCAAGGGTAAAATAGACCTTTTTTCTACACTGTATATACTCATAAACATGGGATTCAGGCTCAAAAACACCAAAATATACTCCTTTTCATAAATTTCTCTCAAGAACAAGAACAAGAACAAGAACAAGGGCTTCAACTTGAAGACCCAAATCATCAAAGTTCCTCCGTGAATCTTCAAAGAATCATATAGCAAGGTATGCATTGTGTTGATTTATGGATTCCTTCCATCCATAAAGCTCAGGAACCCTCTTTTAAATTATGAACCATGTTATTATGTTGTGGGTTGATTTATTTATGAAATTGATGTTGTATAAACCCCAAGTTATGGTCTTTGTGTGTTTTTATGAATCTATGATATCATATGAGTGGAAACATGTAAAGTTTGGTTATTCATGATGAGTTATTTGATTATTACACCTATGCCTAAGTTGTGCATGTAAGGTGTTTGATAAAATGTCTCATAGACTAGAAATCATGTATTTTATCTAAATTGTGACATAAATGACAAATGCATGTTATATCATTATGAAAACAATGACTTCTATGATATTGTTGGGTATTATGATTGTTGATGGGATGTTCATGAAACTAGCTTGATGAACTTATGGCATGTTGTTGTATGCATTCCTTTCCATGTATATAATTTTGAGAACTATGTGTAGTATGAAATCCCCAACTTATGGCATTATGAATTGTGGACTTTATTCCTATGATATAGAAGTGTCATGATGTGTCAGTTTCCTTCTATCGAGTCCTGGGGGTACTTTTACTCAAAAAATATAGTTGTGTGCCTAGAGCTAGTTTCACATTTTCACGATATTCTCAGTCAAGCCAAGTTCAGTAGAATTCAGGCAGTCATATGACTCATGAAATCTCAGTAATCTCATGAATTCTGTCAGTTAACAGATATCAGTAGTATTCCATTAGTCAATAGGATTCAGTAAACTCAGTCCATGTATAGTTCAGTCAATTATGTTCAGAGTCTATTCAGATAGGAGTAGAAATTAGCACTGAGTAAACCTAAGTATGGGAACACAGACTGTCAAGGGTGTGATTCTTAGAAGTCATCCTTGCATTCCAAAAGCTATATAGCCAGCATAGGTTGAGACATCAACATTGTCAGATGACGGTTGATGAGGTGGATAAGCACTGTTAGATGAGGGCCCCATCATTCTCTTTTGGGGGACACTGTCAGATGAGGGTTACCCACAGCTTGTCTTTACCAGTGGTGCGGTATTGACACCCTTCCAATCAGGGAAAAGATTAGACCCCAACTTAGCTATAATGCATTAATTAGGGCATACCGGTCAGATGACTACTTCCATAGTTTCAGTATCAGTCTCAGTAAAAGAACTTAGATAGTTCTTCAGATTTCAGGACTGTTAGATACAATATAAAACTCAACTAGTTCCATCAGATTCAAGACTTTCATATATAGTCGCCCATGTTATTAGTTATATCAGTCATCTTAGTTATCAGTAAACACATGTTATCAGTATTCAAACTCAGTAATCATTTTATCATGATCTCAGTTATAATTATGTATTCATGTATGTATTCTCACGTTTATGTTAGACAGTCAGTTAGCATTGATCATACATGTAAACCCTTGTATTTAGCCTACCCCATATGCACACTTAGTACATTTAATTGTACTGACGCATTTGCGCTATGGTGTTTATTCTTATTTTACACCATACATTCAGAGATACGAGTTTCAGATCAGCAGTAGCATTCCAGTATTCAACAGTGAGTCCTCATTCTTCGAGGACACAATTATTACTTTATTACTTCAGTTCAGTTTTTCTAGATGGAGTTAGTTGGGGACATATCCCATCAACTCGTTATTCAAATTATTCAGTTATAGAGGCTTTCTAGACTATCATGTTTCAGACAGTTATTTTAGTTTTTTTCGATATTCGATACCCCACTCAGATGTTGTGTTTTACTAGTTTTATTACAATATTGACCTTAAGGCCTTTTAGTTCATGTTCTTGCATTTATATACATATATTATACAGTGTATAGGTACAGATATCATTCATGGGTTATCTTGTGGTCTTTTGGAGTTATGAGCACCGTGTAGTGTTCCGGGGACCAGGCTTGGGGTGTTAAAAACTTGGTATCAGAGCCTAAGGTTCAATAGAGTCCTAGGAATTTTGAAAGCCGTATCTAGTAGAGTCTTGAACATGGGTGTATTGCGCGTCACATCTTATGTACAAGAGGCTATGGAATGTTTTAGGAACAGTTTCCCTTCTTTCAGTATTCATGTCAAGCCAGTGAGCATAATCTCAAGTTAATCTCTTATTCTATTCCATTTCTCTTCTTGATTTTTGAACGTACCTCCCAAGAGAAGAAATCAGCCAGCCCCTCAGCCCGAAGATCCTTTGGGCAAACATGTTTCTCATACGGAGTTCAGGGCCACATTTATTACTCCTGCTCAGTCAGTTGCTACCCAGAATGAATGAATAGCTATTGTTCTGGCAATCCCAATGGACAATTCAGCTACAGCCAGGATTCGGGACTTCACCTGAATGAATTCTCTATCTTTCTTCGGGTATAAGGTAGATGAAGACCCTCAGGAATATCTTGATCAGATTCAGAAGATGACAGATATCATGGAGGTAACTATTGTTAAGAGTGCTGAGCTAGCCGTATATCAGTTTCAGGATATGGCTCATACTTGGAACAAGTAGTGGAAGTTAGAAAGGTTAGATGATGCAGGTCCTATAGAGTGGGAGGAGTTTGTTATGGCATTCTTAGATAGATTCTTTCTCCAAGAGCTGAGGGAGGCTAAGGTGCTAGAGTTTATCAACCTTATGTAGGGTAATATAATGGTGAAATAGTATTCTCTTAAGTTTACTCAATTAGCCAGATACGCCTCTCATATGGTTGCGGATAGCAGAGCCAAAATGAGTAAGTTTATTTCAGGAGTGAATGATAGTGTGGTAAATGAGTGCAGATCCACCATGCTAAATAGTGACATAACATTAGCCAGGATTATGAATCATGCTAAGCAGATAGAGGAGCAGAAGATTAGGATGAGGGAGAGGTAGAACAAGAGAGCAAGGTCAGGCAGTTTCAACTTTTCTCAGCCCAAATCAGAAGGAGGAAACCGTTCTCAATTTTATCCCAAGCCATCAGTTTTAGTTCTTTCTTCAGCCAGTGCTTCATCTCCTAAGTTCAGAGATAGAGCGCCAGGCTCTAAGTCCTAGGGTAGTGTCAGCAATGCCCAAACTAATCCCCTTTGTCAGACTTGTGGTTAGAACCGTAAGGGTTCTTCCAGAGGTGGTAGCGATGTCTATTTTTGTTGTGGCAACTCAGGCCACAAATTTAAAGATTGTCCCCAGTCGAGTTATCAGGGTCAATAGAACCATTTTGTAGCTCAGTTTGGTCACCCGAATCAACAAGGTGCCACTTCTAATGCTACTAGTAGGCAACGCCTAAAAAGACTTTATGCTCTTTAGACCCGACAGAATCAGGAAAGTTCTTATAATGTCGTTACTGGTAGGTACAGATATTTCATGTGCATCTTTAATCTTTGCTAGATCCAGGTGCATTTTGTCTTTTATTACTCCTTATATAGTAGGCTATTTTGGAGTCAGTCCCAAAATTATAGCAGAGACCTTTTTAGTCTTTACCACAGTGGGTAAAACCATCATAGCTCGACGGGTATACAGGAACTGCCTGGTTATGATATTTCAGAAAGTCACTTCAGCAGATTTAGTCAAATCAAAGATGACTAATTTTAATGTTATTTTCAGCATAGTTTGGCTTCATTCCTGCTATGCCACAGGCGACTGCAGAAACAGAATAGTTTAGTTTCAGTTCCTGAATAAACCTGTCCTAGAATGGAGGGGTAGTACTTCATCTATCAGAGGTCAGCTTACTTTTTACCTTCAGGCAAGGAAAATGATATCTAAGGGATGTGTCTATCATCTCGTTCATATTAAGGACTCTAGTTATGAAAATCCCAGTCTTGAGTTAGTCCCAGTTGTGAATGAGTATTCAGATGTTTTTCCCAAAGATCTTCCAAGCATTCCTCCTAAAAGGGAAATAGACTTCGGCATTGATCTTCTTCCAGACACTCTGCCTATCTCTATCTCGCCACACAGAATGGCACCAGTAGAGCTCAAAGAATTAAACGAATAGTTAAAGGATCTCTTAGATAAGGAATTTATCAGGCCCAGCATTTCCCCATGGGGTACACTAGTCTTATTCGTGTGTAAGAAAGATGGTTCTCTCATAATGTGCATTGATTACCGTCATCTCAATAAAGTCACGGTCAAGAATAGGTATCCACTTCCCAGAATCAATGACTTGTTTGACCAACTTCAGGGTGCTAGTTATTTCTCTAAGATAGACCTCAGATCAAGCTATCATCAACTCAGAGTTAGAGAATGTGACATCCCGAAGACAACTTTTCATACTCGGTATGGTCACTTCGAATTCTAGTCATGTCCTTTGGTATTATCAATGCCCCTGCAGCTTTCATGAACTTGATGAACTGGGTGTTCAAGCAGTACTTAGATATGTTCGTGATAGTCTTTATAGATGACATTCTTGTTTACTCCCGCAGTGAGCAAGACTATTCAGACTATCTCAAAATTATTCTTCAGACTCTCAGAGATCATCAACTATTCGCCAAATTCAATAAGTGTGAAATTTGGCAAAGTTCAGTAGAATTCCTTGGTCATATCATTTTTTATGATGGCATTAGAGTAGATCCTCAAAAGACCAAAGTGGTAAGAAACTGGCCTCGCCCATATCTCTATCAAATGTCAGGAGTTTCTTGGGTTTGGCTGGATATTACAGATGGTTTTTTGATGGATTTTCTTCTATTCCATCCCCTATGTCCAGATTAACTTAGAAGAAGGTCAATTTTTAGTGTTCAGATCCTTGGGAGAAGAGTTTTCAGGAGTTAAAGACTCGACTTACCTCAACTCCAGTTCTAGCATTAATAGATGGTCCAGATGGGTTCGTAGTGTATTTTAATGCATCCAAAGTAGGTTTGGGTTATTTCCTCATGCAGTATGGTAAGGTCATAGACTATTCCTCCAGATAGTTAAAGCCCTATGAGAAGAATTATCCTACTCATGATCTTAAGTTAGCATCCATAGTATTTGCCTTAAATATTTGGAGGCATTATCTCTACGGAGTTCATGTAGGTGTCTTTACATATCATAAGAGTCTCCAGTATGTCTTTGCTCAGAAATATCTCAATCTTCATCAAAGAAGGTGTTTAGAGCTCTTGAAGGATTATGACATGAGTGTCCTTTATCATCCGGGCAAGGCCAACGTAGCGGTCGATGCTCTCAGTAGATTGTCTATGGGTAGTGTTGCTCATGTTAAGGACAGTAAGAAGAAGTTATCTTAAGAAGTCCATTAACTTGCCAGACTAGGCATTCGCTTAGTCGATTCTTCAGAGGGTGGTGTATGTGTGCAGAGTAGTTCAGAATTATCTCTAGTTTTCGAGGTAAAAGAAAAGCAAGATAGAGATCCCAGCCTTGTCAAGTTAAAAGAGTCAGTCAAAGATCAGAAAGTAGATGTTTTCTCCCAAGGGGGAGATGGTGTTCTTCATTGTCAGGGTCGTCTGTGTGTTCCAGGTGTAGGTGACTTGAGGCAGTGAATTATTGCAGAAGCACACGGTGCACGCTGCTCTATTCATCTAGGGGTCACTAAGATGTACCGCAACTTGTGGCAAATCTATTGGTGGAGTAGGATGAAGAGAGATATTTCAGAATTTGTAGCTAAGTTCTCTACATGTCAGTAGGTTAAGATAGAGCATCAGAAGCCTAGTGGTTCCATGCAGGAGTTCATCATTCCTACTTGGAAATGGGAAGAAGTGAACATGGATTTTGTGACGGGTTTGCCTCGAACTCATCATCAGCATGATTCAGTTTGGGTCATTGTAGATAGGATAACCAAATGAGCTTATTTCCTTCCACTCCATACCTCTTATTCAGTCGAGGATTATGCCAAACTCTACATCAAGGAGTTGGTCATATTACATGGTGTTCCATTATCTATTATCTCAGAAAGAGTTACCTAGTTCACCTCTCACTTCTAGAAAGCATTCTAAAAGGGTCTTGGTACCCAAGTTCATCTCAGTACAGTCTTTCATTCTCAGACAGATGTTCAAGCAGAAAGGACCATTCAAACTTTAGAAGATATGCTAAGGGCATGTGTAATTGATTATAAGGGTAGTTGGGATGACCACTTGCCTTTGATTGAGTTTGCATACAATAATATCTATCATTCCAGTATTCAAAATAGCTTCATTTAAAGCTCTTTATGGTAGGAGATGCAGATCTCTAGTTGGTTGGTTTAAAGTTAGTGAGGCCTCATTTATAGGGCCTGACTTAGTGTTTGATGTCGTAGACAAAGTCCAATTGATCAGAGAAAGTCTCCGGGCTGCTCAGAGACGACAGAAGTCTTATGCAGATATGCATAAAAAGGATCTCGATTTAAAGAATAGTGATTTTGTCTACCTAACGATATCTCCCATAAAGGGAGTGAGGAGATTCAGAAATAAGGGAAAGCTCAATCCCCGATATGTCGGTCGTTTCAAGATTCTCAGTCGTTTCATCAAGGTAGCTTACGATCTCGAGTTGCCTTCAGATCTAGCCTCAGTTCATCCAGTCTTCCACGTTTCTTTGCTCAAGAAGTGCATAGGTGACCCATCAGTCGTAGTCCCTATTTAGAGCATTGATATTCAGAACAGCCTCTCCTATGAGGAAATTTTGGTCAAAATTCTTAACTATCAGACTCGTAGGATGAGGAACAAAGAATTCCCTCTAGTCAAAGTTCTTTGGCGAAACCAGTCTATTGAGGGAGCTACTTGGGAAGCAGAAGAAGATATGCGAACCAAGTACCCTCACCTCTTCCCCGTCAATCTAGATCAAGCTCAAGGTAAAAGTTCTCCTTAAACTTATTCAGCTTCATATTCCGTATTCAGTACAAACTTGGTATTCAGTTTCATGCTCATGTACCCATTATAAATTTGGTATAAAGTACCATTGCATCTTCAGTCATGCATTTATCCATCAATTATATAATCATCCATCAGATATGCATTCTCATTGCGAGAACTTCAATTATCAGAAATCTCATTCATGCATTCATGAATCAGTCACACATGCATCAAATATGCATGTTCAGTATGGTACATTTAGTTTATCAGTCATGTCAGTCATGAGATCACGTTTTAGTCATTCATGTTTAGTTCATGTTTATCTTATTGTTTCCCCTCTCAGTTAGTCTCATTCAAGGACGAATGTTCTCAAGGGGGAGATATTGTAGGACCCCGCTAAAAAACATTGCATTTAAATTTAGCTCATTTAGCTCCTTGAAGCTCAATAGAAGGTCCAACACTTAGAAAATTTTAGCGAAGAGTCCAACACTTAGTCTCATTTTAGACCTTCACACTTCGAGGATTTATTTGATGACCTTCCCGACATCCGTTTTTTGATTTTTAAGTTGCGTTGTGATGGGGTAAGGCAATAGTACATTTCAAGTGAGTTTTAGAATTTTTGGAATCCATTTAGGGCATGTTTAGATTTTGAAACAGTAGCATCATGCGATTAGCATGCGAGGCATGCTCCATCTCAGGGTCCTAGCATGCGATAGAGCATGAGATGCATGCTCCAATGCAGAGGACTAGAGCATCCGACGCACACTCCATTTCATGCTGGAAAATTTTTCCAGCTTCCAGCTCAGAGTTCCAAGGGTAAAATAGACCTTTTCCCCACCCTATATATACTCATAAACATGGGATTAAGGCTCAAAAACACCAAAATATAGGGATTAAGGCTCAAAAACACCAAAATATACTCTTTTTCATAAATTTCTCTCAAGAAAAAGAACAAGGATTTCAACTTGAAGACCCAAATCATCAAAGTTACTCCGTGAATATTCTAAGAATCATAAAGCAAGGTATGTGTTGTGTTGATTTATGGATTCCTTTCATCCATAAAGATCAAGAACCCTCTTTTAAATTATGAACCATGTTATTATGTTGTGGGTTGATTTGTTCATGAAATTGATGTTGTACAAACCCCAAGTTATGGTCTTTGTGTGTTTTTATGAATCTATGATATCATATGAGTGGAAACATGTAAAGTTTGGTTATTCATGATGAGTTATTTGATTATTACACCTATGCCTAAGTTGTGCATGTAAGGTGTTTGATAAAATGTCTCATAGACTAGAAATCATGTATTTTATCTAAATTGTGACATAAATGACAAATGCATGTTATATCATTATGAAAACAATGACTTCTATGATATTGTTGGGTATTATGATTGTTGATGGGATGTTCATGAAACTAGCTTGATGAACTTATGGCATGTTGTTGTATGCATTCCCTTCCATGTATATAATTTTGAGAACTATGTGTAGTATGAAATCCCCAACTTATGGCATTATGAATTGCGGATTTTATTCCTATGATCTAGAAGTGTCATGATGTGTTAGTTTCCTTCTATTGTGTTCTGGTGGTACTTGTACCTGAAAAATATAGTTGTGTGTCTAGAACTAGTGTCATGTTTTCACGATATTCTCAGTCAAGCCATGTTCAGTAGAATTCAGCCAGTCATGTGACTTAGGAAATCTCAGTAATCTCTTGAATTCAGTCAGTTATCAGATATTAGTAGTATTCCATCAGTCAACAGAATTTAGTAAACTCAGTCCATGTACAGTTCAGTCAATTATGTTCAAAGTTTATTCAGATGTGAGTAGAAATTAGAATCGAGTGAACCCAAGGATGGGAACACACACTGTCAGATGAAGGTGTGATTCTTAGAAGTCATCCTTGTGTTTTAGAAACTATGTATCCAGCATAGGTTGAGACATTAACACTGTCAGATGAGGGTTGATGAGATAGATAAGCACTGTCAGATGAGGGCCTCACCGTTCTCTTTTGTGGGACACTGTCAGATGAGGGTTACCCACAGCTTGTATTTACCAGTGGTGCGGTATTGACACCCTTCCAATCACGGCACAGATTGGACCGCAATTCATCTATAATGCATTTATTGGGGCATGTAGGTTAGATGACTACTTCCCACAGTTTTCTATCAGTCTCAGTAAAAAAACTCAAATAGTTCTTCAGATTTCAGGACAGTCAGATACAGTCAACTCAGATACAATATGGAACTCAGCTAGTTCCATCATATTCAGGACTGTCAGATATAGTCACCCATGTTATCAGTTATATTAGTGATGTTAGTTATCGGTAAACATATGTTATCAGTAGTCAGATGCAGTAATCATGTTATTACGATCTCAGTTACAGTTACGTATTCATGCATGTATTCTAACGTTTATGTTAGACAGTCAGTTAGCATTGATCATGCATGTGAACCCTTACATTTAGCCTACCTCACATGCATACTCAGTACATTCAATCGTACTGACGCATTTGCGCTATGGTGTTTTCTTCTTATTTTACACCATAGGTTCAGAGACACGAGTTCCAGATCAGCAGTAGGATTTTAGTAATCAGCAGTGAGTCCTCATTCTTCGAGGACATGACTATTACTTTATTATTTCAATTCATTTTTGCTAGATGGAGTTAGTTGGGGACATGTTCCATTAACTCCTTATTCAGATTATTCAGTTATAGTGTCTTTCCAGACTATCATGTTTCAGACAATTATTTCAGTTATTTTGGGTATTTGATACCCCACTCAGATGTTGTGTTTTACTGGTTTAATTATGATATTGAACCTTAAGTCCTTTTAGTTCACGTTTCCGCATTTATATACATATATTATGCAGTGTACAGGTATAGATATCAGTCATGGGTTAGCTTGTGGTCCTTCAGGGTCATAAGCACCATATAGCATTTCGGGCCCCAGGCTCGGGGCGTTACAGTAATAGTTCACTTCGATAGTTTAGGTCTGGCCTAGACTTTTCGTGTATAGTTTGGGGTGGAAACGATTACTTTTCCCAAAAATAAAATCTAACTCGTTTAACCTCACTTTATCCTAACTTTATTTAATAAGAGATTATATGTTAACTTTATTTACTACTTGCTCGGTTCACTTTTCTCGTTAAAATTTTTTTAAATTTGATTTTTTACTTTTATTCGTCATTTTTCACTAATCAAGACAAGATTAAGTTTTTTTTCCTACTATACCCTAAATTGATTACTCCTAGTAGCACTGAATTAACTACCTTTATAAATTATTTTAAGACTTTTGAAGTCTCCAAAAGCTAAATTAACCGTCTGAAAATTGATAAAGTATTTAAACCATTCATAAATCCATAAAAACATACTCTATGAAAGGGTTCTATACTCTTTACCTAATAAATGCTTTGATATCACTGAAATAATTATTCCATCAAAATTGAAATTTGACTTTACTTAATACTGCATGACACAACCTATATATTATATAAAGGAAGGTCATAAACAAGATGATGTGGCACCTCTCTATGACCTCCATTCATATTTATTTTTTTTCTTTTCTTTTCTATTTTTTGTTTTATATCCTATTTTTATTAATGTCTTTTATTATAATAACAATAAATGACTTGTTATTAATACTTTTTGTAGACACATAATTTTGTCCCCCTCAAAAGTTCGATTTTATTCATTTTTACCTTATCATATCATGTACCCTCACCCACGTGATTACATCCCACAAAAATACAAAAAAAAGTAAATCTTAACAAAATCCCTAACAAACTTTTATTCTTTTAACACCCTAACAACCCTCTCCAATAAGAAAATGACAAATCACCACCTTACCACCCCATACCCTACCCCTTACCCCTACCCGCGTGTATCCCACTACCCCACTCACCCTCACAATTTATTCTAAAATATATACTCTCATAATCACACAAAAAGGGCCCTGGATCAGTAACCAAAAAACAAAAAAAAAAAAGCATATCTCAAAATTTTTTTGCCTTTCTTCTCCAAAAGGGCCACTCCATTAGCATACACAGAACCATACGTATACATTTTACACACAGAATATACCCACCAAAAACTCATTCTCCATACATGATATATAGATAATACACACAATTCTCACTGGAAAACACGGTATACACACACACAATACAGAATTCCTCCATCAATTTACCATTAACACACAGAAAACTTTCCATTTTTTTAAGATTCACTGAGATTAGCACACTACACTTACACACAGAGAACACACAATGGAGTTCGAGAAGAGAAGGAGAACGAGTGGAAAAAAAAAGAATATCGCGAGAGAGACGGTGAGATCAAAGATCTAATAGGATTTGGCCGAAAGAATATTGGGAAACTCAGCTAAATCGATGAAAAACGCCCACTACCGGAGCACCCACGATCTTACAGCTAAAAACCACCAAACCCGAACCCCCTTCATTTCCACTTTCGGCAAGACCGATCGGAGAAGACACCAGAACAGTCATGTTGTATGGGTTCATGTATGGTTAGTTCTTATTGTGTGGTTTTTGTCTTGAATTAGAGAAAAAGGGGAGCAAATCGGGGAAAACCAGCGAGAACGACCACTATTTTATACTATTCTGTCACTGTTGAAGCTCGACGTAGCTCGTAGGTCGACCAACAATACCAAACACGCACATACATGATTGGGAAAGTGGTTTCAGGTCCTGTGATTTTCAAATCTGGTCTGGGTTGGCGAAAACAGAACAAAAAGGGACCGAAGTTGATGATTTGGGTCGTGATTGATATTCGATGTTGAGGTTCCATTAGAGGAGGTTCTATTCGAAAAGATCAGTTAATCAATAAAGCATTGAGGTCCATTTCTCATCTCATTCTCTATTCTATTTTGGAATTTTAGTTATTTGTTATGGGTGTGAATAACTTGTTTGTTATGGGTCTATTTTATTTTATTTTTTTTTAAATTTGAATCTTCGTTATGTGTTGGTTGATGTTGGTTTCGGATTTTGAAAAGTGAATTGATAAATCGAAGCATGTGTTAATCATGTTGGTTGAAATAAATTTGGGAACGGAAATCGAAAATTGATAAAAGTAAATATTATGATATTTTTGATACATTGTTGATGTTGAATGCGGTATGTTGTCGAGCGGATAGGCAAATGTAGACTTGGGTAGGAAAATTTAGGAATTGTGTTTGGTTGAATGTGGGTGAGAATGAATGTTTTCTACTTTATCGCATTCGATGCAAATGTATTCATTTAGCCGGGGAATGCCCCGATGTCTTCTGTATTTATTCACCGGGGAATGCCTCGACGTATCATGTTGGGGAAAAATGTTCCTGATGAAGGCCCGCGGCATCGGGTAAGGCATTGGAGCTTAGTCTAGATTTAGTTTAGACTAGGATTTATATTTTCGTAGTTTTCTATTTTTGGACTGTATAATTGGACTGGACTTTACATTTTTGGATTGTTTTGTTTTTGCTTATTATTTGATTATTTTGCGTGCTTTTGTGTGTTTTATACATTTCATAATGCCAAAATAGTTGATACACTCTACCAAGCGACCGTGGTCGAACCACGGGATCGAGGGGTGCCTAACACCTTCCCCTCGATCAACAGAATTCCTTAGCCAAAATCTCTATTCGCAAACCAGTTTAAGAGTCAAATGGTTTTGAAAAGGATTTTTCAAAGGTGACTTGGCACACCGGATTAGGCCAAGTGGCGACTCTGAATAATAATATAAATAGTCCTTTTTCGAAGCAAATTTTCAACTTTGTCACTTAAATAATAAAGCCCTTTCGGACTTTAAGATATAAATATAAATATTTTGGAGTACGTAAAAAAGGGGTGTGACAGCTTCTGGTGACTCTGCTGGGGATTCTATGACAATTTTTCAGAATTCGAGCTATTTTTAGAGTCGTATCGACTTTGTTTGGCATTACGAGTGTATAAGCATTGTTTGTGATTTTGTTTGTGTTATTGTTTTCACTTTTGTGCATTTTTGTGCTCTTTATTTATAGTATTTATCCTATGTGTTACTGCTTTGTATCTGTCGTTATGTGTCCACCCCCCGGCCTTCTTTCTGCAACAAGTCCATAGTACACGTGTTGTACACAACCTCTAGTTGAGTCACCCTTATTTTAGGGGGGGAGCCATCGGTGTTAGGAGTAGGTGGAAAGCAAAGCAGCCACTATCGACCATACACTCCCCCGAACAGCCTTGTTAGTGAACCACAATGTAGGTCAGCCTTTAGGTCATGCTTATGTGCATCATATGGAGACCTAACGAGACCCACATGGACCTTTGTAGGAGACTCACCTCTAAAGCATCCCTATGTGCTAACTGTTGCATTTTTAAGGGTAACGTGGTCATTTGACGGAATGATTTTTGAAAAATAAATAAATAAATAAATAAAAAATAATAAAATTTAGGAGTAAGGTGCGTAGGCAAAAAAGAAAAAGAAAAAATATATATAAAAAGTAAGTCAAAAAGAATGAAAAAAGAGGAATGTCGTAGTTTATTTTAGAATTGGTTATCGCTTTTGTTTTTCACAATCCAAAAACTCAAAAAGATTTTTTTACGTTTTGTAAATTACCGTAAATTAAAAAAAAATAATGAAAAAAAAGAGAAAAATAAAAAGTTTTGTTTGCCTTTTCTACTTATTTGTCAAAAACAAAAATGCCAAAAAGATTTTTCTTCATAATTGGTGTTGTCAGTGTCTAGCTGAAAATCCAAAAGTTTTTTTTTCGTTTGTCTTTGATAGTGTCTCTTAAGTTAGAACCAATTTATTATTAAATCGTTAATTGTCCAATCTGATTGAACTACGCATACCTGATTCCCTTCCCTCAGGTTGGGATACGTAGGCAACCCTCAGCGGGTCCGGTAATTTTTTTTTGTGTGTCGGCCTTGCTCTTAGTATTAGCATAGGTCTCTCGTCCCGTAATCTAGAGTGGTTTGCCAAGTAGAATGATTTTGTTCAGTAATTCTGTTCGACAAATTGGAGTCATGAATGTGGTCTGTTCCATCGACATATGTTTGCGTCAAAAATCCCAAGGGTTGGGAATCTTCTACTTCTGTCTAATTTTTGAGATAATGTCTTATGTGTTATTACAGGATGGATTTGTTCACCAATTCTAGAGTTCTAATGGTTGTCAAGGTGCCCAAAAAGTTAATCAAATGGTGGGAAATGTTTAACTATGTTGATCAACAGAAACTGGTTAAAATATCAGGTGATCTTACAGAACTTCTGCATGTTACTCTTCGTCCAAATTTAATAGAGGCTTTGTTGACCTTTGGGGATCCAAGTAGTTTGGGGTTCAGGTTTGGGGAATGTGAAATGACTTCTACTTTGGCAGAAATATCCAGTTTGTTGCATTTTCCCTATATCGAGAAGGATATGATCCGAGCACGAAATCATACTGCCGTGAGATTTTTGCAGTCTTATGGTTTAAAATGTAAAGGTATCTATTTGGGTTGTTTAAGTGACTCATGGGTTTCCCTAGATTTTTTGTTCGCTAGATCCGGGCCCTCGAAAGGTTTTGATTGCTTTTGGGATGAATTTTATGTGACTAAGGAGAAGTGGGAGAGAAAGCGTCTTGAAGTCTTCACCCTCGCTTTGTTAGGTACTTTAGTGTTTCCACTAGAAGAAAGATGTATTAATACCCGTTTGCAATCTGTGGTGATGGCCCTATTTCATAAGGGTTAAATGACAAGGGCATTAATCAAAAGGGCAGGTTCACTCTCATACCCATGATCTTAACAGAAATATATAAGGCTTTAACCGAAGTGAAGGGGGGAGGAGATTTTTTTAGGGCAGTAAGCAAAAATTGCAGTTATGGATGATGGAGCACTTGCATGCACCTTCTTTAGTTAGACCAGACGTGTTAGATCATTGTATTCCCAATCGAGTGAAAGCCATGGATTCCAGGTTACGTTTGGACAAATTCTCGCTACCCGTGGGAGTCGAGGCTTGAATTGAATTTCTTGAATCAAGAATCGTGGATAACATTTTGTGGACTTATCTGTGGCTTCAACCAAAGATAATCTTTTTGGGTTGTCAGATGCAGTTCCCTTTAGTTATGTTAGGGCTCAATTCCACTAGACCATACAATCCTTCTAGGGTAATGCGCCAATTAGGTAGGCTACAGGACGTGCCACCGGCAGTGGATCTTCTAAAGGATGTTGAATACTTCAAGGACCAAGCCTTAGGTGAGATCAGGTATGAGCAGTTTTGGAAGCATGCAACAAAGCTAGGTGTGGACACACTCAAAGAAAATTTGGATAATCAGGGCTACACTCAGGGATATGAGGTCTGACTTCAATCTATCCCGCGGGGTATCAGTCAACCCTTACCAGCGCAGCTTAGAGGGAGAATACAGAAAGAATGCATAGTAGACGATCATTAGGATGAAAGTGTAGGGTCCAAAGTGGAAGCACTAAGAGTTCAGTTAGCAGATTTGTTCAAGATAGTAGAAAGGTGTCAGAATAATCTTTTCAAGTGCACTCCTCATGAAGCAAGAATACGGGCCCAAAGCTTCCTCCCCGGTATTAGGGTGTCTTTACAGGATATGCTACAAAGTTTGAATGGGAGAAAGAGAACTTCAGAGGCAGGTCCATATCAGCCAGGGTCATCACGCAAAGCACCAGTCTGAAAAACCATTTCCTATCTTATTTCAGTTTGAATCTTTTATGTGTCTGTCATTGTAGGGTGGTGTCTGTTTTAAGTCGAAGTCAAGTTGTTTTGGTATTAGAGTCTTAATTAATAATTTAACCTATGTCGTCTTAGGGGTCTATAATGTTGTTTCGTATTCGTTGTTTAGTTTTACAGTGGTCCCAAACTTTTTGTACGTTTTGTTGTTTTCTTTCTTCACAAGGTTATGATGTTACGTTTTTCCTTTGTTTATTTATTTTTATTTTTTTAAAAAAAAAATAGGTAATGTTTATGCACATGCTGCCCGAACAATGCAAGATCTGATTCATGTACAACATGATACGTAGGCAACCTACTTTTGGGTTCGATCTAATCATTTTGTTTCATTGTTTTTTATTATTTTTCCTTTTTTAAAGAAAAATAAAAGCCATAAAGAATGATAAAATAAAGGTAGATAACAAGAGAAAAGAAAAAAGCAGAGATTGATACAAAAAAATAGAAAAAAAAAGGAGAAAAGAGAGGGAAAGAAAAATAATAATAAGTGTAGATAAAAAATAGTGTAGACAAAAATCAAGATGATGTTAAAATGACTTCGCTACCCTCAAAAGTTGGTAGAAATGAGCATGAATTTAGGACAATTTTACCAATGTGATTCTCATGCTTGTTGTGTGCCTTAATCCTAACGGATGTCGTCTTTGATGAGCATGTTCTTTCAGATAACAGTGGTAGGTTTGTAGCACTCTGGCTAGTCACCCATACTTCACCAGATCCAAAGCAAAGCTCGCCATGGCTAGCAGGGAGATTAAAAATTTGCTTATTGACCCGGATCAGGATCACAGGGAAGAAAGTTCTGAACACAATGATGAGGTAGTAAGGCTCATGCAACAATTGATAGATTTACACCGGGCATGGGCCAGTGGAATGCCTCCTCCTCCGCTCCCTGAAGGTCTTAGGAATATCTCTAATTGCCCACCGCTCTCTCAAGCGCAATTCTCTGCTCCTACTGAGTCACCTGAGCATGCGCTAGGATTCACTCCGCGACATTATTATCCTGACAGTTCTATTGTGCCTTTGGCAGCTCCTCAAGCAAGACCTGCTGCTCAGCCAGCGCCACCGATCACACCGGTATTCGTGGCTCTGCCACCACATGAAACTCCTATATATGCTGTGCATCCTACAATGAGGCTTCCTAGGTCTGCCAGTGAGCCAGTACTGAAGGTTTCAGATAGTCAGTATTATGCCCCGAAGCCTACTTTGCAAATGAATGAACCGTATGGATACACTCAGCTTCCTTTATTTCTATTTGATACGGAGAAACCTGTCGCAACGGAGGAACAGGATATCATAGACTGGAAATTGAAAAGTTTAGGACAAGCGATGAGAAATTTGTAAGGAATCGGAGATTATAGGAGTGTTTCTTATAAAGATCTTTGCATGTTCCCAGACATCAATCTTCCCCCCAGTTTTAAGATGCCTAAGTTCGAGAAGTATGCAGGACACGGCGATCCCGTGGCACACTTAAGACTTTATTGCAACCAGTTGAGGGCTGCAGGAGGAAACGAAGAACTGCTCATGGCCTTCTTTGGTGAGAGTCTTTCAAATCTGGCCTCAGAATGGTTTATCGATCGAGACATCGATAAATGGAACAGTTGGGATGATTTGACTTCTGAATTTGTTCAATATTTTTAGTACAACATTGACCTAATTCCGGACGAAAAATCCTTGGTCAATATGAAGAAAAAAAGCACTGAAGGTTTTAGGGAATACGCGATAAGGTGGCATGAACAGGCCGCCAGGGTAAAGCCTCCAATAAAAGAAAGTAAGTTGGTAGAATTTTTCATTCAGGTGCAGGATGAGACCTATTTTCAACATTTACTTCCGACAATGGGAAACTCTTTTATGGAAGTCCTCAAAATGGAGGAGATGATAGAGGACAAAATTAAGACCGGCCGAATAGTGATTTTTGCCGTATTAAAAGCTACCATACAAGCGATTCAAGGTGGATCTGGGGCATTTGGAGGTAAAAAGAAGAAAGAGGATGTAGCGGCTGTCGTAGCTGGAACCCATTCCTATCCCAAAAGACCACCTCGCCCCTATCCCCAATCCCAAGCCCAAGTCTACACCCAAGCTCCATATATTCCTCCCCACCATTACTACCCTCCACAAAACCCTTTATATTCCATTCCACCACCCCCGTACCCAGTATATAGAGCGCAGCCATATGCCCAAACCCCTTCTTACCCGCAATGACGCACGTAAGCTCCACAAAATCATCCATTCGCTCCACGAAATTACCAAAACCCCTCCAGACCTAGTTTTTAGCCTAGGCCTGAGTATAAGAAGGAGAAGGCGGTCAAAAATCAATTCACACCTCTTGGGGAGTCATATGCTAGTTTGTTTGATAGGTTGAGAAAGTTGAAAGTTTTAAGCCCAATTCAAGGAAGGCTTTCAAATCCACCACCAAGGAATCTTGATTATTTTTTAAGGTATGCGTACTATTTGATATGCCAGGCCATGATATCGAGAAATGCTGGCATTTAAAGAGAGCTGTCCAACATTTAATTGACATAAATCAGATGCTGGTCCAGGCCCTGGAGGGTCCAAACATTAACCAGAATCCGCTGCCAACCCATACTGAAGACAATATGTTAGAATTGATATATGATGGGAAAGAATCTTCGAGGGGTTATAAGCCTATTGTCAAGATACAAACCATTAAGGAGAAATCGGTGAATGTAGCGGAGTCTTTGAAAGTAATGTCATTGAGCCAGGAAGGAATGAAAGAAGATAAAGCCCAAGAAAGCACAAAAAAACCCTTGATCATAGTACAGGGCGCCAGAAGGTATGTTGATTTAAGTCAGGATAAACCTAAGTTGACAGTGGTGGGAGCTTCGAGTCAGCCTATCTTGACGGTGAAAGAAGCACTGGCAGTGCCTATTGTCCTCAAACCAATGACCCAACCTCCGATAGTTGATGCGAAAAGAGTTCCCTAGAATTATGGGCGGACTGTGATGACCAATCACGGGAAAGAAGTTATGGAAGATGTAGATGAGGTAGGGGGTTTGACTAGGTCAGGAAGATGTTTCGTGCCTGAAAGCTTAAGAAAGTTCAAGCCAACAATGAATGGACCGTCATCTATCAAAAAGCCTATCACTGAAGAAGAAGCCGAAGAATTTTTGAAAAAGATAAAATTACCAGAGTATTCAATATTAAACCAGTTGAAGAAACCCCCTGCTCAAATTTCCCTTTTATCTTTGCTGCTGCACTCCAAGGAGCATCGTGATGTTTTACTAAAGGTATTGAATGAAGCATATGTTCCAAGGGATATTACAATCAACCAACTTGAGAAAATGGTTGGAAAAATCTTTGAGGTCAATCGGATCAGCTTTTCTGACGATGAATTGCCTGTTGAAGGTACAGGGCATAACTGGGACCTTTACATTACAGTGAAGTGTGAAGATTTCTACGTCACTCATGTTATGATTGATGGAGGTTCAGGTGCAAATATTTGTCCTATTTCTACTTTGCAAAAGTTGAATACTGGTGCTGACAGGATCAGGCCCAACAATGTATGTGTCAGGGCTTTCGATGGTGCAAAATCAAATTCCATTGGCGAAATAGAACTAATGTTGACTATAGGTCCTATTGAGTTTGCCATAGGGTTGTAAGTATTGAATGTAGAATCCTCTTACAATCTGTTGTTGGGAAGGCCCTGGATCCACAAGGCCAAGGCGGTTGCATCTACACTGCACCAAATGATTAAGTTTGAGCATGATAGGCAAGAAGTAGTTATTCATGGTGAAGGAGATTTGTCAGCCTACGAAGATTCTCCCTTGTCTCTTATTGAAGCAAATAACGTAGAGGAGATATTCGTCTATCAAATTTTTAATACAGTGCCAGTGAATCGTATCCTTGAATGGCAGGCTATACCGGGACCGTAATTGTCTTCCTGCTTCTATTATGATGGTGAGTGAACTTTGGAAATACGGGTTCGAGCCAGGAAAGGGTTTGGGAACGTCTCTGCACGGTATAGTTCATCCCATATGTTCGAGTGAGAACGTGGGCACGTTTGGTTTGGGATTTGAGCATATGGCTGAAGATTTAAAGAAAGCCAAGGAAAGGAAAAAGGAAACATGGTCACTCCCTAGCCCAATGCCACTACTCAGTGAATTATTTGTTAAGAGCGGTGTCATGAAGCATGTGGAATTTAAGGTTGAATTGGTTGATGACTTCCAGAACCATTGTATTGAAGTTGATATGGTCGAAGCAGGAGAAGGTACCAGTACGGCAGACGTGTAATTCATAGGTCTAGCTGTCCGGCTCAATAATTGGGAAGTCACTTCTCTCCCCGTCAGGAGGGAGTTTTGGTAGTTTATTTTGTTTTTCTTTCTATTATCCGAGTTATTTCAGGGTTGTAAGTCGAATTTTAGTTTGTTTATGTTATGTTGGCATCTGTGTTTAAACCCTTATATCTTTTATTTAATGAAATACAATGTCCCTTTTGTTTTGTGCCTAATATATTTTGTTTTTCTTTTCTTACACAGTTCTCTTTATGCTGATTCTAATGACATGACATGCATGCGGAATTTTTAGCCTGATCTTAAAATCCAAACTAATCAAGATGTAATGAAGCAGGATGGGGAATATGATGAAGAAAAAGCACTGTAAGAAATAAGCAAAGAGTTGGAACAGTTTGAAGACAAACCGAATCCTAATTTGAATGAGACTGAGCCAATAAATCTAGGGGATCAAGAAGAGGTTAAGGAAACTAAAATCAGTGTACATGTTTTGCCACAGCTAAAAGATGAAATGATTCAAGCATTTATTGATTATAAGGATGTTTTTGCATGGTCTTATGATGATATGCCTGGTTTAAGCACTGAATTAGTGGCTCACAAATTGCCAACTGATTCCACGTTCCCTCCTGTCAAACAGAAGTTGAGGAAGTTTAAAACAGATGTAAGTATTAAAATTAAAGAGGAAATCATGAAGCAACTTGAAGCCAAAGTAATTCGAGCAGCTCGCTATCCCATGTGGTTATCCAATGTTGTTCCCATACCAAAGAAAGATGGAAAAATTCGAGTGTGTGTTGATTACCGTGATTTAAATAGAGCAAGTTCGAAAGATGATTTTCCACTGCCCAACATCCATATTTTGCTAGACAACTGTGCTAAACACGAGGTTGCCTATTTTGTGGATTGCGATGCCGGATATCACCAGATCATTATGGATGACGACGACGCAGACAAGACGTCTTTTATCACACCATAGGGAACTTATTGTTATCGAGTGATGCCGTTTGATTTGAAGAATGCTGGAGCAACATATATGAGAGCCATGACCACTATGTTTCATGATATGATGCATAAGGAGATTGAGGTCTACATGGATGATGTGATTATTAAGTCAAAAAGTCAGGCTGACCATGTTAAAGATTTAAGAAATTTCTTTGAAAGGCTTCGCAGGTATAATCTCAAACTCAACCCGGCAAAATGTGTATTTGGAGTTCCATCTAGAAAGCTATTGGGGTTTGTAGTCAGCCGTCGGGGAATTGAATTGGATCCCTCGAAAATCAAAGTCATTCAGGATTTTCCCCTTCCCAAGAATAGAACGGAGGTAATGAGTTTGCTTGGTATACTGAACTACATTAGCAGGTTTATTGCTCAACTCATGACCACTTGTGAGCCCATATTCAAGTTGTTGAAAAAGAGCGTTGCGGTAAAATACACTGAAGAATGTCAGGAAGCGTTCGATCGAATCAAAATATATTTGTCAAATCCGCCCGTGCTGGTACCCCCCATATCCTGGTAGGCCTTTGATCTTATATTTATCAGTCATGGACAATTCTTTCGGTTGTTTCCTGGGTCAACATGATGTCGTAGGCAAAAAGGAGCAGGCTATTTATTATCTTAGCAAGAAGTTCACCACTTATGAGGACAGGTATACTCTTTTTGAAAGGACGTGTTATGCCCTAACTTGGGTAGCACAGAAGTTGAAGCATTATCTCTCATCGTATACTACTTATCTCATCTCCCGTATGGATTCTTTGAAGTATATCTTTCAAAAGCCTATGCCGACAGTCGATTGGCAAAATGGAAAATATTGCTTACCGAGTTCTACATTGTATATGTGACTCGAACCGCCATGAAAGCCCAAGCCTTGGCAGATCACCTTGCTAAGAATCCCATCTATGAAGAGTACAAGCCATTAAAGATATATTTTCCTGATGAAGAAGTATCGTGTGTCGATGAAGTCGTTATAAGTGCTGATCCTGGTTGGAGGTTATTTTTTGATGGAGCTGTCAACATGAAAGGAGTCGGAATAGGAGTACTTCTTATCTCTGAGTCGGGACAATATTTCTCGGTGATAGCGCAACTTCGATTCTACTGTACTAACAATATGGCAGAGTATGAAGCCTGCATTCTTGGTTTGAGGTTAGCTATTGATATGGGAGTCCAAGAATTATTGGTGTTGGGAGATTCAGATTTTCTTGTCCATCAAATTTAAGGTGATTGGGAGATGCGAGATTTGAAGCTCATCCCGTATCGACAATGCTTACAGGAGCTATGTCAACGGTTTGTGTTAGTAAAATTTAGGCATATTCCAAGGATTCATAATGAAATTGCTGATGCTTTAGACACTCTGTCTTTAATGGTCCAACATCCTGACAAAGCCTACATCGATCCAGTGCATATACAGAGTCGTGATCAGCATGCTTACTGTAATACGGTTGAAGAAGAGCTCGATGGAGAACCTTGGTTCTTGGATATCAAGCGGTACATTCAATCAGGAGAATACCTAACATATGCCACCAATGATCAAAAGAGGACTATTAGGCGTTTGGCTAGTGGATTTTTCTTAAGTGGGGGAATTTTGTATAAGAGGACCCCAGATCTGGGACTTTTAAGGTGTGTAGATGCGAGATAAGCCTTGGCAATCATGGTTGAAATACACTCTGGAGTATGCAGGTCGCATATGAACAGTCATGTCTTGTCAAAGAAGATTCTTCGAGCAGGTTATTACTAGCTTACTATGGAAAGGGATTCTATTCAATTTGTTCAAAAGTGTCATCAATGTCAGGTACACGGTGATCTGATACGTTCTCCTCCTATTGAGTTGCATGCAACGGCCTCTCCATGGCCGTTCATGGCTTGGGGAATGGATGTGATTGGACCAATTGAGCCAAAGGCATCAAATGGGCATAGATTCATTTTAGTAGCCATTGACTACTTCACAAAATGGGTAGAAGCAGTAACTTTCAAGTCAGTGACAAAGAAGGTTGTGGTAGATTTTGTTCATGCCAATATCATTTGTAGATTTGGAATTCCTAGGATGATCATTACAGACAATGCTGCCAATCTCAATAGTCATTTGATGCAAGAAGTATGTCAACAGTTTAAGATTGCACATCGAAATTCTACTCCATATCGCCCAAAGGACAATGGCGCTATAGAAGCCGCCAATAAGAATACAAAGAAGATACTACGAAAAATGGTACAAGGGTCTAGACAGTGGCATGAAAAGTTGCCATTTGCATTGCTAGGTTATCGCACCACTGTTCGTACTTCAACAGGGGCAACTCCATATTTATTAGTATATGGGACAGAAGCGGTCATCCCTGTAGAAGTTAAAATTCCCTCTCTTTGAGTCATTGTAGAAGCAGAGATTGATGATGACGAATGGGTAAAAACTCGACTGGAATATTTGAGTTTGATTAAGGAAAAAAGGTTAACGTCAGTGTGTCATGGCCAGTTGTATCAAAGGAGGATGGCTCAAGCGTATAACAAAAAGGTCCGTCCCAGGAATTTTAAAGTTGGTCAGTTGGTATTGAGACGTATCCTTCCTCACCAGGTTGAAGCGAAAGGCAAGTTCTCCCCTAACTGTCAAGGTCTCTTCGTTCTGAAGAAAGTGTTGCCCAATAGAGCCTTATATTTAACAGATATTGAAGGCAAAATGGCAGAAATGGCTATCAATGCTGATGCGGTCAAAAGATACTATGTATGATATTTGATCCTTTGTTGATTTTATTGCATGTTTAGTACTTGCATTTTTGAAGATTGATATGATGAAGGCATTTTATTCTTCTATCCAAACATCGCGCCATCCCTTGTTTACCCGATTGAGCTTCATTTTATTTTTCTTTCATATCCCTCTTTTGGAATCAAAATAGAGTCAAAGATAAATGTCAAGGAAATAAGAATAAAATAAAGAGTTCGAAAAAAAAATCAAAATCAAATCAAAACAAAGAACAAGCTAATGGAACTACGTTCGACCTGATTCTCCTCTCTCGGGGGTGAGATACGTAGGCTGCCCTATTTCGGGCTCGGTCCAACCAAATAAAGATCTAAGATTCACCCAGTCAACAAAACTGGGGAATGAGTTAATGTATTATTTGAGTCGATTCCAAAAGTTGTAAGTCCCACCCCCACTTCAAGTATCGTTTGAGCCTTTTACCATCTTTTCTAACCCTAACCAAAAGCCAAGTTACAACAAAGAAATTTCTTCAGATCAATTTTTGATAATGTTAAGGCTAAGCATGCAATGTATATGATGACACATTGTGAAGTACTGCTTGTCTCCCTCAGCATAAGAAATTAGGAAAGAAATACAAAAATGAGAGAGTTTTATTGGTGAAAACCTTTGCAGCCACCATAAGGCGATGTTGAGTTGAGAGAAAATGAAAATGAGAGAGTCTTATTGGTGAAAACCTTTGAAAACCTTTGCAAGCACCATAAGGCGATGTTGAGTTGAGAGAAAATGAAAATGAGAGAGTCTTATTGGTGAAAACCTTTGCAGGCACCATAAGGCGATGTTGAGTTGAGAGAAATAAAAATGAGAGTCTTATTGGTGAAAAACCTCACGGGCACCGTAAGGCGATGAAGAGTTTAAGAGAAAGGCGAAAAGTGAAAAGAAACAGTTTTGTTGACAAAAGTCTTTTAAGATGACGTCAATTGAATGTGATGTATGAGTCCAATGGATGTGAAGAAGCAGCTTAGCGGCAAAAGCCACGAAATCAACAACAAATAGGGAGTTTGGATAGGAAGATCAAGCAGCTCAATCCAAAATGCATGTCATACTCATTGGAGTTAGTTGTCGTATTCAGATAAGTTTTAAGTTTTCTTTTTGAATATGGGACATTTCCCTTTTCTTTCATTTACATATTCATGCTTTTTGTCTTTTTATGTAATTTATCAAAATAAAAGTCACCATCATTTCTTTACATTTTAAGTCAAGTCTGTGTCAAAACAAGCGAGAAAGGATTTCAAAATTTACTATCATTCTTTACAATTATATGAGGAAGATCCAAGGAACAGCACAGGAAGAAATATGATCATAATTCAACATGAAGCAGAGGAAGTCTATCAACCGACAGACTATTGGATCCGTGGAAGCATTCAGATTTGGGAAAAGAGTACACCTCAAGGGCATGGTAAAATGGAAACCCATTGTTTGAGTCAGAACTCATTTCCCTCAATCTGGGTCTGGGTCGATGATGCGGCAAGATAGGGCAAGTGTTAGCGATTTGGAAGAAAGATAAAAGGAATGAGTTCTGTGGCAGATAACTGAGAAGCCAAGAGTTGCAAGCCACCATTAAGTCTTTAACAGACAAATTTTCTTTGTGAAAAAGGGGCAAATTCATTTCACTTGATTCAGCTACCATTGGAAATGCACATCCGTGGGATTTTACTTTATGCTCAGGACCCTCCTAAAAAATGGGATTTTACTTTATGCTCAGGACTCTCCTGAAAAAATAGGATTTTACTTTCTGTTCAGGACCCTCCTGGAAAATGGGATTTTTGTTTCTGTTCAGGACCCTCCTGAAAAATGGGATTTTACTTTTTGTTCAGGATTCTCCTGAAAAAATAGGAGTTTACTTTCTGTTCAGGACCCTCCTGAAAAAAAATGAGATTTTACTTTCTATTGAGGACCCTCCTAAAAACTGGGATTTTTACTTTCAGTTCAGGACCCTCCTGAAAAATGGGATTTTACTTTATGTTCAGGACCCTCCTGAAAAATGG
>NC_061120.1:3780067-3787354 GCF_002878395.1 Capsicum annuum | reverse complement strand
TTTACTTTCTGCTCAGGACCCTCCTAAAAAATGGGACTTTACTTTATGTTCAGGACCCCCCTGAAAAATGGGATTTTACTTTATGTTCAGGACCTTCCTGAAAAATGGGATTTTACTTCTTGTTCAGGACCCTCCTGAAAAATGGGATTTTACTTTTTGTTCAGGACCTTCCTAAAAAATGGGATTTTACTTTCTGTTCAGGATCCTCCTAAAAAATGGGATTTTACTTTATGTTCAGGACCCTCCTGAAAAATGGGATTTTAGTTTCAGTTCTGGACCCTCCTGAAAAATGGGATTTTACTTTTTGTTCAGGGCCCTCCTGAAAAATAGGATTTTTACTTTCTATTCAGGACCCTCCTGGAAAATGGAACAACGCTTTCAAAAATGAAATACTAAGTTATTATAATTCTTGTTTGGGATAATTTTCATCCTAGTTTAATTTTGGGTTTCAGGAGCCCTCCTGAAGAACAGCCTGCCTGAAGAACAGGGTGATGAAATAGCAAGTCCGGAGCCCGCCGGGAGAACATAGTGAAGAAAATGAAAAGTCAAGCAACAAAGTGATGAAATAGCAAGTCAGGAGCCCACCTGGAGAATAGGGTGAAGAAACGGAAAAGTCAAGCAACAAAGTGAAGCAATTGAAAGCCAAGCAACAAGATGAAAGAAATTGCAAGTCAGGAGCCCGCCTGAAGAATAGGGTGATGAAAGTCTAGTCAAGAACCAATAGAAGCTGTATAGATAGGATTTTCGTAATTTCATTTATGTTTTAGCTTTTAATTTTCATTTTTGATGTAATAACAGAGCCGCGGACCGGAACCTCGATGGAACCTCACTCGACTCTCTAACTCGGTACAGTCCTTCTCTTTCCAGTCCTTTGAAATACTCGTGACTTGGTTCCCTCATAACTTGGGTAGGTAGGTTGTCCTAATTCAAGACCCGGTAGTCCTTCTTTCTTCTGTTTCTTCCTTTGAATAATGGTCGGGACAAAATGCTGTCTTGTTGTCTACTTCTTTGTCTGAAATCACTGCGTGTTTACATTCAAAGGGGGCATGATGTAGACACGTAATTTTGTCCTCCTCAAAAGTTCGATTTTATTCATTTTTACCTTATCATATCATGTACCCTCACCAAAATACAAAAAAAGTAAATCTTAATAAAATCCCTAACAAACTTTTATTCTTTTAACACCCTAACAACCCTCTCCAATAAGAAAATGACAAATCACTACCTCACCACCTCATACCCTACCCCTTACTCCTACCCGCGTGTACCCCACAACCCCACTCACTCTCACAATTCACTCTACAATATATACTCTCACAATCACACAAAAGGCCACGGATCAGTAACCAAAAAACAACAAAAAAGAGCATATCTAAAAAATTTTTTGCCTTTCTTCTCCAAAAGGGCCACTCCATTAGCATACACAGAACCATACGTATACATTTTACACACAGAATATACCCACCAAAAACTCATTCTCCATACATGATATATAGATAATACACACAATTCTCACTGGAAAACACGGCATACACACACACAATACAAAATTCCTCCATCAATTTACCATTAACACACAGAAAACTTTTCATTTTTTTTAAGATTCACTGAAATTAGCACACTACACTTACACACAGAGAACACACAGTGGAGTTCGAGAAGAGAAGGAGAACGAGTGGAAAAAAAAAGATCGCGAAAGAGATGGTGAGATCAAAGATCTAATCGGATTTGGCCGAAAGAATATCGGGAAACTCAGCTAAATCGATGAAAAACGCCCACCACTAGAGCACCCACGATCTTACAGCTAAAAACCACCAAACCCGACCCCTCTTTATTTCCACTTTCGGCAAGACCGATCGGAGAAGACACCAGAACAGTCATGTTGTATGGGTTCAGGTATGGTTAATTCTTATTGTGTGGTTTTTGTCTTGAATTAGAGAAAAAAGGGCGCAAATCGAGGAAAACCAGCGAGAACGACCACTTTTTTGTACTAATCCATCACTGTTGAAGCTCGAAGTAGCTCGTAGGTCGACCAACAATACCAAACACGCACATACATGATTGGGAAAGTGGGTTCGGGTCCTATGATTTTCAAATCTGGTCTGGGTTGGGGAAAATAGAACAAAAAGGGACCGAAGTTGATGATTGGTCGTGATTGATATTCGATGTTGAGGTTCCATTGGAGGCGGTTCTATTTGAAATGATCATTTAATCAATAAAGCATTGAGGTCCATTTCTCATCTCATTCTCTATTCTATTTTGGAATTTTAGTTATTTGTTATGGGTGTGAATAACTTGTTTGTTATGGGTCCATTTTAGTTTTTTTTGAAATTTGAATCTTCGTTATGTGTTGGTTGATGTTGGTTTCGGATTTTGAAAAGTGAATTGATAAATCAAAGCATGTGTTAATCATGTTGGTTGAAATAAATTTGAGGACGGGAATCGAAAATTGATAAAAGTAAATATTATGATATTTTTGATACATTGTTGATGTTGAATGCGGTATGTTGTCAAGCGGATAGGCAAATGTAGACTTGGGTGGGAAAATTTAGGAATTGTGTTTGGTTGAATGTGCATGAGAATGAATGTTTTCTACTTTATCGCATTCGATACAAATGTATTCATTTAGCCGGGGAATGCCCCGATGTCTTCTGTATTTATTCACCAGGAAATGCCCCGACGTATCATGTTGGCAGAAAATGTTTGTGATGAAGGCCCGCAGCATAGGGTAAGGCATTGGAGCTTATTCTAGATTTAGTTTAGACTAGGATTTATATTTTCGTAGTTTTCTATTTTTGGACTATATAATTGGACTGGACTTTATATTTTTGGATTGTTTTGTTTTTGCTTATTGTTTGATTATTTTGCTTGCTTTTGTGTGTGTTATACATTTCATAATGCCAAAATAGTTGATACACTCTACCAAGCGACCGTGGTCGAACCACGGGATCGAGGGGTGCCTAACACCTTCCCCTCGGTCAACAGAATTCCTTAGCCGGAATCTCTGTTTGCAAACCAGTTTAAGAGTCAAATGGTTTCGGAAAGGATTTTTCAAAGGTGACTTGGCACACCGAATTATGCCAAGTGGCGACTCTGAATAACAATATAAATAGTCCTTTTTCGAAGAAAATTTTCATCTTTGTCACTTAAATAATAAAGCCCTTTCGGACTTTAAGATATAACTATAAATCTTTTGGAGTACGTAAAAAAGGGGTGTGACACTCTTCTCATTCATGAACTTATTTATGTGAAGTGCCGGATTTGGTTTTAAATTAAATATTCTATTTTACATTTATAGTTTAAGAAGTGATTTTATTTCAGAACAAAAAAAATTCAAAATTTGGACGTGAATTTGTTTAATTGGTAGCTCAGGAAACTCATGATTATTTTGCAGATGTGAATTGCAAGATAGAGAGAAATGATAATGGTTCCTATATATTTAGGATATCTGTCACTTCTAGCATTGTTGTGGTAGAGTTGAGAATGCAACTGGAACTGCTTATGAGAGGCAAGATTGTGAAACACGTGGATATCACTCCGACGGTTTTTCAACTTCTTTTCTCTGGAGAAGGAATTAACATTATGAGGACAGTTTATGGGGAGACAGGAGCCTATATTCATCTTGATAAGCATATATTTCATGTAAGAATTTTTAGTTATTTAGACAATGTTGATAGGGCTAAGCAGAGATTTATTGACTCCCTTCTGACAGTACATGAAACTAAACAACTTGCAGTGCATCTTCGTGGAGGACTTTTGCCTCCTGACCTGATGAAAAGAGTCGTTACAACATTTGGAACGGATCTTAGTGTGCTTAAAAAAAGGTTCCTGGGGCAGAGTTTTCTCTGAACACTAAGTGCCATTGCATTTATATCAATGGTAGTAATGATATGAAGAAAAACATTCAGGACATCATCTTTGAAATTACGCAGAGTAGTTTTCTAACTCAAACGAAATGAGATGAGGCTCACTGTGTTGTTTTCTTCTATGAATTGGAGGATCCTTATAGATTCAAAGCTTGTACCCATGTATTATGTTGCTCATGCTTGCTATAGCAGTGCAAGTTTGTGATCAAAACTCGAAAAGGTTTTTCCATGTGTTGTTTGCATTCTGATTTTGGGGAACCCTTTTTGCTTGCTGATTTGAAGTCTCTATTGTTAACTGAGAAGTTGGAAGAACTTCTTAAGGCTTTCTTGGGAGCTTTTGTGATATCCAATGTAGATACTTATCACTTTTTCCCCTCACCAGACTTCTTTTCAGTTTATCGCATGCATATAGTCGCTCATGCTTTCATAGCATACATCACAGACAAAAGATGCACCAAAATCCATATTAGAAGCTGTAATGAGATAAACTGAAGGGCAGTCTGGTGAGGGGCAAAAGAGGTAAGATTCCTGCGTTGGCTGTCACAAAGCTTCCAAGAAAGCCTTGAAAAGCTCTTTCAACTTCTCAGTTGACAATAGAGACTTCAAATCAGTAAGCAAAAAGGATTCCCCACAACCAGAATGCAAATAGCACATAGGGAAACCTTCCTGACTTTTGATCGCTGACTCACACTGCTCTAGCAAACACGAGCAACAGAATGCATGGGTACAAGCTTCGAGTCTATAAGGATCCTCCATTTTACAGAAGCAAATAGCACAGTGAGCCTCATCTCCTTTTGTTTGAGTTAGAAAACTACTCTGCGCAATTTCAGAGATTATGTCCTCAACGCTTTGCTTCATCTCTTTAGTATCATTGATACAGATACAATGGCGCTTTGTGTTCAGAGAAAACTCTTCCCCAGACACCTTTTCTTTAAGCACACTAAGATCTGGTCAAAATATTGTAACTACTCTTTCCATCAGGTCAGGAGGCAAAAGTTCTCCACGAAGATGCATCTCAAGTTGTTTACTTTCATGTACTGCCAGCGGGGAGTCAATAAATCTCTGCTCATCCCTATCAACATTGTCTGAAGAAAAAAAAATTCTAACATGCATGCTATGCTTGTCAAGATGAATATTGGATCTTGTCTCCCTATGAACTGTCCTCATAATGCTAATTCCTTCTAGAGAGAATAGCAATTGAACAACCGTCGGAGTGATGTCCACGTGTTGCACAATCTTGCCTCTCATAAGCAGCTCCAATGGCCTTCTCAACTCTACCACAACAATGGTGGAAGTGGCAGATATCCCAACTATATAGGAACCATTATCATTTCTCTCTAGCTTGCAATTCACATCTGTAAAACAATCACAAGTTTCCCTAAGCTACCAATTAAACAAATTCACGTCCGAATTCTGAAATTTTTTGGCTCTGAAATAAAATCACTTCTTAAACTATAAATGTAAAACAAAACATTTAATTCCAAATTCAGCACTTCACATAAATAAGTTCATGAATGAGAAGAGTATTAATAATAAGTCATTTGTTATTTTTTTTTTTTTTTGGTTAACATTTATTGTTATTATAATAAATGACATTAATAAAAATAGGATATAAAACAAAAAGAATAAAAAAAACTCAAAAAAGAAAAAGAAAAAAGTTAAATATGAATGGAGGTCATAGAGAGGTACCACATCATCTTATCTATGACCTTCCTTTATATAATATATAGATTGTGTCATGTAGTATTAAGTAAAGTCAAATTTTCAATTTTGATTGAGTAATTATTTCAATGATATCAAAGCATTTATTAGGTAACGAGTATAGAAGCCTTTCATAGAGTATGTTTTTATGGATTTATGAATGGTTTAAATACTTTATCAATTTTCATATATATATATATATATATATATATATATATATATATATATATATATATATATATATATATGTATGTATGTATAAGGTGATGTAGCACTCTCTATGACATCATCCATTTTTATTAATTTTTTTAATATTTTTGTCTTCGTTTTTTCATTAATCATTTTGTTTAATAATTAAAAAGATTATCATATTTATTATCAAATTACATATCAAGAGTTACAAAAAAATATTTATATTTCAAGAATGACATTTGTCTTCTTCTTCTTTTTTTCAATTTTTTATTTTGGACATTTTTCATATTTTTCTTTTTCCCACAATAAAATACAAAAGTATAATTTCTCCATAATTACTTTTATCTATAGTTAAACTGAATCGTTAATAGAGTACAAATTATAGACTTAAACTGAATGGTTAATGGAGTACAATTTCTCTATAATCTCCATTCACATTTAATTTTTTTTCCTTTTTTCTGACATTTTTTCCTTCATTCTTTACTTAATCAATTTGTTTAATAATTTTAAAAAATCTATCATAATTATTATAGCTAATTATATTCATAAGTTATAAAAAAATCTCTATCTATTTGCATCTCTACTTAAATAACATATCTTTTCAATTTCCTTCTTTATGACTTAACCAATCTATAAATAACAATCATGAAGTTGTTGGATGCACACTTTCATTTTCTCCTCCTCCGTCTTCTCCTTTTTTTATTTCTTTTCTTCATTTTTTTTTATAAATCATGTGTTTAATAAATTAAAGAGATGATATACAAAAGATGACATGATAATGTGGCCACCACTTCGATAAAGAACAGATATGCATTCTTTAGAATTTCATGTTGTGTCGATATAACAAAACACAAGTTCATCAACATGAAAAAAATAAATTTGATGGTTGTATAGAGAATTCATCAACACGAGATAGTTAGATTTTGGTATAAGCTCATCAAGATGAAAGCAAAAGAAGAGTCATATAATATCTCTCTTTTTGAGAATATGTTCATCTTTAATGCAGAATCCACTATGAATAATCCTCTCTTTTCTTTCTACCTATTACAATTTGCATTGGGTTATTGATTAAATTTTTATCATGCCATTCAAGTTTTGTATATAGAAAGACGTTTTTAGTTTTTCTTTTGATGTCTAATAATGATGATTAATTATATTATTCATTTATATGAATAGTTCAAATTGAAAATAGCAAATATATTTACTTATAATTTAGTTGATCTTAAATAAGCTCGCTTTATATATGCCATGATAGGTTAATTGGATAACAATTAAAATGTAATTTTATTTTATAATTTTTACCATTTGTAGGGTGGTGCGCGGATATAATAGATTTAATAGGTTTCTAGTGAATCTATTTTTATTTGTGCGTGGATATTTTGTTTCAATATCTTTTAATAATTTACTTTTTTCGTAAGATATATTCATTAATTATTTTATCCTGTAGTAATTATAGAGTTACAAATTCTTGTATAATAATTTATCCTATCTGTACTATAATGTATATCTAATTCTAGATTTTCAATGT
>NC_061120.1:3579281-3777067 GCF_002878395.1 Capsicum annuum | reverse complement strand
CTTGTTGCTAAAGGATTCACTCAAAAGGAAGGAATTGACTACACAGATACATTTTCTCCTGTGTCAAAAAAGGATTCCTTGCGCACAATATTGGCATTACCAGCCTATTTTGACTTAGAATTGCAACAGATGGATGTGAAAACCGCATTTATCAATGGTGATCTAAAGGAAGATGTTTATATGAAACAACCTAAAGGTTTCTCCTTTAGTGATGGTGGGCACTTGGTATGTAAGTTGAATAAATCCATATATGGACTAAAACAAGCCTCACGTCAATGGTATTTGAAATTTCACAATGTTATCTCTTCATTAAACTTTGTTGAGAACATTGTGGATCAATGTATATACCAGAAGGTTAGTAGGAGTAAAATATATTTCCTAGTTCTATATATGGATGATATCTTACTTGCATCCAATGATAAGGGAATGATACATGATGTGAAACAATTTCTCTCTAAAAGTTTTGATATGAAAGATATGGGTGATGCATCTTATGGCATTGGTATTAAGATTCATCGAGATAGACATCAAGGTAACTTAGGTTTATCTCAAGAAGCCTATATCAATAAAATTTTAGAGAGGTTTCAAATGAAATATTGTTCACCAAGTGTAGCTCCTATTGTGAAGGGTGACAAGTTCAACTTGAATCAGTGCCCGAAGAACGAGCTGGAGAAGGAATAAATGAAAGACATTCCATACGTTTCTGCTGTTGGAAGCTTAATATATGCTTAGGTTTGTACAAGACCTGACATAGCATTTGCTATTGGAATATTAGGAAGATATCAGAGTAATCCAGGTCAAAGAAAGTCTTCAGATATCTTCAAGGGACGAAAGATTACATGCTTATGTACAAACGATCAGATGACTCAGAAGTCATTGGCTACTCTGATTCAGACTTTGCTGGCTGTATTGATTCACGAAAATCAACTTCTGGATACATTTTTATGTTAGCCGGTGGAGCTATATCTTGGAGAAGTGCCAAACAGACTTTGATTACTGCTTCTACTATGGAGGCTGAGTTCGTTTCTTGTTTTGAGGCTACCTCACATGGTGTATGGATAAAGAGTTTCATTTTTGGGCTGAGAATTGTCGACTCTATCTCTAAGCCATTAAAGTTATATTGTGACAATTCAGCTGTTGTGTTTTTGCCTAAGAATAACAAAAGTGGTAGTCAAAGCAAGCATGTCGACATCAAGTATTTAGCGATAAGAGAACATGTTACAGAAAAGAAAGTGGTCATAGAACACGTCAGCACTGAAGTGATGTTAGCTGATCCTTTAACTAAAGGCATGCCACAACAAAAATTTAAGGATCATGAAGTCACAATGGGACTTAGTTTTACTATGTAAATTTTCATTGTAACAATGAATGTAGACATTTCTCTTATTTGAAACTATGTGCACATTCAGTTTGTTTTGAGAAATGTCACTAAAGTATGGACCTAGAATAAACATTGAGTTTATTCATTAAGTAATAAGGGGTAAGGCTTAGAGGCATAACACACTGTGATACATGAAAGATACTACTCGCTTTAGAGGAACTATCGTCATGATTCATGTCTTATGCTTCACATATGGGATGAGAGTATACGGACCAAGTGGGAGAATGTTGGCATTTTGTTCTTTATGTTCCGTAACTTCTCACTTATCCTCTTAACTTGAATTTCAAATTCAAAATTCTTTGATAATAACTGTTGCCGCCCTCTTATAATGCCCAACTGCTTCTGATGGTGGAATGGTTATATAAATGTGTCATCTACGGTTCTGATCCCTAAGCATAATCCTCATAAAAAATTCACACCATCTAATGTGAGGTTGAGTGCTTAGAAGACTCACCGGAAAGCAACGTTGACAATGTTAGTTAACTTCGACATCAACTACAGACCCTCAGCAATGGCTGGAGGTATGTCTATTCCATATTTCCGCTGCGCTACTCTGATTTTTCGGCCAACAATTAATTGATGTAAATGATTGAAATCCCTCCACCCTTAATTGAGAATAAATGATAAACTATCAGAAAAATGATAGTTCTCATAGAAGATCGTTGATATATTATGGTAAGCAACAGTGGTATATGAAGATCGTTGATATATTAAGACCGTGTGAAGAAGAAGGATCAAGAATATTTTGTCAGAAAATCAAGGCAAAAAGGGGAGATATGTCAGGATTTTTGCCCCGATTTTCTTACTAAATTTAAGTTTTACTTTTTCTAAGAAGGAAAATAAAAGTTACTATAATTACTTTTACTTTTCCTGAAAGGAAAATATATAAATTTTCCATATTTGGAAAACTGTTTTCTTGGAGAAAAGGTTTTGGAACTCTATAAATAGAAAAAGAAAACCCTTCTCATACCATAACACAATAGCATCTATAATGTAGTCCTTTAAAGAGTCTTTATTTAGGGGAAGATTTTCTCTCTCATTAGTTTTTATGTTTTTTATATTAGGTTTTATATGTAGGCCAATTGGCCAAATAATATAATAATATTAAGCATTTTAGTATTATTTTATGTGTCTTCTGAATTGTCACCACAATGGTTTGCAATTAATAGCTTTCGCATAACGCCCTATCGATTTCGAACCCAATAACTCTCGCTGCATTAAGGTATATTTGATTATAATCTATAATCTATATTAATATTTATAATTTGTGCCCATAATTTATATCAAAATCTAAATGTATAATCTATAATTTATAATCTATATCTATAATCTATATATCTATAATCTAAAATCTACAATCTATATTTTTCCAATGTGGGACAATTGGCTCATAAAAATCGCTTCCGCCTGAGAACTAACGACCTCGTTGGTCATGGATGAGCTCAGTTGGTCATGGCTGGCACCCCTCTTAGGTCCAGGCCATAACTCCTGGTGCATAGGCCACCACTCCGAGTCGAGGCTCCACGCATGGATAGATCCTCATTGGTCACGGCTATGCCCAGTTGGTCACGGCTGGCACCCCTCTTAGGTACAGGCCACCACTACTGGCACACATGACACCACTACGAGTCACGGTCCAACGTACGACTCCCCACACGTGGATCGATATTGTTATGAACCAATTATCCCACATTGAAAAAATAGAGAAATGCTAATGGGGTTATATACCAAATGATTTCTCCCAGCTACTAGACTAGTCTTTTGGGTTGGTCTCTCCCGTTTGGTTTATAACATTGGTGCTCTTGTTGAGAGTCTCATACGTGGGAGTCGTGACTCGGAGTGGTGGCCTATGTGCCAGTAGTGGTGGCCTAGACCCGAGGGATACCAGCCGTGACCAACTGGGAATAACTGTGACCAGTGAGGAGTCCGTGACTCGGAGTGGTGGCCTGGACCCGAGGGGTGCCATCCGTGACCAACTAGGCATATCCGTGGCCAACGAGGAACAAACCACGTATGGAGCCGCGTCTCGGTGTGGTAGCCTGGAACTAAGAGGGGTGCCATCCGTGACCAACGAGTTCGTTAGTTCTAAAGCGGAGGCGATTGTAATGAACCAATATCCCACATTGGAAAAAAAGAGAAATGCTAAAGGGGTTATAAGCCAATGGGTTCTCCGACCTACTAGACTAGTCTTTTGGGTTGGGCTCTCCCGTTTGGTTTACAAAAGTGTGGGTGGTTGCTTTTTAATGACTTTTAGTTCCTATTGAGTTATCGATATATTTTTTTACATTATGTTTGGATTGATTCTGCTGTTGTATTTGTTGTGCTCAGGTGACTAGGCAAAAAGGGTGGTTTTCGGCACTTAGTGGGCTTGAGATATCCATCGTGACAAGGCCTGTTATTGGATCATGACACAGAGTCAACTAACTCTTTTGCAATACTAGTAGGGTGCTCGGCTAATCAGGGTACCACATCTAGTGCAACTAATGGACCATATCAGAACAAGTTCTATGCCCTTTAGACTCGACAGGATCAGGAGGGTTCTCTTGATGTGGTCACTAGTACATTATAAGTTTTTCGTATTTATGTTTATACATTGTTAGAACCCAAAACCACACTTTCCTTTATGACTCCCTATATAGTAGGAGATTTTAGTGTCAGTCCAGAAATCCTCGCAGAACCTTTTTCAGTTTCTATCCAGTTAGTAGTTCAATCATAGCCAGACACGTCTAGAAAAATTGACCTGTCACTGTATCCTAGAAAGTCACTTAAGTCGATCTTGTACAATTAGACAAGACCAATTTTGATTTCATTCTTGGCATAGGTTAGCTCCACTCTTGCTGTGCCTCAGTTGATTGTAGAAAAAGAATAGTCTAGTTTCAGTTTCAAAATGATTTAGTCCTAGAGTGGAAGGGTAGTATCTTAGTTCCTATAATTCAATTTGTCTCTTTCCTTAAGGAAAGTAAAATAATTTCCAAAGGGTGCATTAATCATCTTGTGCGAATCAAGGACTCAAGGTCTAAAATCCTAAGTCTTGAGTCAGTTCCAATTGTGAATGAATTTCTAGAAGTTTTTCCTGAATATTTGCACGAAGTTTTTCTCGAGAGGTAAATTGACTTTGGAATATATCTCCTTCTTGATTCTAGCCTATGTCAATTCTACCTTATCGAATGGATCTATCCGATCTTAAGGAATTAAAAGAACAATTGAAAGATCTCCTAGACAAGGATTTCTTTAGGCATAGTGTCTCTCTATGAAGTTCTTTTCGTACTCAAAAAAGATGGTTCTCTCATAATATGCATCGATTATTGGCAGTTGAACAAGGTCACGATTAAGAATAAGTATCCCACATTCCCAGGATTGATGACCTGTTTGACAAACTTCAAGGTGCCAACTGTTTTTCTAATATAGACCGCAGGTCTGGCTATCATCATCTCAGAGTCAGAGAATGTGACATTCTAAAGACATCATTCAGAACCATATATAGTTACTTTGAATTTGTTGTTATGTCTTTCGGACTAACGAATGCTCCTGCAACTTTTATGAACTTGATGAACAAGGTGTTCTAGCAGTACTTGGACATATTTGTTATAGTCTTCATAGATGACATCCTTGTGCATTCTTTGAGGATGAACATGCAGACCATTTGAGGATTGTCTTGCGGACTCTTAAAGATCACCAGTTATTCGCTAAATTCAATAAGTGTGAATTTTGACTGAAATTAGTAGCATTCATAGGTCATATTATTTCTGGTGAAGGAATTCGAGTTGTTCCTCAAAAGACCTCCATCAGATATCAAGAGCTTTATAGATTTGGACGGTTACTACAAATGATTTATTGAAGGATTTTTCTCTATTACTTCTCCCATGTCTATACTGACTTAGACGAAAGTTAAATTCTAGTAGTCTAATTCTTATGAGAAGAGTTTTCAGGAGTTAAAGAGTCAACTCACCTCCGCTCTAGTTATTAATAAGGGCAATATTGCAAAGTTATACTATCAATCATTGTTTTCTTAATAGGTGTGTCATCTCAATTTGTAACGAGTAAAATCGACCGAAGAAAGTACCAGCAATGAATCACTATCACCTACTTTTCCAACAAAAGGAATGAGAACAACAAATATAACAAAAGGTATGAGAACAACAGATATAAGTCACACAACTAGTGAAAATATATTTATTTGCTCTTTTTAAAATCAATCATTGTACCAAACTTTATCTGACTCCAAAAGGCGTTCATATTGTGTGTTGGGATGAGCTTAAAATGGTAAAATGAAGAAAATATTAAGTGGGTAGAATTCAAAATTGAATAATAGTTCCTCCTTCTTATTGTTGAAAGCTTTTCTTTGGAGTGATTCAAATTCTGTATTGTGATGGACAATGTTGTCATGTTAAAAATTAAAATAGTAAAATGAAGGAAGCTTCAATATGATTTTGGTATTGTGAATAGTCTTAGACTAAAGTATTTTCTTATGATGTGTGAAATATAGATGCTTAAGTAGTAATTGATTAAGGAAAGACTTAAAATCAACACTATACTGTGCCTTAATCTGTAGAGGCGAACTCAAGATTTGAAGTTTGCGGATTCTGAAAATTTTTTTGCAGAAAAGAGCAAACCTACATCTAAGACAAAAGAGGCCTCAATAGCCACGCATCCACTACTAGGCCAAGCGACAAAATTTTTATATTGGTTTACACTATATATATATTTTTTTAATTTAAATAGGATTTACACTATATAATTATATACATATATTTAAAATTTATTGGTACAAAAATAGAATTTATGCAAAAGTTACTGGATTAGCCCGAACCCTCGTAATGTACCGTAACTCCAGCCCCTGTTAATTTGAAAGTACTTGCTTTAGCTATGTTGAATGTACTATATCAATAGTAGCATATATATATAGAGATTTTCTTCTGAAAATAAATCAACATTAATCCTCCTTGTGTCTTTTTATGCTTCAAAAATCTTCTCACATGGAAAAATGTTTTTCACCATCATTTCAACTAAAAAGTTCAATCTTTCTCATAGTTTTAATTCTATCGCAATTCCTATGATGTTTCAAAAAAATTCCCAATCTCTTCTTTAATAATGTTTTCATTGAAGAAGACATCAATCCCAGAAGTACTTTCAATCTTAATGGAAAAACAATTGTTTAAAGAAAAACACTTTCCTTTTTTAAGAAAAAAGTTTTAATGAACTGTGAAAAAACTTTCGAGGAAGAAAACAGAACTATAAAAGAGAAGTATAAAAAGATAACAGAGGAGTGTCTCAAGGAGTATAAAAGGAAAAATGATTTTCTATATGAGAGAATTGATGAATTAAAGAATTTTGCATTACCTCTCATATAGCAAATCAATTTTCCCCTTATGTCCCTGAAGTACTCTTCTATTACCTTTTTATACTTCTCCTTTGGTAGTCCTTAATTTTTACTTCCTCGAAAGTTTTTTCACAATCAATCAAAATTTCTTGCACAAAAAAAAGATGTTTTTTTTAACCAATTGTTATCCTTAAGATTGAAAGTATTACTGAAATCGATGTCTTATTCAAGATAGATGGATAGATGGATGGATGGATGGATGGATGAATGGATGGATGGATAGATGGATAGATGGATAGATGGATGGATGGATGGATGGATGGATGGATGGATAGATGGATAGATGGATGGCTGGATAGATAGATAGATAGATAGATAGATAGATGGATGGATAGATAGATATTGGAATAGCTGGGCTCGTGAATTCCCTGGCCCTTCCATGGATTTTCTTAGTTCGTGTGGCTAATACGCACCGGGACCTTTACCCTCTACCTTAAACCGCCCCCTAACCCTCTACCCTAGTTCTCGTCCTCCACACCTTCCTTTAAGGTTCATGCTTTTTTAACCAATTGTTATCCTTAAGATTGAAAGCATTACTGAAATCAATGTCTTTTTCAATATAGATGGATAGATGGATGGTTGGTTGGATGGATGGATGGATGGATGGATGGATAGATAGATAGATAGATAGATATTGGAATAGTTGGGATCATGGATTACCGGCCTTTCCATGGATTTTCTTGGTTCGTGTGGCTAATGCGCACTAGGACCTTTACCCTCTACCTTAAACCGCCCCCTAAACCTCTACCCTAGTTCACGTCCTCCACACCTTCCTTTAAGGTTCATGTCTTCCGTAAGCTGTAACTTCTCCATATCATGCCTAATCACCTCCCTCCAATATTTCTTCAGGCTGCCTCTACCCGGCCTAAAACCATCAATAGCCAGTGTCTCACATGTCCGCACTGGAGCATCAGAGCCCTTCCTCATCACGTTACCAAACCATCATAACCTCATTTCTCATATCTTGTCCTCTATCGAAGCCACTCCCTTCTTCTCCTGAATAATCTCATTCCTCACTCTATCTTTCCTGGTATGTCCACACATCCATCGCAATATCCTCATCTATGCCACCTTCAACTTTTGGATATAAGTGTTCTTAACTAGACAACACTCCGCTTAATACAACATAGTCGGTCGGACTTCCACTCTATAGAACTTACCTTTAAGCTTCAGGGGTACCTTCTTATCACATAAAATTCTAGAAACGAGCCTTCATTTCAACCACCTACCCCAATACGATACGTGACATACTCGTCAATCTCACTATTGCCCTGAATCATAGACCCCAGATACTTGAAACTCTCCCTCTTGTGAATAGCCTGAGATTCCAGCTTCACAACCATGTTAGCCTCCTGCAACACATCACTAAACTTACACTCCAAGTACTCCATCTTGGTCCTGCTCAACCGAAATCCTTTAGACTCCAGAGTCTGTATCCAAATCTCCAACTTATCACTGACTCCTCCTCGAGTCTCATCAACTAGAACTACATCATCAGCAAATAACATACACCAAGGCACCTCTCCTTGAATATGCCGCATCAAAACATCTATCACCAAGGCAAATAAAAAGGGGCTAAGAGTTAATCCCGGGTGCAAACCAATTAAAACCAAAAAAAGCTCTAAATCTTCACCTACCGTCCTTACACAAGTCTTTGTTCCATCATATATGTCCTGAATTGACCTAGTGTACACCAAGGGCACCCCCTATAGCCCACAATTAACTCCACAGAATTTCCTTGGTTACTCTATCATATGCCTTCTTCAGATCAATAAACATCATGTGCAAATCCTTCTTCCTCTCCCAAAACTGCTCCATTGATCTTCTTACAAGGTGAATGGCCTTGTAGTTGTGAGACCAGTCATGAAATCAAACTGATTCTCAACTGCAACTCAACCACCCTTTCTCAAACCTTCATAGTATGACTCAATAGCTTAGTACCTCTATAGTTATTGTAACTCTGAATATCTCCCATTTTCTTATATAATGGAATCATCGTACTCCACCTCCAAGCTTCAGGCATCTTTGCTGCCCTAAAAATTATATTAAACAACCTTGTAAACCACTCCAAACAGGCCTCGCCAGTATACTTCCAAAAATTCACTGGAATCTCGTCAGGCCCCGTTGCCCTACCTAGACGCATCCTACGAATATCCTTGTTGACCTTCTCAACCTCAATCCTCCTACAATAACCATAATCATGATACTCTTCAAATTTCTCCAAGCCCCCCAACACAAAGCCTTTGTCCCCTTCGTCATTCAAAAGTGTATGAAATAGGACTGCTACCTCTTCTTAATGAGGGCATTCTCAACCAATACTGTACCATCCTCTCCCTTGATGTACTTCACTTGTGTCAAGTTCATAAGACCTCCGCCCTGTGGCCTTGGCAAGTCTAAACAAATTCTTTTCCCCACCTTTCTCCTCTAAAGCTGCTACAAGCTCTCATAAGCTGTTGACTTAGTCATCACTACCTCTAACTTAGCCTCTCTTCTAGATACCTTATACTCCTCCTTATTTTTCCATCTCTTCTCATCATCCTTGCTCTCAACTAACTTCGCATAATCCACCTTCTTCAACTCTACCTTTATATTAACCTCCTCGTTTCACCGCCAGTCCCCTCGATACGTGCTAGAATGACCTTTCGATACACCTAATACCTCTCTAGCAGTCTGCCAAATTAAATTGGAAGTCGTCTCCCACATACAATCCACATCTCATATACCTTCCCAAGCCCCCTACTCTTTAACTTCTCCCCTAACTCTAAAGCACAAGCCAAAGTCAAGATACCCTACTTAATCCTGGATCGAGCCTCCATACTTTTCTTCTTTCTGCCCTTATTGATTACCAAGTCCATTATCAACAACCTATGTTGAGTTGAAAGATTCTTGGTAGGTATGACTTTATAGTCCTAACATAGTGCTCGATCACCCTTCCTAAGGAGCAAAAAGTCATTCTGAGTCTTGGCTACCGAAATACAAAAAGTAATAAGGTGTTTTTCCTTTTTCAGAAAGCTTAAATTCGCTATCCACAATAAATCCCTAGAAAAATCCAGCGGAGAAGCCCTTTTTTTATTTCTCTCCCCAAAACCAAAATTGACATGCATATCATCATAGCATCTTGACAAAGACCCAATATGCCCATTGAAATTTCCACCCACGAAAAGCTTCTCAAAGCTTGGAACGTCCCTCACTACCTCATTCAAAATCTTCGAAAAGCCCTTCTTCTCCTCCTCATCTAAACCTGCTTGTGGAGCATAGACACTAATAACGTTAGCCTAAGACCCTCTAATGACCAACTTAATAGATATCAACCTACCACTGGCTCTCTTAACCTCCATCACCTTCTCTCAAAGTTTGTCACCTACTAAGATACCTACCTCATTTTTATGCCTCACTCTACCCGAGTACCACAATTTATATCCATCCACATCTCCCGCCTTAGTGCCTACCCATTTAGTCTCCTGGACATACGCTATACTAACCCTTTATTTTCTAAGAATCTTC
The DNA here is from genome assembly GCF_002878395.1 of Capsicum annuum. Classification (NCBI taxonomy): domain Eukaryota; kingdom Viridiplantae; phylum Streptophyta; class Magnoliopsida; order Solanales; family Solanaceae; genus Capsicum; species Capsicum annuum. The sequence goes on along the minus strand of NC_061120.1, from coordinate 3,766,802 downwards.
ATCAACTCTATAGAATTGTCATGAAGTGTTCCTATGTTCCAGGACCCAACTCTCAACCTAGAAGTCCCCTTGTCCCACCTAGCCCTACTCCCCCTCACCCCCAACCCCGAACCCGATCTTAGCCCTGACCCCAACCTATGACATGACCCTATCCCACTATCAATTACCCCAACCACTACTCAAAAGGATATGTTAGAAGAAAAACAATGAAAAAGTAAACAAAAAACACCACGACCAAAAGGATAAGGCTAAAATAGCTCAATAAACAAACAAAACTAGCAGGCTGGCTTGATACACACAAGCAAAAACAGGCACTGTCCTACCCACCATAAATAGGTATACTAATAAAGAACACCTTCTAAATTATGGATACATTGAAATCAGAAATACCACAGGAATAATCAAGAAAAATCAAAGAACTAATCACGATAGAAAAAGAGACAGGACGCCTACACCCAATACCTAGAGCAAAATAAACTAGAGAAGAATGAAATGAGTGCACCTTATACTAGGAGAGGACTTAGTGAAAGATTCTTTCTTGATTGTTTTGTTGAATTTCGGCAAATTATTGCAGGAATTGGTCGCCGAAATTTGTTGCGCCGCCTTTACCCTACTGCTCATACTGCGTCCCTGTAATTGGTCGCTGGAAAAATGTGTTGGTTTGCTGAAATCTTGATATCGCCGCCTGAAGTGCCGGATTTGAACTTGTAGTACCTGAAAAAGATTATAAACAAAGGAGAAAAGTGCAGAAAGCAGAAATAAGAAGAAAAAACGATGATCAAATTTCGTTGGAGAATGATGCCACTCGTCGGGGCTGGGATCATCCTTGAGAGCAACCGTGATTGAAAATCATAGAACTCCAAGAGAGAATTTCGTCGACATAGTGGCGACGAAAAGCGTTAGCAATAAAAAAACTTAGATTGCCAAAGAAGAAATAATACTTCACCGGAGCAGTGGTAGTAATCCCCGAGCAGAAGTATGGCCGGACAGTGAACACCGAAGATACGTCGGAGAATATCAATAAATTCAATTTGTATCATACTATATATTTTAAATAAATTTATTATTTGTCCATTATTCATTTAACAAGAGCTATTATATTAGAACTTACATGTTCAACTGTTTGATTTTATAAAGAAAGAGTATTTTATTTTTTAGTGATTTTAATTTAGTAATGAAAAAGATTGTCGCCGAAAAATAAGGAAAAACATTCAAGTTTATTTACAATTCTCAATGTATTGGTCTCAGATAGATCTATTATTTATAAAGTAATTACTTATCAATTGAGTTACCTTTGCGAGCTAATCAAGAGGAGCTCGTCACTAAATCGATCTCCAACAAGATTAATAACCCAAGGCTGAAGCAAAAGAAAACTAACATTGAAATGAGCTTCCAGCAGCGCCATTTATGAATGTTTCTGGACGGTTCTCATTTTGAAACCCTACTTTAGGTCATATTTATAGAGGGTTAAGAATGGACCGAGTCTTAACCCACAAAATCTTGAATTTTTTGTTTCGGTTTTGCTTTTTGGGCTCAACTGAGTCTGTTTGGTACAACTTTTTTTAATGGAAAAATTTCAGAAATAGCAACTATAGAGCCTTAATTGTAAGTTTTATAGCAACCTTTTCAAAATTATAAAAAATAGCAATATGTATTTTGTATTTTATTAAATTGTTCCTAGTTAAATACATATACAATTAAAGATTCTATTCCTAATTTAACTCCAATCTGTTTCAGTTTAATATGAAAAAAATGTTCCTCAATTTAAGGAACATTTAATTTGACAGATTTCTTAACCTTTTACATATATCTTTTCCTTTAATGACTCTATTTTAACCACAACCATTATTTTACATCAACATAATTCAAAATTCTAAAAAAAATTTCATAATCTACAACTCATATCAATTTTTTTAAAAAAATGACTGCTTCCAAAATTTATGTGCATCGTTTAATGTTTTGAGCAGAGTTTGATAAGACAACACTGTAAATACAGGTATCAATAAACAAATATGACTTTGTTTGTGAATTTTCGAACTATATTTGTGAAAATCGCTGGAAAAATCGTAACAACAACGGTTTGATCAGTTCTCGAACAAAGTGGTTTGATTGATAATTTTTTTTTATAAATTAGTGTTTTCCATCACGTTATGTAGGTTGAATATTGATATACAATTGTTACAGTTTATTTTGTATTTTTTATTTTCAATTAAATAATTTGTTCTTGTTAGATTTAGTTTCGAAGTTTTGTATATAGTAATAAGTTATTATGTCAAAGGGTTCGAACATTGTAGACCTGTAATAATCATTGATGCAAGTCATCTCAGAAAATTATATACTGGTACTTTTGTAGCTGCTTATACCATGGATAGAATCGTAAGTCCTTCTTATATGTGTATTTAACATTACAGATGCTGCCAGCTACTTGTATTTGTAAAATACATATACAGTCTGTTTATGCGATCACTGATAGTTACTTTTATGTATTTTAATTTACATGTGCTTCCAGCTATACGTATTTAAAAAATACATATGCACTCTGTTTTAAGTGTTTGAATGCATTTGTTTTTTTTTTTAAAAAAATATACAGGCCATATATTTCTAAAAATACATGCAATATACATATGCAGAGTTTGTAAAATACAATTTCTAAACTAGAACAATTACAAAAGTCAAATGAATAATTGTTGTTATAATTTTAATTTTATTTTAATAATTTCAGGTTATACCAGCCTCAGAGTATGTCTATATAGTACACGACAAAGATAAATATTTTATTGTTTGCCTTAAGAAAAAAAAATTCTTGCCACGCATTCCAATAGGACGAGATACCGTGTGTGCATTCTTATGAAGTACTTGATAGCAAGAATTTTCAAAAGGGATCATATTACTCTGACCTATACAAATCAAAAACTGTGTTAATAACGTATGAACTTCCCATTTATTCTATACCACACAAAGATGATTGGTTGATTCCACAGGAGATATTGGAGGAGATAGTTTTCCCCCCAAAATACAAGTGACCCCCTGAAAGACCTGCAAAGAAGGATCGTGAAAAATTGAAAAGAGATATATTTGTTAAGAAAAATAAAAAATATCGTAGTTCATGTGGATTTAAAGGTCGCAATAGGTGTTCATGTAGAAAATATAATAAATGATAAGTTTACAGATGTATGCATTTCAAAAATAATTGTTTTTTCACTGATTATTTTATGATTCTAAATCTCGATACAAACTTTTGATGATGTTGACTTTTTTGTTGTTAAACTGTTGCAAATGTTATCATCATGAATATATTTTATAAGACATATACCATTATTTATTTATACGTAAAAAAGTGTACATCACACAAGTCAATTTTTTGGTCTGAAAAATACATATGAGATTCTAATAAAAACGTATACCGATCTATAAAAACTAAAAATAAGTTAACATATATTTATGTAATAAATAAAATAATTAAAAATACATATAATGACTTATCAATTACTTACCAAAATCAATAATCATAAATGAATATGCATTATTCATAGATATATATGAGTAACTATGTAAGTATGAATCATAAATACATATGCTTCATTTAAATACACAGACTTATGCAAAACAATACAATAACTTTGTATTATTCGAAAGTATATGTGCATAACTGAAAAAAAAATACATGCATTACTCAAAATACATATTCATTACAAAAAAATACATATTCATACAATGAAAAATATTATATGCAACCTCACCTTACCTTATATGTATTACAAAAAATACATATGCATACAATGAAAAATACAAATACATCATTCAAAAATACATATGATGACTGAAACATATATATTCATTATTGAAAATTATACTCAAAACTGAAAATCACATATTCATACCAAAATATGCGTAACAATAACATAAAGTAAAGCCAAACAATTCTATTTGGAAAGCATAACGATCAAAAATCTAACAATCACATAAAAAAATATTAAGATATCATCTTTCAACTATATCTTAGTCCTCCTAAAATTCAATGTTGCCAAATACAACAAATACAAATAAACTTCAAATATCATGCACTTTAGTATCTTCTGTTATCCCAATATCCCTAGCAGGCCTCATCGGTGCTTTATCATCACTTTTAGCCTTCTCATCTTCTTTCTTCTAAGCATAATTTCACAACATTAAAATATATCTTGTGCGAAGAAGATCTGGATCAGAGTCAATATTTGGAATACAGTCACCAAAAGTAACGCACTCAGCATATGTCACCATATATAAATCACAATACCTGCAAATACATTAATGAATAAGTAAGTATTTGCAAATACCTCCTCATCAAACAGTAAATCATGCTTGTTTGAAACACAGTTAAAGCCAGTGACCACATCAAACTCTCTCGGACTGAAATGAAGACTTGTACCATTTGCACTTGTAGACTATGACACTTGTAGAACTTTTCTTTGTCTCAAGTGACAGTGACATTGAAACTAAAAACAAAGCATATCTAATATATGTCTTAATATTTAGAAATATAGTTATATTTCAAAACAATACCACATATGTATCTACAAATACATAATGAAGTTTTATATCAGTACCAAACAGAAATACATATCTATGCTGGACACAATTACACTACATAAAATACAAATACATATGGTAATGTAATATATATATATATATATATATATATATATATATATATATATATATATATATTCACATTATAAAGAAATAAATACATAATAGAACATATTGTCCATCAAATATAAGATTTCAATTACAAAAACAACTATCATATCATCGCAATTATATTTTATCAGTTATCGGTAACAAATACAAATAATTATATATATATATATATATATATATATATATTCACATTATAAAGAAATAAATACATAATAGAACATATTTTCCATCAAATATAAGATTACAATTACAAAAACAACTATCATATCATCGCAATTATATTTTATCAGTTATCGGTAACAAATACAAATAATTATACATTACTATATTCAAATACATATCTACACGTGAACAAAAACAACTCTTATCAGTACACAATAAAAATACAAATACAACACTAAACAGAATCAAAATACAAAATACATATCGACAGTGTAAAAAATATATTTTAAAATAATAATCTGTAATAAAAAATACATATAGATATTGTACATCAACTATATAATATTACAAATACAAAAATACATATTTATACTTTACCAATTATAAGTAACAAATACATTTCTTATAGTAGCAAAATACAAATACAAATACAACAACAACAACAACATACCCAGTGTATTCCCACCTAGTGGGGTCTGGGGAGGGTTGAGTGTACGCAGACCATACCACTATCTCAAGAGAAGTAGAGAGGCAGTTTCCGATAGACCTCCGGCTTAGGACCAAAAACAGTATAACAAATACAAAAATTAAGCGCATATAAACTAGTATGGTACACAAAATAAACTAACAGTATGACAGACACAAAAATAAGTGTATAATAAACTAGTATGGGATGCAAAAAAGCCAACACCACTAGCCCCAAACTACATCCACAACACTACGAACCAAAAAATCTAGACCCAAAGGAGCACTCCCCTATTACTACCTCCGCTCTCCTACCCCTAACCCTCTACCCTAATCCGCGTTCTCCACACCTTCCTACCAAGGGTCATGTCCTCTGTAAGTTATAATTGATCCATATCATGCATAATCAGCTTCCTCTAATATTTATTCGGTCTACCTCTAGCCCACCTAAAACTATCTGTAATACCCCAGAAAATTTTTCGTTGAAATTTTGTGCATAAACGTGTTAGGTTCTATCTTCTAAAATGAATTATAAATTTTTAGTGTGGAATGTCATATATTATGACCCACCATTGCGTAGAGTATCGAATAATCTTTCCAACGATATGTGGATCATCCAAAATGGACACCCGAGCGACGAGTTATGAACATTTCGATCGAACCGTGAATAGTAGTGAACAGTAAAACGTGCAGGAAAAAGTACTGAGGCCTGGCGTATTTTTGCTCCAACTTTAAATGATCATAACTCCTTGTACATAATAAGCTGGGTAATCTACCATATAGCAAAGGAAAGCTCTGCGAGTCCTCTTTCAAATGAAATTGGTTTCATCCAATTTGTCTATCGAAGCAAAAAGTTATAGTCGATCTACTTCAGCCTATCAAAAACGAATTTTTGGGTCAAACTCAAACAATCATAACTCCTCATACACAATGATCTGGGTGAGATACTATATATCAATGGAAAGATATGAGAATCCTTTTTCTAATGAAATTAGATTCATCCAATTTGGATATCAGAGAAAAACGTTATGGTTGATTTACTTCAGACTATCAAACTAGTATACTAAAGGATAGATTCGAGAATTATTTGATTTTTAGGGGCGTTTTGGTCATTCTACCTCACCCAAAATCTGTCCCCTATATTAAAGCCTATTAGAAGCATTATATGTTATATTTTATCAAATTCCCTCAAAAAGAAAATCCTAAGCTCCTGCATCCAACTTCAAGAACCTCCAAAGTTCACCATTAATTCTGCAAATTTATTTAAGATTCCAAGTTCCTCGTTCAAGAACTCCAAGAACCATCATTCAAAGGCACGATTAACATCTCAAAAATCATTATCGATCTAAAGTTAATCATTCAAGGTATGTGGGAGTTTTCAACAAGAACACTCTTTCGTTCTTGTGCCCAAAAGTAATTTTCTTTACAAAGGCATGATTTTTATTTGATTTTTACGAATTTGAAGCATGAACCCATATCTTATAATGATTATTATGAAATCTTGATGTTTATGATTTTTAAAGATGAATTTACATGTGTGGAGATATAAAGCATGAATCTTGAACGATATTTATCATGATTTTGATATTTGGGTCATGAATCCCCATTGGAAATTGTATTTTTTTGAGAAAGTGTGTGTTATAAGCACGTTGATGTTGAAGATTTGAGATATTTTCAATGATTTGACCTTTTGGTCTTAATGGAGTAGTTTTAAACTCGAGTGTGAAAGAAATCCACAACGTGGTTGATTTTGATAAATGTGAAGCATGATGGCTCCCGATGTATATTTATGTATTACTGAAATTGTTTTGTTGTGGATTGTCTTTGAAATGATCTGAGCTAAGTCCGGAAAAAATCTTTAGCACCGAGTGGGAGGTATAAAGTGACCTTACTTCCCTAGAACTACGTGCCCCCGTAGGATTGAGACTGAGGCTGATTTATATAGTGATCACTAGTTTGTGTGGATTTGATATCGATAGTCCTATCCGATGGCAAGGATAGGAAGGCTCTCCCTAACGTGGGTTGTACGTTGGACTCCATGTAGCTCACATGGTTTATGTCGGTTATAGGATCTCCCAGTGTGTGTGTGTTTCCTTGTGTCTATGGTGAATGGTGAAGTGATTTGAAAGTGGAATTGTGAAAGTTATTCTTTCGAAAGATTTAAATGATATTTACATTATGAGAATTGATATTCTTGATGAACTGAAAGTGATTGACAAATTATATGATGACTCACATGTGTTATTGTACTTATTTCATCCTCTCATGATTATGATGATTTTCTTCGGGCTAGTGAGTCTTTCATACATCCTGCATATTTCTTATAAATATTTATGATGATGATGTTTATACAACTGCATACACCCCCATATACTGGATTCCTTTCCATGGTGCTGACCCACATCTTCAGATGTGGGCTGTATTTTCTCGGAATGTAGGTTCAGGTGCTCAGTTCTAGGTTCAACAGTGATTCTTCGGGCACGCTGTTCTACATCCTCTGTTGTGGTGAGTCCTCATGTTCCGAGGACGTGATGTCTGATGTTGGTTTCACAGAATCATTTACATTTGATAACTGAGTATGAGTCAGTTGCGGCATGTCTCAATGGCTCGCTGGTTTTATTGATTCTCTTAGAGGCTTGTCAGACTAGTATAGATGTTGGGAGTTGGCTAATAAGTCGTATTTTGTTATCTTTCTGAAATTCTTTTATTCTTGGATGATGATTACTCTGTTGATATTTGAGGGTTATTTATGGAAACCCCGTTGATTTGTGTTGAACTGAATAAAAATGGCTCAAAGGGTTAGCTTGGGGCTACTCGTATCCTCAAGCACCGTGTGATGCTCCGAGACCCATTTTTCAGGGCGTTACACTATCCCTAGCCAGAGTCTCACACCTGGAGCATCAGGGCCCCTCCTCATCACATGCCCAAACCAATATAGCCTCACTTCTCGTAACTTATCCTCCACCGATGCAACTCCTACCTTCTCCCGAATAATCTCATTCCTCCCCCTATCTTTCTTAGTATGTCCACACATCCATCGAAATATTCGTATCTCTGCCACCTTCACCTTTTGGATGTGAAAGTTCTTAACTAGCCAACATTCCGCTCCATACAACATAGCCATCCAGACTACCACTCTGTAGAACTTACCTTTAAGCTTCGGGGGTACCTTCTTATCACAAAGGACTCCTGAAGCGAGTCTCGACTTCAACTACCCTTCCCTAATACGATGTGTGACATCATCGTCAATCTCACATTACCCTAAATTATAGACCCTAGATACTTAAAACTCTCCCTCTTCAGGATGGCCTGAGAGTCTAGCTTCACTAAACTTACACTCCAAGTACTCCGTCTTGGTTCTACTTTACCAAAAACCTTTAGATTCAAGGGTCTATCTACAAATTTCAAACTTATCATTAACTCCACCCCGAGTCTCATCGATCAGAACAACATCATCTGCAAATAACATATACCAAGGCACCTCCCCTTGAATATATCGCGTCAAAACATCCATCACCAAAGCAAATAGAAATGGGCTAAGAGTCGATCCCTGGTGAAACCCTATCAAAACTGTGAGGTGCTCCGAATCTCCCCCTACCATCCTCACGCGAGTCTTCGCACCATCATACATATCCTGAATCGACCTAGTGTACACCACGGGCACCCGTTTAGCTGCCAAGCACCTCCACAGTACCTCCCTTGGAACTTTGTCATAAGCCTTCTCTAGATCAATAAACAACATGTGAAAGTCCTTCTTCCTCTCTCAAAACTGCTTCACTAATCTCCTCACAAGGTGAATGGCTTCAGTGGTCGAGCAACCAGGCATGAAACCTAACTAATTCTCAAAGATCGTCACGATCCTTCTCATCCTCAACTCTACCACCCTTTCCCAAACCTTCATAGTATGACTCATCAACTTAATACCTCTATAGTTGTTACAGCTTCGAATGTCTCCCTTATTCTTATACACTAGAATCATCATGCTCCACCTCCACGCTTCAGGCTTCTTAGCAACTCTAAAAACAATATTAAATAACCTTGTCAACCACTCCAGACCTCCTCCACTAGTGCTCTTCCAAAGATCTATTGGAATCTCATTTGGCCCCGTTGCCCTACCCCACCGCATCCTTCGAATAGCCTCCTTGACCTCCTCAACCTCGATACTCCTACAATAACTATAATCGCGACCCTCCTAAGATATCTCTAAGTATCCCAACACAGAACCTTTGTCCCTCTCATCGTTCAAAAGTTTATGAAAATAGGACTGCTACCTCTCCCTAAAAAAGGGCAGCCCGGTGCACTAAAGCTACCGCTATGCGCAGTGTTCGGGGAAGGGCCCCACCACAAGGGTGTATCGTACGCAGCCTTACCTTGCATTTCTACCAAAGGCTGTTTCCAAGGCTTGAACCCATGACCTCCTGGTCACATGGCAGCAACTTTACCAGATACAAATATATATCTATATTGGAATAAGTACAACTCTTTACAGAACCAAATATAAATACAAAAACAATACAAATCATTACCAAAATACAAATACATATCATAAATATAAAAAACACATTTTAAATATAAATCCATTACAAAATATAAAAAATACATATATGAACATATTTATCATAAATTGAAAAGATTAAAAATACAAAATTACCTCCTCCATTTTCTCTTCTTCAGATTCATAATCAGATGAAACAGGAGTTGCAATTTTCCTAGATTCTCCTTTTTTTGACTGACTTTCTCTTTTTTTTTTTTTTCAATCTTTGAATTTTTGGGGATTAAGATTCTCTCATTGCTTTTCTTTTATAATTGCCATAATCTTTTTCGGATTGTTACGATTCTTCAATCTCACCTCTTCTATGCTAACACCACCCTTCGACTGAACATTAGTAGAGATCAAGTTAGTTTCTTCATCTTGCGTTAAATCAAGACTAAATGATGGTAGTTCATCAGAATCTAAATTCAACGGTGGAATCCCACTAACTGAACTACTACAATGTGCATGTACTTCCATTGTCACGTAACTTCAAAAATTTCAACACGCAGAAAAAATAAAAAAAAAAAAAAGCGAATCTCAGATGTAGGTTGAATAATGTCGAAATTGATTTACAAAAGAGAAGTTATATGAAAAAAAAAAATAACATGTATTAACTGAAAAATATGCTTACCTTAATTATTGGGGAACAAGTTTATCAAAAATTAGAGAGCAAAGAGCGACTTTTGAAAAATAAATAAAAGGAATCATTGAAGTTGAGGGAACTGAATATGGTAAATGGCTTGAAAATAGGTAATGGTAAAGTAATTGGTGGAATCCACGCGCCTAACTCTAAAAAGGTTAAACTATTGCTAGTATTGCTATAAGTTGTAATTTAAAAAAAATGTTGTTATTTTTTGTAATTAATGTCTTAAGTATGTTAGTTTCTGTAAAATGGATCCTGTCCAAAGTTAATCTTAAAAAAAAAAAAACTTAGCAATATTTACTGATTTGACATTATCTCTCTTAATTTGAGACTATTATTTGAGCAATATTTTTTTTAATGTTGGATATTCTCCACATTAAATATGATAAACTTTCATTTTTTTTCATAAAAATGGGGATAGAAAGAGTAACATATACTAATATAACTTTTTTTTTAAAAAGTATTATTAATTATAATAATTAATAATTTAATTTTTTAAAAAAACATATAGAAAATTTATTTAATTCCAAATGTTACCATAAATTGGGACAATAGTCGCTCCATCTGTTTTTACTTGTCTATTGTACTAAAAAAAATACATATTCAATAATACTTGACCAACTTGAAAAATCTATAGATAATTTATCCATTTCTACATATTTAACCAATGATATTAAATATGATTAATTATCAAATATTTTTCAAAGCATTAAATTTATTATATTCAGAACAATAATATGGTAACATTTTCCTATCATTTACAATTTCTTAATCAATGTGCTATATTCCTTTTTGTTTTAAGAGTTCATATGTAGCCACGTTGTACTAATTTTATGTCCATTTATTTTTGAATAATTTAAAAGTATAAAGTTTTTTTACGCTATTAATAGTATATTAATTGTCAGAAATAGAGTTAAGCATGAGATGAGTATCTATTGATACTTTTTAGCATGTACTAGTTAAACGGTATTTGCAATCGGATTTTTTTTTAATTATTGGACGAAGAAAAGATGAATAATACATCAAGGAAAGGTATGATTTTCATCGTGATGAAGTATAAAACAAGATTGTTTTTTTAATTTTCATCGATCCAAAAAGACGATCCTAATCATATCTTAAGTAGCAAACATGATTAGGAAAACTAACTTATCTAATTATTCAACACATTTAATTATTTAATACGAATTAATTATATTTGTTACAATAAAGATAAACATGCTTAGGGAAATCAACTTATCTAATTATTCAACAAATTTTATTAATGATACGAGTTAATTATTTTTGTTACAATAAACAAACTTTTCTCTTTATATATTACATCAATCAGATAGCAAAGAAAGAATCGGCATACAAAATAGTTGGCCATGAAAAAAAGATAAATACAAAAATTGATTTTTTTTTTTCAATTATTTGAAGTGGAAATTAATTCCTCAACCGCAGTTCAATTTCTCTTATTTATATAGCCATGTTCTTGTATTGGTGCATTCATTTAGGGGCATTTGGTACATGTAATTGTCATCAACTAATAGCTTGATGTAACAGAAATAATTGTACATATTGTGACAACTTTAGGTATAAAATTTAATAATTTACTTTAATAACTATGCTTTTTGGATCCTTGTAAATAACTTAATTACATGTATATTTTTTTGGGGAAAAATTTCAGGAATAACAATTCTGTAGCCTTAATTATAACTTTTATAGCAACAGTTTCATAATTACGAAAAATAGCAAATTGTATTTGTATTTAAGTAAAATGTTGCTATATAAATACATATACAAATATATATGTATTACTTATAAATACCTATGCACAACTGAAAAATACATATTCTTCTATTACTATGAAGCGGGTAAAATATTGCTACTTTTGTTATAAGTTGTAATTTTGAAAAAGTGTTGCTATTTATTGTAATTATAGTCTTAAGGATGCTAGTTTCTGTAATTTTTTCTTTTTTTTTTTCAAGTTGATCTGACCGATTCTTTCGTTCATAGAGTTCTTTACTCGATCAGATACGAATTTTCAACACCTCTTTATTATAAGTTTCACGTAGATACCCAGATGACATTCTTAAACCATCATCAATCATTTTTGCATGCCAATCATTTCTCATCTCTTGGTTCAATCTTCTAATAAATCATTCTTTTTTCCCCTCACAATAATTCAAAAACTTCACTATGGTCATAGTATCCTTGCTCTTCCAACAACTCCGACCTAATTTCACTCGCTCGACTGATTTAGATTCTGACGTTCCACGTCCAGATGAACTGGCCAAACTGATAATATACTCAATCAAACCATTTACAAGATTAGACGGGGCATTACCTTGACCATCCTATAACCATATATGCGCCATACATTTTTGCAACGCCAAAAACATGTTATGCTTGTAGTTTGGAGTTTGGACCTTCCAAAATTGAAGGACTTATGTGTATTACGAACTCGTCGTTGTTGTCTTGGGAAGACTTAACAATGACATGACAAGTCAAATTCTGACTAGATATATAGTTAGAGGATGACATGTTTGACTTGCTTCTTGATCTATTGTTGACTAGAATAATCCTGACGATCACTAGTAGAGTAAATAATATTTTCAATGAATTTACTAGTTCTCAGGATTAAACACGTGGCTTCATCGTTTGAGATGAAAAACAAGATCGAAACGCATACTTACAAATGTCCTCATTGGCTTCATGGACAATGGTTATGTCAAAACCTTTGGAGGCTTCATAATTTTCCCATAAGGAAACGACTCCAACAAAAATAATCATAGCAAGTTTAAGAATTATACTTGAATTTGAAGAAGTGAAATTGTGTTCTTTTCATTAGAGTTTGTAGTGGTTGTTTGTATGAGAGGTTGAAGGAGATGTTGTCTTTTTACTTCCATATATATGGAATAATATGCTGGTGTAGAAAGAGCAAGAAGTTAGAAAATAGTAGAAATATAGATGGGAATATCATATTATTGTATATATACTAGTTACGAGTAGCCCGTGCAATGCACGGCCCAATATTTATAATAAATTAATATTATAATAATAATAATTAAATTATAAGTTTTATTTATTTAGTCATTTTAAAAAAAAAATTGTTTTTATTTTTTTTTTAAGAAAATAATTACTCAAGTCTCAATTTAAGTGATACAATGCTTAAATAATCATAATAATTTATTAGGAGTGACAAAGTAAAATCATGATTGAAACAAAGAAACAAACATATGTTAAATGACTTATAATAACTACTCTCTTCATCCCAAATTTTCTAATTTGATTTTTTATTTACTTGTCTTTTTTCAATAATCAAGAAGCGAAATTTTTTTTTACAAAAATAACATATCCAATATAATTTTACAAATGAGATCTGAAAAGCGTGATGTATATACAATCTTATTCTTATAAAAAGGTGAAGAGACTATCTAGAAGTAAAATTTTTGAAAAGGAAGTCCATACAAGGGACCCTTTATCTATTAGTATAGCCACTCATTTTAGCCTATGTGTATATATATACACACTTTCATAAATGATATTCCCATATATACTTCTACTATTTTCTAACTTCTTGTTCTTTCTAACCATATATGGAAGAAAAAAACCAACATCTCCTTCAACCTCTCATACAAACAACCACAAAATATTCTTATGAAAATGACCACAATTTTACCTCTTCAAATTCAAGTATAATTCTTAGACTTGTTATGGTCATTTTTATTGGAGTAGTATCATTTATGGGCAAATTATGAAGCCTCCAAAGGTTTTGACACAATCATGGTCAATGAAGCCAGTACGGGTACATTTGGAAGTAAGAGTTTCAATCTTTTTTTCATATCAAATAATGAAGCAACACGTTTAATCCTGAGGACTAGGAAATTCATTGAAAATATTCTTTACCCTATCAATGATCGTCAGGATTATTATATTCTAGTCAACAGCAGATCAAGAAGTGAGTCAAATATGGCATCCTCTGACTGTCTTGTCAAAATTTGACTCGTCCGTCATTGTTAAGTCTTCCCAAGAAAACAAACATGAGTTTGTTATACACATAATTCCTTCAATTATCGAAGGTCCAAATTATAAGCGTGACATGTTTCTGGCATTGCAAAAAGGTATGGCGCATATATGGCTATGGGATGGTCAAGGTAATGCCCCCATCCAATCTTCTGAATTGTATGCTTAAGCATATTACTAGTTTGGCTAGTTCATCTGAGTGTGGAACATTAGAATATGAATCAGTCGAGCCAGTAAAATTAGGTTGGACTTGTTGGAAGAGCAAGGATACAACGACCATACTGAAGTTCTTGAATTATTGGGAGGGGAAAAGGGAAGGATTTATTAGAAGATTGAACCAAGAGATCAAAAATGGCTAGCAAGAAAAATGATTGATGATGCATTAGGAATGCCATCTTGGCATCTATGTGAAACTTATAGTAAAGAGTTCTTAGTGAATTTGTCTCGGATGGAATAAATAGTTATACGAACAAAAGAATCAATCAGATCGACTTGAAAAAAATACATATCTAAATTTTAATAATGAGAAATACAAGTACCCAAAAAGAATAATTATTTTTAAAGTAAATTATCAAATTCTATACCTAAAAATTGTCACAATATGTACATTATTTCTCTTACATCAAGCTATTATTTGATGACAATCACATATACTAAGTTCTCCTAAATGAATGCACTAATAGAAGAACATGGCTATATAATTGAAGTGGGATTGAGGAATTAATTTCCATTTTTTTCTTCAAATAATTGAAAAAATCAATTTATGATTCGTTTATTTCTTGCTTCATTTTTTAAATTATCTTTTTTTTTATGGCCAACTATTTTGTATGGTGATTCTTTCTTTGCTAACTGATTGATGTAATATATAAAGAGAAAAGTATGTTTATTGTAACAAAAATAATTAAATCATATCAACTAATTAAATTTGTTGAATAATTAGCTAAGTCATTTTCTTTAAGCATGTTTGCTATGTAAGATGTGATTAGGATCCTCTCTTTGGCTTAGTGAAAATTGGAAAGACAATCTCGTTCTTTACTTTATCATGATGAAAATCGATCATACCTTGAAATTATTTTTGTACAATAACCTATATTAGTTATTTTTGTATCCTTGAAATTTCGATCAAAAACTAATTGTTGTCTTTAGATGTGTTTTTTTACGTTTCATTTTATTGAACTTTTCTGCGTAAATCTCATGTATAGTATGATCAAGTAATAGCATACTAATTATTCTTGTATTTTGGAAATCTTGATCAAATACTTATTATTGTTTTTAGATGTGATTTTCACTTTTCACTTTTCTAAACTTATCTATCAAATTTCAAGGTATAGGGTCGTCAAATAATAGCCTATACTAATTATTTTAGTATTCTTAAAATCTAGACCAAATACTAATTATTGCTTTAAATAAGTTTTTTTCATTTCACTTTTTTGAACTTCTCTGTCCAAATTTCAAGGTATGTAGTACACTTTCTTCTTCTTCCACTTCTTAAGTTTCTATATATAGATTTTTTTCCTGAAAATGATTTAGCATTAATCCTTCTTGTGTCCTTTTCCGCTTCACAAAATCCTCTCACGTGAAAAAAGCTTTCCACCATCATTTCAATTAAGAAGTTCAATTTTTTTCACAATTTTAATTGTACTGCAATTTTTTTTTTTTTTGATGTTTTAAAAAAAAATCCTCAATTGCTTCTTTAATAATATATTCTCTGAAGAAGACATCAATTCCAAAAGTACTTTCAATCTTAAAGATAAAATAATTGGTTCAAGAAAAACACTTTTCTTTTGTACAAGGAATTCTAAGAATTGTGAAAACGTTTTGAGGAAGAAAAAAGAACTAGTAAATAGAACTATAAAATGATAACGGAAGAGTGTCTCAAGAAATATAAGGAGAAAACGATTTACTATATGAGAGAATTGATGAATTAAATAATTCTGCACTTACTCTCATAAAACAAAACGATTTTCTCCTTATAGTCTCTGAGGTACTCTTCTATTACCTTTTTATACTTCTCTTCAATAGTCCTTTTTTCTTCCTCGAAACTTTTTTAACAATTGATCAAAATTTCTTGCACAAAAGAAAAATATTTTTCTTGAACCAATTATTTTTCTTTGAAGATTGAAAGTACTTTTAAAATCGGTGTCTTCTTCAATGAATACATTATCCAAAATGTGACAAGGGATTTTTTTGAAACAACAAAAAAATGTGGTGCAACTAAAACTATGAAAAAAAATTAAACTTCTTAGTTGAAATGATGGTGTGAAGTGTTTTTCATGTGAGAGAATTTTGTGAAGTAGAAAAATATATAGAGAAGATTATTGCTGATTTATTTTCACAAAAAAATCTATCTATATGATAGTATTTGATCAAGATTTCAAGAATACAAGAATAATTAATATATGTTATTATTTGACCACACTACACCTTGAGATTTAGGTAGAAAAATTTTAAAAAGTGAAACATAAAAAAACACATCTTAAAATAATAATTAGTATTTGCTCAAGATTTTAAGAGTACAAGAATAATTTATATGGACTATAAACCACACTATATACTGAAATTTGATCAGAAAAGTCTAAAAAAGTGAAACGTGAAAAAGCACATCTAAAAACAATACTTAATGTTCGATCAAGATTTCAAGAATAATTAATGTAAACTATTATTTGACCAAACTATATCTTGAGATTTGGTTAGAAAAGTTCTAAGAAATAAAACGTGAAAAAGACATTTAAAAATAACAATTAATATTTGATCAGAACATCAATAATACAATATAGGCTATCATTTAACCACAACTAATGCACTTTACGAATAATCTATGTTATCATTTCTATATACTCTATAATAAAAGGGAATAAGCATACACAACTGGTCGACATGTGTGCTTGGAGTAATAAGTTTATTGTTGAGGGTTTTCTGATCATTTTACTTAAATTTTTATGCAATATCTTGTTTAAAACAATGTGCTTCATTGATTGATTGAGACCTTCAAATGACCAAACAATCATTAATTTTTAACTGATTGTCAAAATTGTCCTACCTTTAACAACATGGCCCAATAAGGATATTTTTGTAAAGCTGTCAATAATCACACAATATTATTGGTAAACCAAGAATTTTACTATAGCTTTCATGTTAAACTTTTACATGTTTGGACCAATTTACCCTCTTGCTTATATCATCAATCATCATCCTCATTCACACTGTCTCATTATTCATTTAACAAGAGCTATTATACTATAACTTACATGTTCAACTATTTGATTTTATAAAGAAAGAGTATTTTATGTTTTGGTGATTTTAATTTAATAATGAAAAAGATTGTCGTCACCGAAAAAATAAGGGAAAACATTCAAGTTTATTTACAAATCTCAGTGTATTGATCTCAGATAAATCTATTATTAATAAAGTAATTACTTATCAATTGAGTTACCTTTGCGAGTTGATCAAGAGGAGCTCGTCACTAAAACAATCTCTAACAAGATTAATAACCAAAAGATGAAGCAAAAGAAAACTGACATTGAAATGAGCTTCCAGCGGCGCAATTTGCAAATGTTGCTGGACTGTTCTTATTTTGAAAATCCTACTTTAGGTCATATTTATAGAGGGTCAAGAATGGACCGAGTCTTGACCCACTAAATCTTGGATTTTTTGTTTAGGATTTTGCTTTTTGGGCTTAATTGAGTATGTTTTGTATAACCTTTTTTATGTGATTAATAAAATGGGCCTTGTCCAAAGTTGATCGAAAAAAAACTTATCAATTTTTACTAATTTAACATTATCTCTCTTAATTTGAGACTATTATTTTAGCAACATTTTTTTTAATGTTGAATATCCTCCACATTAAATATGATAAACTTTTAATTTTGTCGTAAAAATGGGGATAGAAAGAGAAACATATGCTAATATAATTTTCTTTTTAAAAAAGTATTATAAATTACAATAATTAACAATTTAAATATTTTTAAAAAACATACAGAAAATTTAGTTAATTCCAAATGTCACCATAAATGGAGACAATTACTCCATCCATTTATTTTTACTTATTTACTATACTAAAAAATATATACATGTCCAATAATACTTCGCTAATTTAAAAAAATCAATAGATAGTTTATCAATTTCTACATATTTAACCATTAATATTAAATACAATTAATTATTCAATATTTTTTAAAGCATTAAATTTATTATATTCTGAACAATAATATAGTAACATTATCCTATCATTTACAATTTCTTAACTTGTGTGTCAAGTTAATCATAAACAACTATTGATAAATGAAAAAAATAACGTATATTGAGCTCGTGCTAGCATGGACCTTCCAATATATATATATATATATATATATATATATATAGATAGATAGATAGATAGATATAGATATATATATATATATATATATATAAATACCATATTTGAATGATTTATAAGTATAGAAATTTTTTTTGCACTATTAATATTATATTAATTGTCAGAAATAGAGCTAAACATGAGATGAATATTTGTTTTTACTTTTTAGCATGTACTAGTTAAATGGTATTTGCAATTGGATATTTTTTTTGTTGTCGGCTGAAGAAAAGACGAATAATACACAAAGGAAAGATATGATTTTCATTGTGATAAAGTATAGAACAAAATTTTCTTTTTAATTTTAATCGAGCCGAAGAGATGACCCTAATCATATCTTATGTAGAAAACATGATTAGGAAAATTGACTTATCTAATTAGTTAACAAATTTAATTAATTAATACGAGTTAACTATATTTGTTACAATAAAGACAAACATTCTTCGAAAAATCAACTTATCGAATTATTCAACAATTTCAATTAGTTGATATGAGTTAATTATTTTTGTTACAATAAAACACACTTTTCTTTTATATATTACATCGATCAGATAGCAAAGAAAGAATCACCATACAAAATAGTTGATCATGAAAAAAATGATAATTTAAAAAATGAAGCAACACATAAACAAGTCATAAATTGATTTTTTCAGTTATATGAAAGAAAAAATATATGGAAATTAATTTCTCAACCCCACTCCAATTTCTCTTATTTATGTAGCCATGTTCTGCTATTGGTGCATTCATTTAGGAGCATTTGGTACATGTAATTGTCATCAAACAATAGTTTGATGTAAGAGAAATAATGTACATTATTGTGACAACTTTAGGTATAGAATTTAATAATTTACTTAAATAATTATGCATTTTGAAACTTTGTAAATAATTTAATTACATGTATATTTTTTTTTTCAAGTCGATCAGATCAATTCTTTAGTTCATAGAGTTTTTTACTCGATCAAATACGAATTCACAACAACTCTTTATTATAAGTTTCACATAGATGCCAAGATGGCATTCCTAATGCATCATCAATCACTTTTTCATGTCAACCATTTTTCATCTTTGGGTTCAATTTTCTAATAAATCCTTCTTTTTTCCCCTCACAGTAATTCAAAAACTTCACTATGGTAATGGTTGTATCCCTGCTCTTCCAACAACTCTGACTAATTTCACTTGCTGACTGATTTAAATTCAGTTAAAATCATAAGTTGACAATACCTATTCAAGAAATATATTTGTTTAAGTTCATTATCTACGTGGGCCATGCAACTGTAAAGTGTATGTTGTTTCATCGTACATACTGTAAAAATATATAATTTAGCTAGTAATTAATTAAAAATACTACTATAACAAATAATAATTAAGCAAAGTATGTTACATCCGATAATTTTGCTTCTAAACTCATGAAGTTAAAATTCTGACTCACTCGAGGAGCTTTTAACTCATATTCTTTCTATCTTTCTATCATAATCTCAACTGGATAAAGTAAGTTGTGAGTTAAAATTCTTAATAATTAATATTCCCATTTTCTTCCCAGGACACTTTTCGACCAAAATCATGTCCGGCCCTAGGGCCAAATTCAAAAATCGTGGGTTATATCATACCAATTTGGCCCGAAAATAGCCTATTCGCACCATTTATCCTCTTGACCATCCAAACTGCCCCTCCCACCCTAGTGGCTCACACTAGGTCGTTCCCCCATCTGCCTATGGTAGCCCGGTCGATTTTCGGTCAAAATTATTCCCGACCCCCAGGTCCACCCTGAAAACCATAGGCTATAGCACACCGATTTGGCCCGAAAATGGCCCATTCGTGCCTTCCCTCCCGCTTGACCACCCAAATCGCCCTGTCCACCCCAATGGCCTACACTAGGTCGCTTCCTAGCATGCCTGGGGTAGCCTAGTCGATTTAAAACAAAAAACACGCCTGGCCCCTAGGCTTACCCTAAAAACTGTGGGCTGTAGTACTCCGATTTTGCTCGCAAATGATCCGTTCGCGCCGTTATGCCCGTTTGATCATCTAAACCGCCCCGTCCACCCCAATGGTCCACATTAGGCTGCTCCCCAACTTGCCTTGGGTAGCCCAGTCGATTTTCGACCAAAATCATGCTCGTACACCTGTCCCACCCTGAAAACCATGGGCACTAGCACACCGATTTAGCCCATAAACGACCTGCTTGGGGAGTTTCGCCCGCTTGACCACCCAAATCGCCCTGCCCACCCCAATGGCCTACACTAGGTTGCTCCCAGCCTACCTAGACAGCTCGATCTATATTTGGCCAAAGTTACGTGCAGTGCTTAGGCCCACCCCAAAATCCATGGGCTATAGCACACAGATTTGGCCCGTAAATGGCCCCTTTGCGCCGTTTCTCCCGCTTGACAACCCAAACTGCCCCGGCCACACAATGACCTACACTAAGTCGCTCCCTAGCCTGCCTGGGGCAGTCCAGTCGATTTTTGGCCAAAATCAAGCCCAGCCTTCGGCCCCACCCTAAAAATCGTGGGCTATAGCACACCGATTTGACCTGTTAATGGCCCGTTCATGTCATTTCGCCCGCTCGACCACCCAAACTGCCCTGCCAACTCCAATAGCCTACACTATACTGCTCCTAGCCTACCTGAGGCATTTAGATCAATTTTTTGCCAAAATTATGCCTGGCGCTTGGGCCCACACCAAAAACTGTGGGCTATAACTTAATGATTTTGCTTGTGAACGATCCGTTTGTGCTAGTTTGCCTGTTTGACCACCCAAACTGCTCCGCGCACCAAGTGGCCCACATTAGGCCGCTCTACAGCTTGTCTGGGCAGCCCGATCAATTTTTGACTAAAATCACGCACAGCTTCGGGGCCCACCCAAAAACCCATGGGCTATATAGCACACTAATTTAGTCCGAAAATGGTTTGCTCACGTCGTTTCACCTGTTTAACCACCCAATCTAACCTGCCCACACAAATGGCCCACACTAGGCCTCTACACAACTTTCCTGGGGCACCCTGATTATTTTCAGCCAAAATCATGTCTTGCCCCTAGGCCCACCCCAAAAACCGTGGGATAAAACACATTTATTTGGTACAAAAATGGCCCATTAGCATCTTTTTGCCTATTTGACCACCCAAACCATCTCGCCCACCCCAAAGGCCTATAATAGGCCACTCCCCTGCCTGCCTAGGGAAGCCCAATAGATTTTTGGCCAATATCACGCCTAGCCCCTGGGCCTACCCTAATAATTATGGGCTACAGTACACCAATTTGGCTAAAAAATGGTCCATTTGCATCGTTTCACCTGTTTGACCATCCAAACTGCCCTGCCCACCCCAATGACCCACACTAGCAACTCCCTACCCTGCCTGGGGTAGCCCAATCGATTTTCAGTCAAAATCACACCCGACCACCAGTTTCACCCCAAAAACCGTGGGCTATAGCACATCGATTTGGCCTGAAAATGGCCCATTTGCATTGTTTTGTCTGTTTGACAGCCTAAACCACATAGCTCACCCTAATGTCTTATACTAGGTCGTTCCCCAACTTGCCTGGGGCAATCTGGTCAATTTTCAACCAAAATAATGCTCGGGCTTGGGGCTACCCCAAAAGACGTGGGCTATAGCACACTGATTTGGCCCAAAAATTGCCTGTTAGCACTATTTGACAACCCACACCACCCTGCCTACCCCAATGGCCCATACTAGGCCGCTCTTAAGCCTACTTGTGGTAGCCCAGTTGATTTTTGGCCAAAACTATGCTTGGCCTCGGGCCCACCCCCAAAAACGTGGGCTATTGCATACTGTTTGGCTCGAAAATGGCCCATTCACACCATTTCTCCTGTTTAATCACCCAAACTGCCTCTCTCACTATAATAGCCTTTACTAGGCTTCTCTCCAGCCTACCTAGGGCAGTCGTGTTGACTTTCGGAAATAATAATGCCCGGCCTATAGCCACCCTAAAAATCTTGGGCTATAACATACTGATTTAGCCCAAAAATGATTTGTTTGCACCGTTTTGCCCGTTTGACCACCCAAACCGCCCCGTCCACACCAATGGCCTAACTAGGCCGCTCCCCATCCCACCTGGGGTAGCCTTGTGGATTTTCTACCAAAATCATGTCGACCCTAAGCGTTTCCTAAAAATTGGGGGCTATAACACACCAATTTGGCCCGAAAATGGTTTGTTTGTGCCGTTTCGCCCACTTGACCACACAAACTGCCCCGCACACTCCAATGGCCCACACTAGTCCACTCCTCAGCCTGCTTGGAGCAGCCCTATCAATTTTTGGAAAAAATCATACTCGACCCCTGGCCCACCCCAAAAATCGTTGGCTATAACACATCAATTTAGCCTAAAAACAATCTGTTTGCACCGTTTGACCACCCAAATCGCCCCGCCCACCCCAATGGCCCACACTAGGCTGCTCTTCAACTTGTCTGAGAAGCTATGACAATTTTTAGCAAAAATCACGCCTGGTCTCCGAGGCCACATCAAAAAACCTGGGCTAAGCACACCAATTTCACACAAAAATGGTCTGTTCACGCTGTTTTACCCATTTGACCATACAAACTGCCCCACCTACCCCAATGAACCATGCTAGGCAACTTTTCAGTCTGCTAGTGGCAGCCCGATCGATTTTTACCCAAAATCATGTTCGAGTCCCAGGCCTACCCCAAAAACCGTGGCCTATTATACCACACATATTTGGCCAAAAATGGCCTATTTATGCTGTTTTGCCCGTTTGACCACCCAAACTGCCCCACCAAACCCAATGGCCTAGACTAGGCCACTCCCCAACTTTCGTGGGGTAGTCCGATCGATTTTTTGACAAAAATCACGCCTGGCCCTTAGGCCCAACCCGAAAACTGTAGGCTATAACACTCTAATTTGGTACAAAAATGGCTCGTTCATGCCGTTTTACCTGTATGACCACCCAAACTACGCCGCCCACCCCACTGGCCCATATTAGGCCGGTCCCTAACCTTTTTAGTGCAGATCGATCGATTTTCGACCAAAAGCACGCTTAAATCCTGGGCCCATCATAAAAACTGTGGTCTATAGCACACCGATTTAGCTAAAAAAATGGCCCATTCGCGCCGTTTTACTTGTTTGACCACCCAAACTGCCTCTCCCATCTTAATGGCCCATACTAGGCCACTCCTTAACCTGCCTGGAGCAGCCCTGTCAATTTTTGGCCAAAGTCACACTTGGCCCCCTGGCCCACCACAAAAATCGTGGGTTATAGCATACTGATTTGGCCTAAAAATGGCCCGTTCATGCCGTTTTTCCCGTTTAACCACCTAAATTACCCCACCCACCCCAATCGCCTATACTAGGTTGGTCCCAAGCCTGCCTGGGGAATCTCGATCAATTTTTGGCCAAAATCACGCTCGACCCTAGGCCCACCCTAAAAACCATAGGATATAGCATCCTAATTTGAACCGAAAACAACCTGTTCACATCGTTTCGCCTGTTTGGCAAAAAAATGGCTTGTTCACACTGTTTTGCCAGTTTGACCACCCAAACCGCCTTACCCTACCCCAATGGACCATACTAGGCTACTCCCCAGCCTGCCTGTGGCAGCTCGGTTGATTTTTGGCCAAAATCACACCCTCCCCTAAGCCCACCCCAAAAATAGTAGGCTATAGCACACTGATTAGCTCAAAAGGGTCTCGTTCTCGCCGTTTTTCCTGTTTGACCTCCCAAACCGCTATGCCCACCCCAATGCCCCACACTATGGTGTTTCCTATCCTTCATGGGGTTGGCTAATCGATTTTCAACAAAAATAGTGCCCGACCCCTGGGCGCACTTTGAAAACCATGGGCTATAGCACATCGATTTGGCACGAATATGCCCCTTTTTTGCCGTTTTGCTCGTTTGACCATCAAATCGGCCCATCCACTCCAATGGCCCATACTAGGTTGCTCCCCATCCCGCCTGGGGAAGCCTGGTCGATTTTAAGCAAAAACCACATCTGGCCCATGGGCCCACCCTAAAAATCGTAGGCTATAGCACACCAATTTAGCCCAAAAGTGGCCCCTTCGTACCGTTTCGCCCGCTTGACCACCCAAACTGCCCTGCCCACACTAATGGCCCATATTAGGCTGCTTTTTAGCCTGCCTGGGGTAGCTCGATCAATTTTTGACCAACATCACGCCTTGATCTCGGGCTAAACACGAAAACCATGGGCTATAGGACACCGATTTGGCCTGAAAATTGCGCGTTCACGCCATTTCTCCCGTTTGACCACCCAAACCGCCTTTCTCACCCTAATGGCCTATACTAGGTCACTCCCCAGCCTACCTGGAGCAGCCCGATCAATTTTTAGCGAAAATCACCGCCGTTACCCAGGACCACCCTAAAAACTGTGGGCTATAGCACATTGATTTGGCCCGCAAATGGCCCATTCGTACCGTTTTGCCCGTTTTACCACCTAAATCCCCTCGCCCACCCTAATGACCCATACTTAGCAGCTTCTCAGCCTTCTTGGGACAACCCGGTTGATTTTTGGAAAAAATCACGCTCGATCACCAGGCCCACCCCAAAAATCATGGGCAATAGCACACTAAGTTTGCTCGTAAATGGCCCGTTCGCACCATTTCGCCTGCTTGACCACCCAAACCCCCCCACCTACCCCACTGGCCCATACTAGGCCATTCCCCAGCCTTCCTAGTGTAGCCTAGTCAATTTTTACCAAAAGATAACGCTCGAACCCAAGACTCACCACAAAAATTGTCGATTGTAGCACACCTATTTGGCCCAAAATGGCTCGTTCACACTGTTTCGTCCGTTTGACCACAGAAACCACCCCACCCATCCCAATAGCCTACACTAGGTTATTCCTTAGACTGCTTGGGACAGACTAGTCAATTTTCTGCCAAAATCACGCTCGGCCCCCGTGGCCACCTAAAAAATTATGGGCTATAACTATTTTTCTCGTTTGACCACTCAAACCACCCCGACTGCCCCAATGTCCCACGTTAAAACTCTTCCCAGCCTGCCTCAAGCAGTTCGATCAATTTTTGGCCAAAATGAAGCCCAGCCCCCAGGTCTTCCCCAAAACCACAGGCTATAACACACCGATTTAGCACAAAAATGGCCCGTTCATGCTGTTCTTCTCTTTTGACCACCCAAACTAACCCGCCCACACTAATGACCCACACTAGGCCACTCCCCGGCTCTGGCTCACCCCAAAATCACGCCCCGGTTCACCCTAAAAACCATGGGCTATAATAAATTAATTTTGCCCAAAAATAGCCCATTCGTGTTGTTTTATCCGTTTGACCACCCAAACCCCTCTCCTACCCTAATAACCCATACTAGGATACTCGTTATCCTGCCCGAGGTAGCCCGATCGATTTTTGGCCAAAATCACACTCGGCCCCCCGCCCACCCCAATGGCACACATTTGGTCGCTCTTTAACCTACCTAGGGGATCTCAGTCATTTTTGACCAAAATCACACTTGGCCCCTGAGTCCACCTTGAAAACCCCGAGCTATAACACTCCGATTTAGCTCGAAAATAGCTTGTTCACTCATTTTGCCTGTTTGACCACCCAAATTGCCCTGCCCTAATGGCCTATACTAGGCTGCTCCTCAGCCTGCCTGGGGTAGCCCGATCTATTTTCTGCCAAAGTCACGCCTAGTCCCCGAGCTCACCCTAAAAATAGTGGGCTATAGCACACCGATTTTTCCTAAAAATTTCTCGTTCACATCATTTTGTTAGTTTGACCACCCAAACTACCCTGCCCACTCCAATGGCCCATACTAGGACGCTCTCCAGCCTTTTCGATAAAGCTCGATCAATTTTTATCCAAAATAATACCCTTCTCTCGGGCCTACTGCAAAAATCATGGGCTATAGCACACCGATTTAGCCCAAAAATGGTTTGTTCATGCCGTTTTTCCCGTTTGACCGCCTAAATCGCCCTGCCCACCCGAATGGCCCACACTAGGATGCTTTCTAGCCTTTCTGGGGTATCCCAGTTGATTTTCAGTAAAAATTACACTCGACCCCGAGCCCACCAAAAAAACCATGGGCTATAACATACCGATTTAGCTAAAAAAATGGTTTGTTCACACTGTTTAGCTTGTTTAACCAGCCAAATGGCCCTGCCTAACCTAATATCCCATACTAGGCCTCTCTCCAGTCTTCCTGGGGTATCCCGATCAATTTTTGACCAAAATATCGCTTGGAACCTGGCCCACCCCGAAACTATGGGCTATAGCACACTGATTTGACCCAAAAATGGCTCATTTATGTCGTTTTGCTCGTTTGACAACCCAAACCCCCTAATGACCAACACTAGCCAACTTCCCATCCTGCTCGAGGTAGCGTGGTTGATTTTTGGAAAAATCATGCTCAGCCCCCTAACATACCTCAAAAACTGTGGGTTATAGCATATCGATTTGGTCCAAAAATGGCCCATTCATAACTTTTCGCCCGTTTGACCACCTAAATCGCCCTGCCCACCCTAATTGCCCATATTAGGTTGCTTCCCAGCCTACTTGGGGGTAGTTCGATCAATTTTTTGCTAAAATCATGCCCGGTCGCGGGCACACCCTAAAAACCGTGGACTATAGCACACCGATTTGGCCTAAAAATGGCCCATTCGTACTGTTTTGCCTGTTCGACCACCCAAACCACCTTACCTACCCCAATGGCCAATACTAGGCCACTTCCCAGCCTGCTTGGGGCAGCTCGATCGATTTTTGACCAAAATCATGCCCGGCCTCTTGGCCCACCCCAAAAATCGTGGGGTATAGCACACTAATTTAGCCCAAAAATGGCACATTCATGCCGTTTCGCCAGTTTGACCACCTAAACCACCCCTTCGTCCCCAATGACCTTACTATTTGGTGGGTTTTGAGCTAAAAAATTCCACGTATATCAAAAGTTATACACATTCAAAGTTGACCCTTGTAGAATCGAATACCAAACTTTGGACAAATTTTAGGCTCTAAGATCAACTTTGTTCTAAGTGATTCTTATGAACATTTTTCACTTCGAAAGCACATAAAACATAAGGATAAAGATCATAAAACTTATATTCACATAAGAATCATTTGGATTATAACTTATACAGGTAGAAATACATGTAGGAACAATAGGTCAAAGACTAGCCTAAAAATGCGGGGTCTTACATAAAATGGAGGGAGACATCTCATAATCCTACGCTGGCTACATAGTTTTGGAACTTAGAGACTGCTTCTAAGGAACCAATACTAACTGATGCATGAGACTCCATCCGTAGGTTTGCTCTGTTCTAAATCCTACTCCCAACTGAACTGACACTGATTACTGGACTGAGCGAAGCTTAACTGAACAAACAACTGATCATAAATAACTGACTAAATAACAATGCTCGTAGTTTATCTAAAACTATTCTAAAGATACTGAAATTATGTATACAATTAGGTATCAGGTGTTCATAATCTATCAACAATGATTGAAAATAACAATGATGACATATAAAGCTTTAAAACCATAGTAGGGGATCATTTTTCCAAACCCAACATTTAGACATTTCATCAAACGTATGAGAGTTATGAATTTAAGCATGGAAATGGGTAGAGCATGCGATAATAACATCACTACAATACTAAAACCATGAATTAGATATTTCAATATGAAGGTTTCAATATTCAAAACATGTAATGGCTTATCTCTTCGAAAACACTTGTAAACTTAACTCAAAATAAAAATCAATAATAGTTTCTTGGAGATAATTCAACTTGAACATGTAAAAACTCATAATTTAAAAATATAAAGGAATTCTTGGACTCCATGAGTGAAAAGGGCTGATGGATGAACATCACACATACCTTAAGCTCTTAAGCTTGAAAAGAAAATGCCAATCTTGAAACTTTATTGAAGGTTCTTGGATTTGGAAACTTGAATTCTTAGTTTCCTTGGAGAGAAAGTAACGGAATTTAATGATCTTTGGGGATGACTAGGGTTGCTTTGAGAGGAGAGTTAAAGAATGTGGATAAATAATGCCTTAACTGATGATATAATTTGTGATTTGATGAACTGGGTTGAGGGAAAAAGATATAATTGCCCCTCAGGCAATTAAATTCGTAACTGGAATGCTGTTTGTAGGGTCACCATGATGCGATGAGAGTGCCATCGCCGCTGGAACCGCAACGCGACACTATCGCGGTCAACTGTTAGAATCTTGATCCAAACATCACCCCTGTCTGAAAAATCCAAAACTTTCCTGAGACATCCTTATTACACCTCTAAATATGAATTAACTCAAAAACCAATGTCTCAAGGTCGAGAAGACCAATTTAAAAATCCTCGAAGTTAAGAGGCCTTAAAAATAACTAAGTCCCCAACACTTGGTGAAATTTTCAGTAGTGAAATTTTCAGGTTTTAAGCCTCTTATGCTTTCATCTAGAAGCTGAAATGAGCTACGAACAATATGGTGTATTACACCATTTCACACTGTCATAGATACAACTACAATTACGACTCAGATGTTGTGTATACAATTTAAGGAAAAGATTCATATGTTGCACAGTGATCTTGAAATGTGGGGTATTACAGTAAATCAATTAATCTAGGTAAATTTTCTAAGATGTTGTCATTTTATTTTATCTTAGTTTTATTTTACTTAATTCAAGATTTTCCACCTAATCTATATTGTTTAAGGCAGATTAAATTGGTTCCTTCAATTT
This sequence comes from Capsicum annuum, assembly GCF_002878395.1. Taxonomy (NCBI): domain Eukaryota; kingdom Viridiplantae; phylum Streptophyta; class Magnoliopsida; order Solanales; family Solanaceae; genus Capsicum; species Capsicum annuum. Next base: position 3,737,295 of record NC_061120.1, on the reverse strand, counting down.
TCTCCTTAAAACTAGTCTTTTAAAGATTAAGTATTTTATTTGTCTGGTTTAGATAACTAATAGTTTGTTTTAGATCAAATTAATTTTTTTCAAATCTAAGAAACTAATTTGTTTTGAAAATCAACTTTTCAAAAAGTTAGCAAAGAACTTTTAACACTCTCTTAGCATTTCTTACAAATGCATTTTCTATTACAAAATTAACTGTACAATCTTCTTCTTTTCCATAAAAATGAAAAATATTCTCCTCTTGAAATTCAAAGAAAAATTTCAACTTATTTTGATCCAATTAGAATGTTTCTCCTTTGAATAAATAAATGTCATTCTAAATATTTAGAAAAATAATTTTAATATTTTCTATAAAATCAAATCTTTGCAAAAATTAACCATTTTAGTTAGTCAAGTTAGTTCTTTTTGGTAAACCGTTTTAAACGGACGCTCCTAAGTGCCTTAAAAACCTTCTTACGGTGTTAATTAAACCCTTACCCAGTTTCTCTAGTTTTAAAGGTTTATTTCTATTTTTGAAACTCTTTTAAGTTTTTCTTAATTTTTTCTATAAAAATCAAGTGGCGACTCTATGAATTTCTTAAAAATTATTACAAAATTTCTTGAATCTTTTGAAATAGTTTTAAAGAAGGCCCAAACCATTTTCTTTTTATAAAATGAAATCCAAAAAGGATAAAACAAAAATGGAGACTCTATCGAAGATTTAATTAGGTTCTAACAAAATTTTTGAACTAACTTATTTGACTAACTATTTGGGTCTTTACTGTTTAATTGCTTGTTTGCTTATGTATTTAAATTTTTGCAAAATTTAAACAGTTGCATTTCATGGCATACTTCCGTTTGAATATGTAAACTGTTTGGGGTTTCGAGGATGTATCGTCCCCTATTTATCAATTGTAAATGAAGTATTGGAAGTACGAAAGTTTATTGGAACGTTAGCCGTCTAATAGTTGTTCGTATTTTCAATCTAGAGTTGTCCACTTGGGAACCTGATTGTAATATTCCGAGAATCCCAATCGATAGCAGAACCATGCTTCAAGCTCATGAGAAATAAGTTTTAGTGATTTGGTAGTTTTATGATCAAGTTTTATGTGTATTAAGGCCTCAAATAGTCCTAGATATTAGGCAAATCAACACATCTCTTACTGATTGAATTCTTGAGAAGGATATTGCTATAGTCAACTTAAAACAAGCATATATTTTGTTATACCATGAATTTTTGAGCTCATTACCTACTAACTAATCGATAATTGAATTAGCTTTCCAATGATACCAATTTTGCAAAAAATCAAATATCGGGGTAAAAGTTATAGCCGTTTTACAGTGAGCTGTCCGAACTGCCAATGTGCGACGGGAAGGCCAATGAACCATTGCGCCAGCAATGAAAAGTTTCCCAAACCATCGCAACTGAGGCAGTAAGCCCATATTCTAGCCATAAAGTGATGGTTTGAGGGACGGTCAACCCCCAAGGTGATGGTTTGTCGCCCAAACCATCCCGCACCTCCATTTAGCGATTTAAAGCCATTTTTAAATGGATTTTTTGGTCTTTTCCCATCCTTTTTAACATGTAATTACATCAAATCAAAGCACATAACTTCATATTTATCTATAGCATCAAAATTAGGGTTCCTCTCCCAAGAACAAGATTCAAGCTCTTCTTCAAGAAAACTCAAGAATCAAAGCGTCACCATCCAAGAACCTTCAAGAAAAGTTACCCTATTTCAAGATTCAAGCTTTTGAGGTATGTTAGATGTTCATCCATGGGTCCTTTTCACTCATGGAGTCCAAGAATCTCATGTTTAAATTCACGAAATTTCACATTTATAATGATTTGTCTCTATAAAGATTTTATGATTTTGCTTATACATGATCTTACAATCTATTTTCATTGAAAGGAACCCTTATTATAAATTTCATGAATTATGTCCATGAACTTACATTAATTTTGAATCTTTATCATGTTTTCATAAAATTGTAGGTGATATTAAACCTTACATGTTTAAATGGTGTTGTTTGTTGAATTTAAACCCTAATTGGTGATCTTAGAAGTGAAATCATGCTATTACTACAAGTTTTTAAAAACTATTACCATGCTTAGTTTAAATCATGAACTGCAAGTGTTTGATGAAATACCTAAATGAGTGGGTTTTGAACAATTACGACTTATTATATGCTTACAAGTTAAAATTTTTAAATTTGTTTTCAAGTGGAATACATTATAGTATGTTTTAAATATTATGATTTCTGTATCATGTTCATGAGAAATTTGGAATAAATCCTCAGCTTATGATTTTTTCATGTGATCTTGCTACCTCATCATGTCTAGAGATATCCTCTTGTTAAAGTCTTGGTCCTCATGTATTTGATGAAATACTTGAGTGAATAATTGTGAAAAATCATTTCCTTCCATGGTTTCAAAGATTTCCTGACCATGTTGTTATTGTTATTGAGTCCTGGGGGTTATGAATACCCAAAATTTAGCTGCTTACTTAGTCTTAGTAGTTTCAGAATAGTTTCAGATGCGTATGAGCATATTCATCCAGTTAGCCATCGTGATTAGTTACTTGTCCAGTTAATCTTAGCCCAGTCCCGTAATCAGTGTCAGTTCAATTGGGTGTAGGATTCAGCACTGAGCAAGCCTAGGGATGAGAGATCACCCGTTAGTTAGGACTGGATCCTTAGAAGCAAGTTCTAAGTTCCAGAACTACGTAGCCAGCGTAGGTTATGAGATGTCACCAGTTAGTTAGGTCTAGCACTCTCAAGGATCACTCTCTAGTTAGGATTGATCTCAGGGGTCATCCGTTAGTTAGGACTGACTCCACATCCATTGTTAGTACCTGTGGCACGGTACTAGCACTCTTTCAACTGGGGTTACAGGTTTGACCCCAATCAGTTTAGAGCGGGGCATATCGGTTAGATGATACCTCCCACAGTTTTAGTTACAGCCTCAGTCCAGTAATTAGTTCAATAATTCAGTTTTAGTTTGCTTGACCATAGCATACAGATATCCGACATTCAGTTATCAGATTTCATTATTTTAGTATTTACAAATTTTATTCAGAAAATGTTATATATCCTTGGTCATACATCCTTAGTACTTAAAAATTTTATGTACCTTATTTAGTATTACACGTTACATATACTAACATATATATATTCAGACAGTTATTATTCATATTCATGAAACCATGCATATTAGCCTACCTTATTTAGCATACTAGTACATTAAAAGTATTGATCGTATCTCTTTTATTTCACTATGATGTTTCATATCATAGGTTCGGACGCTCAGGTTTCCGACCGTACCAAGTTATCCTAGCACACTAATAGCAGCAACAGTGGTGAGTCCTCATTTTTTGAGGACCGATTATGTTTATTTCAGTTTTTCATTTTAGCAGAAAGGTGGAGTTAGTTGGGGGCTTGTCCTATCAGCTCCTCAATTATTCAGTTAGATGCTTTTAGACTAGTACAGACAGTTAGTCAGATTTTTTTAGATTTCAGTGGTCATTATCAGTTTTGTTTTATAGAGTTATTAGATTTATTACTTAAAACCTTACGGCATTCCTTAGTTTATTTCTTCATATGATCTTTTGATATCAGTTTTACTCAGTACTCATAGCAGGTACCAACTCTTGGGTTAGCTTATGGTCTCTCGGGACAGTAAGCACCGTGTAAATCCTAGGGTGTACTCTCGGGGTGTTACAAACTTGATTCTATCATGACCCAAGCTGGGCCCCTGGCCACGATGTCCATCCCGAACCATCAAGGCCCAAGACACCCTTGTAACTCCCCAACCCACTAGTTATATTGTCCGCTTTAGGCCCAGGCCTGCAGGGCTTTAAAACGCGTCACTAGGGAGTAAGGCTTTCTTACTTATAAACCCAACATCCCTCATATATTTTGCCATTGTGGGACTCTTTCCTAAGTTGAGGTGTTACATACACCCCCCTTTTGGACTCAGCAACCTCGCTAAGCTTTACCCCATAAAATGGGATTTGCCTATACTCAGGACTGAGGTTTGCCCCGCCTTATCAGGATTCGCCTACACTCAGTTTGAACTCTGTCCCACATCGATAGGATAGACATAATAGTGAATTTGATACCATTCTATCATGACCCGAGCTAGGGACCTGGCCACGACGGGCATCCCAAACCATCAAGGCCCGAGACACCCCTATAACTACCCAACCCACTAGTGATATTGTCCACTTTGGGCCCAGGCCCGCACGACTTTAAAATGCGTCACTAGGAAGTAAGACTTTCTTACTTATAAACCCAGCATCCCTCTTATGTTTTGCCGATGTGGGACTCCTTTCTAATTTGGGGTGTTACATAGATCAAAGCCCACTCTAGATACCTAGTACAGAGCAAAACCAAACCATTTTTAGGAATGAACCTAGGACGACCCAATACCTGAGGGGGTATTGGGCCAATTATAAAAACTCACCTTACTTCTATTGACCAGGAGTCAATAACAGATAATCATTCTTCATGTGTTTTAATTGAAGGATGTAATGTTGATTTGTATGGACCATTGTCCCTTGGGACATATTTAGGATCAATGGAACTTCTTACAAGCGGCACGTATATCCTTCAAACGTTAGACATACATTTTGTTTGAAAGGTCCCATGTATGCTAGGACGCGTAATAACTGTTTATGGGCCAAAGTGTTTATCTGTGTGTTTAAATAACATATCTTTGGCTTTACACAAGACTAGTCCATTATTTTATTTCAAAAACTTAGAGCATTAATAAGCATATAAGACTCAAAATTTGAACCCTTCCAAAATACACTTAAAAGTCCATCAATTTTATTCCTTCTAATTTAACCCACAGTTTATTAATAATTTCATTAGGTCATAGTCCAATTCACGTTGACCACGCTACTCTTACAATTCGTTTCTCTTGCGCTCAATTATAGTTAGAGCTACCCAGATGTTCTATTAGAAAGACTATGTTGTCTTCAAAAGAGCCTTTCAAATAAACCTTTTAGAATGTTTATTCGTAAACGCCGACTTCTCCAAATCAATGTGTTCATTCTAATTCAAAATCCATAAAGTGGTCAAAGTTCTGATCATTCAATCACTCTTCTCAAAGCATCCTATTCTTCGAGTTCTGGTCTAGTCTATTTCAAACCAAATATATGTCATTTTTTTGTATGTTATTTTGATTAGTTATTGCGGTCACAAACTAATATATTTACCTTTAGAATGTTTTTATTTTTGTTTAAAGAGTGGCTGATTTGTGTTGGTAGTCAAATTTGCTCATTTCACAAAGAAAAAAAATAGTCGCTGGTAGAACATCAGTATTTCACATGATCTAAGGTTAAGAAAGCAACTACAGATTCGTCAGTTCTTACTTTGGCTAATAAAAGGACTCGTTCAACTATGGATCCTAATTTTACTAACACAAATACTTTATCTGAGTCAATTCTTACCTTTTCCATGGCTATGGATCTGAGTGGCTCGATAGGAAGAGAAATAAACTCAGAGCTCATTGCGGTTTGTATCAACAAATTGCCGAGCTAAATCTCATGGTGATGCAAAGTAGAACACCTTCTCAGACTCCTCCAAACATGACTCTACATAATGATGCTCGGCAAAAGGGACCTATGTTTCCAATGTTAGAAGTAGTCGATCAGGAAGGTCATTTTGCTCATACTTCTCAAAATGCCCCTTCTGTGTACACATTTGATCATCTGAAGGTTCAGAACATATCATTATCACACCAAGCTCTGCCAGTTTAAATATATTCTACCACTCCACAAATGAAACAAACTCAAGGGTTATACTACTTAGATGCTAATCATTATGTTGAAACAAAGAATGATCTAAGAGTATAAACTAATGAGATAGTGAATAGACAGCTCAAGGTCTTAGAAGATGTAATAAGAAGCCTTTGGTGATTTGGGAGTAACCAAAGTGTGAAGTATGAAGAGTTGTGTGGATTTCCCGAGATCGAGTTGCCTCTTGGTTACAAGATCCCAAAATTTGAAATGTGTGATGGGTCCAAAAATCCCTTCTTTCATTTGAAGACTTATTGCAAATAGCTGATTGGCATGGACTAAAATGAAGGAATATAGGTCAAGCTATTCCGTCAAAGTTTGAATGGGAAGGCTTTAAAATGGTATTCTTAACAAGACGTAAATAAATGGCGCACTTGGGATGACCTGGAAAATTCTTTTGCAGATCACTACAAGTTTTTTGTTGATATCTTACCTGGCAAGATCTCTGTCACAACCCTTTTTAACTTCAAAAAAAGATTTCGTTTTAAGTTTGAAAGGGTTTATATTATCAAAGTGATAAAAAATGAAAATTTGTTTCAAAAAGGATTATTTATATTCAGAACTCAGAGTCTCCACTTGGCATAATCCGGTGTGCCAAGTCGCCTTTGGAAAACTCTTTTCAAAATGATTTTGACTCTGAAAAACTGATCCGCGAACAGAGATTCTGACTAAGAACTTTTGTTGACCGAGGGGAAGGTGCTAGGCACCCCTAGGTCACGTGGTTCAACCACGGTCGCTTGGTGGAGAGTATCGGCTAATTAGACACCACAAATGTATAAACCACACAAAGCACATACACAAACATCAAACAACAATCCAAAAACCAAAATAATAATGTCCAGTCCAATTATTACAACTCGAAATGAAAAAAAGGTACTAAAAAATAAACCTACACTAACCTACACTAATCCTAAACTACGATCCAATGCCTTACCCGATGCTTCAGGCCTTCACCACAGACGCCTTTCGAATACATGATACATCAGGGCATTCCCCGGTGAATCAATACAAATCCCTCGGGGCATTCCCCGGCCCAATGAATATAATAGATCCCAATGCATAAATCGAAACCACTCCACAAATATTTCATCATTTCAACAATCACAGATCCTAAACTTTGCCTACCCAACCTACTTTTGCCTATCTAGTGTCGGCCTAAACATGATGCTATCGAATTTATAACTTGATATTTATTCCGAACGAAGCATAACAACAATAAACTCAAAGGTAATCCAAATTCATCTTATCAACCTTGCAATTCCCATCCCCAATTTCATACTCAATCACATGATTAACACATGCTTTGACTATCAATTCACAATAATATTTCAGCAATCCACAATCAATAATATTCGACATTTATCATTCACTTTATGCATAAAATAAAAAGAAAGTTGAGAAGACAATAATAAAACACTCACCATAATAAAAATGAAATAAGCATAAGAAAAAAATGAGGAGATGACCTTAAATTGGGGCTTTTATTCGACCAACTTGAACTGACAGAAGACCTGGGACCAATGAACCACGACGGACAGACTTTGAACTCAAACTCCCGAATCGAATAAAACCAGTTCGAACCACGATGACCCCAAAACCTGACTCGAACAGAAGTCCAAAAATGTGTGTGAATACCTGATCCCAAAAATATGAGAAAACCTGAAAAATCTAGTTGCCGAAACTCTTGAATGCAGACAGCAGCACGAATAGTCGGAAAAAGATTGGATTTTCAGAGAATTTTAATATTTTCTAAACGGAATCTCCTGAAAAAGATCAGAGACAGTCATCTTCGGTGAAGAGATCGCCGGTAAACTTGAACCCACCAGATTCCTATCAATTTTCATTCAGCTTTATCGATTCGACCCTTATTCGTCTCTCTCTCGATCTCTTCTATCTCTCACTGTTCAGAACCCTCTCCCACTCACTGTATCTCTATTATTCGCCCTTCACTATGTGTGTTGTTTGTGATTTGTGCGTTAATCATGTGCGAAGAAGAAACTCTGTTGTGTGCATATTCAGTGAAGCGTGGGTGTATTTGCTTTGCGTGCATTTTTGGAAGAACCAAAGAATTGGAAGAAGACATATGTGTGTCTATTGGTGAATCCGTATGCCTGTGATGGTGTCGAAGTTGTTGTGGGTGAGAAAAAGGAGAAAGAAAAATGGAATCCCACTATTTTTTGCTCCTTTCTCTGTATATTCTCTATGTATGTATTTTGTGCTCTCCAGGAGAAAAAAATGTAAGCTCCCAGTGAGTCCTTTTTTTATATCCATTGAGAGAGGAAGGGTATGTAGGGGTGGGGTTAGGTGGGTTAGGTGGTGAGGTAGGGTATGTGAGGTGTTAAAATTTAATAGGGAGGGGTTGTTAGAATAAGATAAAATTAGTTAGGGGTTGTTATTTTTGTCATTTTATGGAGGGATAATTACATAGGTGAGGGTGCGTGATAAGGTGAGCTAAAAATAGATAAAGTTTAATTTCAGGAGGGACAAAATTCAGTGTCTACATCATACCCCCTTTGAATGTAAACACGAAGTATTTTCAGGCAAATAAGTAGATAACGAGACAAAATTTTGACTTGACTATTATTCAAAGAAAGAAATAGAATGAAGAATAACAACCGGGTCTTGACTTAAGACATCCTACCTATCCAAGTTATAAGGGAATCAAGTCACAGGTATTTCAAAGGATTTGAAAGAGAAGGACAATACCAAATTGGAGAGTCGAGTGAGGTTCCATCGAGGTTCCGTTCCGCGGCTCTGTCATTACGTCAAAAATGAAAATTACAAGTTACAACATAAATGAAATTACAAAATCCTATCTACGCAGCTTATTTTGGACTCCTGACTTGAGTTTCATCACCCTATTCTTCAGGCGGGCTCCTGAGTTGCAATTTCTTCAACTTGTTGCTTGTCTTTAAATTTCTACACCCTGTTCTGCAGAAGGGTTCCTGACTTGCTATTTCATTAACTTTTTGCTATGCTTTCAATTTCTTTACTCTGTTCTGCAGGCAGGCTCCTAACTTGCTACGTCTAATATGAATCAAGGGAGATGACTTGACTACAAGGTACGTCCTATAGAAATCAAAGGGAATGACTCGACTAAAAGGTACGTCTTATAAGAATCAAAGGGGATGACTCAACTAAAAGGTACGTCTTATAGGAATCAATGGGAATCAAAGGGGATGACCCGACTAAAAGTACGTCTTATAGGAATCAAAGGGAATGACTCGACTAAAAGGTATGTCTTATAGGAATCAAAAGGGATGACTCTACTAAAAGGTACGTCTTATAGGAATCAAAGGGGATGAATCGACTAAAAGGTATATCTTATACGAATCAAAGGGAATGACTCGAATAAAAGGTACGTCTTATAGGAATCAAAGGGAATGACTCGACTAAAAAGTACGTCTTATAGGAATCAAAGGGAGATGACTGTACTAAAAGGTATGCCTTATAGGAATCAAGGGGGAATGATTCGACTAAAAGGTACGTCTTCTAGGGGTCAAAGGGAATGACTCAACTAAAAGGTACATCTTCTAGGAGTGAAGGTTCAATTTAAGAAATGTATTACCCAACAAATGAAAACTGAAATCCCTAGACAAGAAAGTGTCTTCGAGGGATATAATATGATGAATTTTTACCATGATTTAATTATGAAACCTGTGCAGCAAAATTGCTTCCTGCATTTGTAAAAGTGAGAAATTACGGGCCTTGATGTTTAGGCTTTGAAATCCTTGATTTGATGGTAACATGTGTTCCTGTTTCATGCAAAGAAAGGTTGTGAGTTCAAAAAAATATGGTGGATGGTTTGTGGCTTTGGTTTTCATGGAAAACGCTCTTTCTGTCATCCCATTTAACCTTGCTTCCAACCATTCATTGACTTGCTGTATCATTGACCCAAACTCAGGTTATTAAGAGTGACTCTGAAACAAACACAGTATTTTTGCTTTGCCATGTTTCTCAGATAAACCCTTTGCGCCTTGGTATTTCCATGGGTTCCCAGACTTGTCTATTGAAAAAAAATTCTGCATGTCCTTTTTCGGCTCACAATCATGTCTCTTTCATATGCTGGCTATTGTCTTACTTTGTGCAATTAAAGAAGTTAGTAGCCAGTTTTGAAATCTTTTCTCACTTGTTTTTTATATGGACTTGACTCAAAGACAACAGAAAAAATGACAATGATTTGTTATTTGGTTAACTGACTCAAGAAAAGAAAATACAATGACTGTTCCCATTTGAAACAAACAAATGAAAATTTATCTAGAAACGACAGTTAACTCTAATGATTATGTCATGCATTTTGTATTAAGCTGACTAATCTTTCCATCCAAACTTCTACCAATTGTTGTTGAGTTAATGGCCTTGAAACCAAGTTATTTCCTTGGGCTCAGTGCATTAGGAGACCTCATTCGGCTTGCGGAGCCTTGAAGGGTTTTTTATAATAAGCCTCATTCTTTTTTTTCTCTCAGCTCACTACCTTTCTATGGAGTCCGTGAGGGTTTTTCACTAATGAGACTTTTTTATCTTCGTTTCTCTAAACTCACAGTCGTCTTACGGTGCTCATGAGAGTTTTCACCTATAAGACTCTCTCATTTTTTATCTCTCTTAACTTACCATCGTCTTACGGTTCCCGTGAGGGTTTTCACCAATAAGACTTTCTCATTTTTATTTCTCTTTTTCTTTCTTATGCTGAGGAAGACAAGTAGTTCCCAAATGCATCGTCATATCCCTTGCATGCTTATCCTTAACATCCTCAAAGATTGATCTGAAGGTATTTCTTTAGTTGTAACTTGGCTTTTGGATAGGGTTGGAAAGAAAGGGTGTCATGGTGCCCAAACGATACTAAAAGTGGGGTAGGACTTACAACTTTTGGAATCGACTCAAACAATGAGGATTAGCTCACGCCCCAGTTTCTTTTGACTGGGAAATTCTAAATTTTATTTGGTTGGACCGAGCCTAGAGTAGGTCAGCCTACATATCTCACCCTCGCGAGAGGAGAATTAGGTCACACGTAGTTCTGACAAGGTATATTATTCCTTTTTCCCAGTGGGTGCAGGCTTCATTGACTGCTTATTCTTTTTGCTTGATTCTGACTTGTTCTTCTTCTCTTTTTTGTTTACTCTTTTTTTCTTTGTGATTTTTCTGACTCTCATTTATTGACACTCTTTTCTTCCTCTGTGGACACATTTTTTTTCTCTTTCCCTTTTTATTGAAACTTTTTGACTCTGTTCTCTTGCTCGATACTTTTCTTTTGAGCTTTGCTGGCTTTATCTTGATTCCAAAAGAGGGCTATGAAAGAAAATAAAACTAAGGCTCAAATGGGGTAAATAAAGGATGACACAATGTTTGGATAGCAGAATAAAATGCCTTCTTCATATCAATCCTTGAAAATACTAGTACATAGCATACAATGTGAAAGTGCATGATCAACATCACTTATGACATGTTTTACAACACTAACTTGCCCCGAGTATGTGTGTCACCTCTTTTTCTATACTTTTCAAACATACAACTCCACATTTGTTGTACATCCCTCACTTTGAATGACTCATGCTTTCGTGGAGTTGATTTTCTTTCTGTTCCTCTTGATAGGATCACGCAGACACTGTTTGACCTAATTGAGATATGTGTTTCAATTGATGACCAAGTTGTTCTTGTGATTCTCAAAATAATTGCCTTAATTTTCAAAGAAGGCTTCAATTTGTCACCAAATATATCAGAACTCTACCTATTTCCTCAGATGTTCTCTTTTACTAACTCAAACCTCTGATTCAATATTCATACTTAAACTAGATTTCAAGATCTGACTGAAAATTCTGCTAGCATGTCATATCACTAGAGTCAACATAAAATGTACTTGTGGAAAGAAAACAAACAAAAAAATATATATTTAAAACACAAAGGAAAAGGGACAATTTATTTAGTTGAAATAAAAGATAGAAGGGTTTGAACCTAAACGACAAAAGGACAAAACAAGATAGATCCTGAACTACAACCCTGAAATAATTCAAAAAATAGAAAAGAAAAAAAACAAACTACCAGACCTATTCCTAGTAGGGAGAGGGGTGACTTCTCAATTGCTCAGCCTGGCAACTTAGCCACTAGTTTGCATATCAACCTGACTAGAGCTTCCCTCACTGTCAATTTTCTGCACCATAATTGATCCATCTTGAATCATCTTTTTAATTTCTCTTTTCAAATCTCGACAATCTTCAATACTATGACCCTGAGCATCAGAATGATACGCACATCGTACATTAGGATCAAAATTTCTTGAACGCCGATTAAGAGTGCACCCATGGAGAGGAGTGATCATGGCCCATTGTACCAATCTTTGAAAAAAACTGGTATACGACTCTCCAATTGGTGTGAATCTATCTCTCGACTTCTGCCTCATTTCATCGTTTGGCTTGGATCGAAAATTAGTCTTAGGGGGGTTTTGGTATGTTTGTGGAGTTAGAGGACGACTCTGAGGAGTTGGCGTGTTCCACTGTGGGTAAGATGGGGGTTGAACATGTGGTTGTGCATTATATACTGCATATAGAGGTGGAGGAGCAGAGTATAATGGATTTTGGGCGTGATTATGTGGAGCTTGGGTATGAACTTGGGTTTGAGCCTGAGAGTGACGACAACGGGGTCTTCTTGACCGTGCCCGCTGTCCAACTACAATAGAATATGCAACTTCCTCATTCTTTGTCTCCCCAATACTTCCTAAACCCTTTTGAATTACTTGAGTTATTGCTTTCAATATTGCAAAACTCACAATGCAACTCGTCTTAATTCCCTGTTCTATTATCTCCCTCATTTTAAGGACCTCAATAAATGACTTGCCCAATGCAGGTATCAATTTTTGATAATATGTTTCATCTTGTGCTTGAATAAACACCTCCACTATTTTTCTTTCTTTCATTAGTAATTTCACTCTAGCAGCTTGTTCGCGCTATCTGATCACATACTCCCTGAAGCTCTCAATATTCTTCTTCTTCATACTAGTTAGGGATTTTTCGTCAGGGATCAACTCCACATTGTATTGAAATTATTGTATAAATTCATTATCTAGGTCACCCCAACTAATCCACTTGTCGATGTCTTGGACAACAAACCATTCTGAAGCTAGGCCTGAAAGACTCTCCCCGAAATAAGCCATGGGTAGTTATTCCTTCCCTCCAGCGCCTCTTAATTAGTTACAATAGCGCCTTAAATATGCCACTGGATCCCCATGACCGTTATATTTCTCAAACTTTGGCATTTTAAAGCCAGGAGGAAGGTTGACACCTGGAAACATGCATAAGTCCTTATATGATACACTTTTGTAACCCCCAGGTCCTTGCAAGTTCTTCATCACCAGTTCCAAACTTCTCAATTTTCTGGTCATTTCCTCTTGCTCTTCTGTCATAACAGGCTTCTCAGTGTTAGGAGGAAATTCAGGAGGGTGAGTGCCACAATAAAGACCAGTCAACTTGAATGTAGGCTCAAAAGTATAACACTGATCATCAATAATATTCAATGCAGGCTCTCTTGTAGAGTAAGGAGGCACAACTTGTGGATGAACATCAAAAGTAAGAGCTTCAGGTGTGGGTGGCACCGCAAAAGCATGAACAATAGGTAGAGCTGAGTATGTGGTAGTCTTGGATTGGGGAGTGAGAAAATAAACATTGGAAATGGTTGGATATTGTTGCCCCGGAGTCGATCCTGATGCATGTTATGGAATATCAACAAAAATGAGAAATTGTGCATGTGACACGGGAGGCAAGCTAGAAAGATATTCCAGATTATCAGTGGGAATTGGAGGAGGCGGTAACCCATTAGCCCAAGATCGATGAATTTCTATCATTTGCTGCCTTAATTTCTGGATCTCTTTATTATCTCCTAAATTCTCATTTCCCGAACTCCCCATCTGATTAGTGACAACAAAATTGGTATCCTTGTTGGCCATAACCTTCTCTGTGACTTGGTGTAGTATGGAGGACCAGCCAAAATTTCACAAACCAACCACCTCAAACTAACTAAACAAGTGATAGCAAATGCGTTAGAGTTCAACACTTTCTCAAAATCTCTCGTTTTTTTTTTTTTTTTAAAAGATCACCAAACCCAAGAAGGGCGCCTACGTATCTCGCTCCCGAAAGAGGAGAATCAGGTGTACGTAGTTCGTTAAGTCTTGCCAAAATGGTCAATTAATTCTTTTTCCTTTTGTTTTCTTTTCCTTGAAACTTTAAAAAGAAAAGGAAATAACAAATTGTCAAAAAAATTGACGAAAATTGTTTTTGCATTTTTCAAGTTTAAAGTCCCTATACAAAATGAAACCTATGATTATCAATGAAAAATCTTTTTGGGGTTTTGATTTTGAATTTCATATGAAAAATGAAACTTGAATCTATTAAAGGAAATTTTTTTTTGTAGTTTTCTTTTAAAGATGTATATGAAACACCTACTATAATAAAGAGTGAAGAAATTTTTTTTTGGATTTTTCAAATAGATCCCCAAACCGACAGTAGGTTTCCTACTTATCTCACTCCCGAGAGAGGAGAATCAGGGGTGCATAGTTCGTTCCAATTGGACAATTAAGGATTAAGTGACAAACTAAACCCTGAATTGAGAGATACGACTAAAGACGGACGAATAAAATCTTTTTTGGGTTTTTAATTAGAAACTAACACCAACAACTATGAAAGAAAAAATCTTTTTGATATTTTCGTTATATAAAAATGTACAAAGCTCCTATTGAAAGGAAAAAATATTTTTGGAGTTTTCGAATTGTGAATACTTACTAAAGAAATAAAAGAAGAATCTTTTTAACGTTTTTGATTTTTTGAAAAATGAGTGCGAAAGGTAAAAAATATATATTTTTTTAAATTGTGAAAAACAAAAACCATAAAAAAAACCCTAAAAACTACCAAATCTTTTTTTCTTTTCACTCTTTTTTTTTCTTTTTTTTTCAACAATTTCTTGCCTACACACTTTGCTTCTAACTCATGCTTTTACCCGAATCAGTTGTCAAATGATCTCGTTACCCTCAAAGATGCAACATTTAGCACATAGGGATGCTTTAGAGGTGAGTCTTCTGCAAAGGGTCATGTGGGTCCCGCTAGATCTCAATATGATGCAAATAAGCATGACCTAAAGGCTGACCTACATTGGAGTTCACTAACAAGGCTGTTCGGGGGAGCGTATGGTAGATAGTGGCTGCTTTAGCTTTCCACCCATTTCATACTAGCCAACAGCTTCCCCTCCAAAAAAAACAATAACACAAAACAACACAAACAACGTCTATACACCCATAATTCAACACTAAGTCGATACAACTCTAAAAAATAAGCTCAAATTCTGAAATGATCCCCACTGGAGTCGCCAGAGCTATCACACCCCTTTTTTTAACTTCAAAAAAAGATTTCATTTTAAGTTTGAAAGGGTTTTTACTATCAAAGTGACAAAAAATGAAAATTTGTTTCGAAAAGAATTATTTATATTTAAAACTCAAAGTCGCCACTTGGCATAATCCGGTGTGCCAAGTCACCTTTGGAAAACCCTTTTTAAAATGATTTTGACTCTGTAAAACTGATCCGCGAACAGAGATTCTGAGTAAGGAATTCTGTTGATCGAGGGGAAGGTGTTAGCGCCCCTCGGTCCCGTGGTTCGACCACGGTTGCTTGGTGGAGAGTATCGACTAATTAGACACCATAAATGTATAAACCACACAAAGCACATAAACAAACATCAAACAACAATCCAAAAAACAAAATAATAATGTCTAGTCCAATTATTACAACCCGAAATTAAAGAAAAAGGTACTGAAAAATAAACCTACGCTAACCTACGCTAATCCTAAACTACAATCCAATGCCTTAACTGATGCTTCGGGCCTTCATCACAGATGTCCTCCGAATACATGATACGTCGGGGCATTCTCTGGTGAATCAATACAAATCCCTCGGGGCATTCCTCGGCCCAATGAATACAATAGATCCCAGTGCATAAATCGAAACCACTCCATAAACATTTCATCATTTCAACAATCATAGATCCTAAACTTTGCTTACCCAACCTACTTTTGCCTATCCATTGTCGGCCTAAACATGATGCTATCGGATTTATAACTTGATATTTATTCCAAACGAAACATAACAACAATAAACTCAAAGGTAATCCAAATTCATCTTATCAACCTTGCAATTCCCATCCTCAATTTCATACTCAATCACATGATTAACTCATGCTTCGACTATCAATTCACAATAATATTTAGGCAATCTACAATCAATACTATTCGACATTCATCATTTACCTCACGCATAAGATAAAGAGAAAGTCGAGACGACAATAAGCAACCACTCACCATAATAAAAATGAACTAAGAATAAGAATAAGATGTGGAGATGACCTTAAATTGGGGCTTTTATTCGACCAACTTGAACTGACAAAAGACTCGGGACCAATGAACCATGACAGACAGACCTTGAACTCAAACTCCCGAATTGAATAAAACCAGTTCAAACCACGATGACCCCAAAACTTGACTCGAATAGAAGTCCAAAAATGCGTGTGAATACCCGAGCCCAAAAATATGAGAAAACCTGAAAGATATAGTTGCTGGAACTCCGTGAACACAGACAGAAGCACGAATATTTGGAAAAGGATTGGATTTCTGGCGAATTTTAATGCTTTCTAAATAGAATCGCCTGAAAATGATCAGAAACAGTCAGCTCCAGCGAAGAGATCGCCAGCAAACTCGAACCCACCTGATTTCTATCGATTTTTGTTCAGCTTTACTGATTCCACCCTTGTTCGTCTCTCTCTCTCTATCTCTCCTATCTCTTACTGTTTAGAACCCTCTCCCACTCATTGTATCTCCATCACTCGCCCTTTACTAGTGTTTGTGATTTGTGTGTTAATCGTAGGTCGAGAAGAAAATGTGTTGTGTGCATATTTTGTGAAGTGTGGGTGTGTTTTCTAGTTCTTGCGTACGTTTTTGGAAGAACCAAAGAATTGGAAGAAGACATATGTGTGTCTATTGGTGAATCCGTATGCCTATGATGGTGTCAAAGTTGTTGTGGGTGAGAAAAAGGAGAAAGAAAAATGGAATCCCTCAGTTTTTGCTCCCTTCTCTGTATATTCTCTATGTATGTGTTTGGTGCTCTCTAGGAGAAAAAAACATAAGCTCCAGTGAGTTCTTTTTTTTGTATCCCGTGAGAGAGGGAGGCTATGTAGGTGTAGGGTTTAGGTGGGGTAGGTGGTGAGGTGGGGTGTGTGAGGTGTTAAAATTTAATAGGGAGGGGTTGTTAGAATAAGATAGAATTAGCTAGGGGTTGTTATTTTTTGTTATTTTATGGAGGGATAATTACATGAGTGAGGGTGCGTGATAAAGTGAGCTAAAAATGGATAAAATTGAACTTCGGGAGGGACAAAATGAGTTGTCTACAATCTCTAGCACACAGCTAAGTTTAAAATCAAATGAGAGTTCTCGTTAATATTCCATATGTCGGAGAGAAGAAGAGGCCAGGGTACATCCACCTATAGAAGAAGCTAAACTGATCAATTACTTCACCCATGCACTAAATTAAGAATATTTCGATCACATGGTAATAATGGCTGGAAAAACATTTACTGAAATTATCTAGACTGGGGAAATGATTGAGGATGGCCTCAAGATAAGAAGGATAATAAATTTGAATGAACTGCAATCCATTCATAAGAACTTCCAAACTAGCTCTTTCGGAAATAAAACAAATAAAGAGAAGGAAGTAATGGGAGTGATGACTCAAGAAAGTTCTTCCAACTACAAGCAACCTCCTCGATACCAACCCAATGCTCAACATGAACACTATCCGGTCTTCAATGCAAAAGCAACATACCATGCTCAACCTCCACCACAAAACTACAAAAATAATGCTCCTCGTGCCAATCTTGAAAGGAAGCCCCCCTGAATTTTCACGTCATCAGAAGAATCTCTTACTCAGTCTTTCAAAAGGTTGAAGGAAGGAAAACTACTTCTCCAGTAGAAGCAAACCCTGTGAAAAATTCCACTCTGGAGTTGTTGTACATGATACAGAAGATACATGTATAACCGTCAAGCACAAAATTCAGGATCTAATTGATGCCAAGGTGATAACACTTGAAGAAGCTCCAGCTAATGTTAACAGCAATCCATTTCCCAATCATAAGAAGTAGTCATTGGAATCATGAATCAAAAAAAGCATGAATTTTTCCCAAAAGGCACACTTTTGACATCCTTCTATCCTGCATAGGGAATTTAGTGTTTTATTTCCTTGTAATTATACTTTCTTATTTTACTTTCTTGTATCTGCATTTTGTTGCTTTATTTCTTTGTAATTGTACTTTATGGTTTGATTTTCTTTTAATCGCACTTTATGGTTTGATTTCCTTGTAATTGCACCCTTTTAGTTGTAATGAACAATGTTCAACTTGATTTACTTTGTGAAATATGTAGGCGTCGTGTATTGACTTCGGTCACGTTATCAAAAGTATCAAATATCCCTTTTGTATGTATGGACTATGTTTGACAAAAATTCTCAATAATGGGATACATAGGTGGCCTATGTCTGCTTTTGTCAATCCCTTAGAAGATATATCTTTCCATTATATATTAAAATTACCTTTCCTACCTCAACTGAATGCGCAGGTATCACACTGGCTCGATCGTATCTCCTGTAACATTTTCATAGATACTATGAATTTTTTTTTGAGAAGATCTCAAAAATTCATCAAAGGATCCTTTCTTATGCTAAATGAAGATGGCATTGAAGCATGTAACCGGGGCAGAAATTTTTTAGAAGGTCTCAAAAATTTTACAAAACTTGACATCTGCTACAAAGTTGAAAATCAGATTTTGCTGAAGCTGATATAAGGCAATAATATTTGAAGTTCTCTATGCTTAAGTACTCTATGTCAGAAACAACTCAAGTACTTCACATTTTAAACGGGGGTAGAATTTTTGAGAGAATCTAAAAAAATCCATACTAAGCAATGTCCGGAGTTATAAGAAATATCAGGAGTTACATGTTATAGATCAGGGCAGAATTTTTTAGGAAATTCCTAAAAAATTCCACAAATGTTGTACTTCAAGATCAGAAAGTTTACAAATCAATAATCAATAAGGTACATCAGGAGAGCAAGGCAATACCGACATAGTCAGTCTATCAAAACTAATAATTTTTCTTTGGATGTGGGAACAGTGAAGTCACAAAGTTTACAACATTAAGAATGACAAAGGGCATTATTTGACCCGTTGTTGCCTTGCCATAATAATCTAGACAACTTCTCTTTCTTATTTTCCTCTTGATTTATGTTTCTATTATCCAAACTACCATCTTTAAATCATCATGAGTCAAACAACTTCATCTTTATCTTTAAACTCTATCTTCTATTACACTCCTGACTTAGTTATGACAAATTATGGTATTATTAATGAGCATTGTTTAAGTTATACAGGTGGCGTTATGCAAGATTGCCTCTAAGAAATAATGCAAAAGTATCCTCTCGAAGTTTGAGGATTCAATCCAGAAGCTTAGGACATGAACATGTCCTTTAGAGGACTCCTGATTCCAAGGATGAAGTTTAATAAATCGGCTTCTATATTTTCTTATCTTATTTGGGCCATCCACCCTTTCTAAGGACATATCTTTTTTGGGCCATCCACC
This sequence comes from Capsicum annuum, assembly GCF_002878395.1. NCBI lineage: Eukaryota > Viridiplantae > Streptophyta > Magnoliopsida > Solanales > Solanaceae > Capsicum > Capsicum annuum. The sequence continues at coordinate 3,717,854 of NC_061120.1, read as the reverse complement.
CTTTCAAAAGGACACATCTTATTATATTAGGTTTTCACCTTTCAAGAGAATACATTGGTCCGTCAGTGCATTCAAAGGAATGCGTTGCATTCAATATAGGTTGACTACCTTTAAATGAGACATATTGGGTCGTCATCCCCGTTTAAAGTTCTATGTTATATTTAAGATAGGTTGTTCGCCTTTCAATGAGACATGCTGGACCAGAGGCATGTTGCATTCAAGATAGGTCGTCCACCTACCTATGAGACACATTAGACTGTCATCCCCATTTAAAGTGGCATGTTACATTTAAGATAGGTTGTCCTCCTTTCAATGAGAAAATTTGGACCATCACTCCATTTAAAGTGGCATGCTACATTCAAGATAGGTCGTCCGCCTTACAACAAGACATGTTGGGCCATCACCCCATTCAAAATGACATGTTACATTTAAGATAGGTCGTCCTCCTTTCAATGAGACACGTTGGATCTTTACTCCGTTCAAAATGATCTGTTATATTCACGATAGGTCATCCACCTTTTAATGAGACACATTGGATCATCACTCCATTCAGAGTGTCATGTTACATTTAAGATATGTCGTCTGCCTTTTAATGAGACACATTGGGTCGTTATCCCATTAAAAGTGACATGTTACATCCAAAATAGGCCATCAGTCTTTCAATGAGACACGTTGGATCGTAACTCCATTCAAAGTGGCATATTACATTCAAAACAGGTCTTCCACCTTTCAATAAGATACGTTGGATCATCACTCCATTCAAAGTGGCATGTTAAATTTAAATTAGTCGTTCGCCTTTCACTGAGAAACGTTGGACCGTCACTCTATTCAAAGTGGCATATTAAATTCAAAATAGGTCGTCCACCTTTCAGTGAGACATGCTGGACTGTCACTCCCTTCAAAGTGGAATGTTACATTCAAATAAGTATTCAATTCAGAAACGTTGTATAGACTTTCATGAATAATTTTTGTCATACAATGTTGCTTTACGTGGCAATCAAATAATACAAAAGATAACAATTTATGAAGCAAACCAAAAATGTACCCAACTTTCTTCCTTCAATATTATATGATGATGATGCAACTATATCTAAGGATTGGAGTTGCAAATGATTTAACTATTTTATCAAATGATGACTTGACAAATCGGATCACAAAGGTATTGCAAAATTCAACATATGATAATTATCCTTTTTAAAATTATGTGATGCTTTAATTGGGAGAAGTAAAATATTATACTTTTTTTTCCTTAATCATTATTTTGTAACATCAAATCTTTCTGCAAAATTTTTAATGAGACATCTAAAATTGCATATTACTAGTTACATGCATCTTTTCTTCTCTCTACTAGGAAATTTTTCCACTGAAATTTTTTCTATTAAAATTGTAATGAGTTTTCTTCTCTCTACTAGGAAATTTTTCCACTGAAATTTTTTCTATTAAGATTGTCATGAGTCATATTATCTACTAATAAAAATATGAGAGGGTGTTATAGATACACTGTATTATGAATATCCATTTAATATACATTTCTTATATAAACTTGCTATTTAATGAGCTTGCAATTAAATAAACATGCAATCAAATAAAGTTTCAATCAAGTAATATTACAATGAGATAAGATTGCAATCAGTAAACTTCCAATCACGAAGTCACCAAGTAACTTATACAACTACTTATATTCTTCTATAAGTAGGATGCCAATGCAGTGTATTTGTAGGAGAAAATGATTTAACTATTTTATCAAATGAAGACTTGACAAATCTGATCACAAAGGCATCGCAAAATCCAACATATGATAATTATCATTTACATAATTATGTGTTGCTTTAATTTGTCGAGAAGTAAAAAATATATTAACTTTTTTTTCCTTAATTGATATTTGTCACATCAAATTTTTCTGTAAAATTTTTAATGAGGCATCTAACAATGCATATTACTAGATACATGCATCTTTTTCTTTTCTATACTAGGAACTTTTTTTTGCTGAATTTTTCATATTAAGATTGTAAGGAGCCATATTAGCTATTAATATAATAAAAATATAAGAGGGTGTTATAGATACATTGTATTATGAATATCCTTTTATATACAATTCTTATATAGACTTGCAATTAAATGATCTTGAAATCGAATAAGATTGCAATCAGATAAGATTTCAATGAGATAAGATTGCAATCGGATAAGCTTTCAATTAAGATGAAACCAAGTAACTTATACAACTACTTATGTTCTTGTATAAGTAGGATGTCAATGCAGGGTATTTGTACATTAGTTTGAATAAAAATAAAATCTCTCCATCTCTCGATTTCTTTGATTATATCTCTTGTTACCTTGATATTAAGTATTAATTCATACATAAGATATTAAACCCAAAGGCCAAAGGTCAAATTTAATTCCTTATTTCTTCTTGATTTCATTCAGCTGAAAAATGATACTTGTTTATTTCATCCTATTATTTTTTCTACAGCTTAGTTCAAATTCTGTCGCTAATGAGAATTTTGAAAATTATGTTGGTTGCGACATGCCCAAATCAGATGTGGACCTAGTAGAATTTCCATTGAATTTGGAGTACTTGGAAGCTGAATTTTTCTTGTGGGGATCTTTGGGATATGGTTTGGATAAATTCGCACCTGAACTTGCTGATAGTGGGCCGCCACCTATTGGTGCTCAAATTGCAAAACTTAGCCCTCTCATAAAAGATGTCATAACCCAGTTTGGATTCCAAGAAGTCGGACATCTCAGGTTCTTTTCCATCTCATAATCTTATATTGGTTCTTATATTTTTTTTTTATTTAATATGAATAAGTAAAAAATATTCATCGACATTCTATAAGGGATGTCTTCGAATTTATGAAGCTCTATAGTCGATCTATAATGTCACTGATCTTACCCCTACCTCTGATAATGAGAATGCAGATCCTATGACTAACTCGGAAAGATCGAGAGGATATTTCCAAGACCTTTTTGCTCCGAATGTCTAAATCTTATTATTTATTTCTAGATAGTAACAACCATAAGCTAATCTTTAAATGTTTCACTTCCAGAGCAAGGAGATGTTCAAAATGGGTGCAAAACTTAACATTATAAAATTCTGCAGATACAAGTTCCATTATTGGGCATTACAAGTTAATTTTCTTTCTGCTCGTAACCAATATTCCACCCCCACCCCTCCCCTTCACTCTTTACCAACTCCCACCCTCTAACACCTCGCCCACCTCCATATAAATGTCTGATAATGTTTTGCTTATATTATATATAAATGTGTTTGGGATAATAAATATTGAAATATGGTAAGAATGCCACTTAATTTTAGCTTACATATCTCATACATCATTTTCAAGTCATAGGAGTAGTTCACTTTCATCTCCCAATCTAGTCTATATCTTATGTCGTTCTACTTTTGTTTCATTCTATATGAAGGTATTTCGTCATCACAAAATTTAAGAATTTTTAATTATTATTTTGATCTACAATGTATTCAATTTTTGTAACTATTAAATTACATAATTGAAGTTGGAATGGAAAGGTTACATTAAATTCGTTATTTGTAGAACATATAATTAAAAAGAATAATGTAAAAATTGATACAGGGCAATCAAAGATACAATAACAGGATTCCCGAGGCTACTACTAAATCTAAGCAGAGAATCATTTGCAACAGTGATGGATGATGCAATTGGACATCCATTAAAACCACCTTTTGATGCTTATGCTAATGACATCAACTATCTCCTTGCCTCCTATGTAATACCTTATGTTGGACTCACCGGATATGTTGGCGCTAATCCTAAACTCCAAAGCTCTACTGCCAAAAGAGTAAGACTACATACTTAGATCTATCTTGTTTTTCATGCAAAATAGATTACTTATCTTTAAACAAGGTAGTATTAAAATTACTAGTATATGCATTCATATGATTTTCTTATTTAATTGAATTATATATATTAAATAGTATTTTGATGAAAGGGTCATTTTTATCAATAGTTGGGGGTAATATTTATTATATTATTATGATTGTAAAGGCTACATTTTGAGAAAACTTACCTGTAGTGGCCATGTATGAAACTTAAAACTCTTTTTTCGTTGACTTTAAATTATATACATAGGCAATGTAATTATTATTTGTACGCTATCAGTGAAGTTTAACATATACTAGCAGGTTTGTTATAACATACTTACCAGATATCTAATTAACTCTTGCCAAAAAATTTATGGATAATCATCTAATAAATGATCTTATTGGGTAATTTGAATGGCAGCTAGTTGCAGGATTACTCGGAGTTGAATCAGGTCAAGACGCTGTTCTGAGAGCATTGCTTTATGAGCGAGGAAGAGAGAAGGTAGAACCCTACGGGATTACAGTAGCAGAGTTCACAAACCGAATATCAAAGCTGAGGAACAAACTAGGACGCCATGGAATTAAAGATGAAGGACTTAATGTGAAACCAAAAGTAGGTGCTGAAGGGAGGATTAGGGGGAATGTACTTGCAGGTAGTGGCTAAATAAATATTTTGATTTAGAATATTCTCTATATATGTACATAAACTAATATTGATTTATACGCACAAAATAGATTTTTAGTTAAAAGTGCTCAACTGAAAACATTTTTGTCTATGTGGTTATTCCGCTATTTGCAGGGGACAAGTACTCGATGGCCTACGACAGAACGCCGAAGGAAATATTAAGAATAGTGTACGGAAGTGGAAAAGAGAATAAACCTGGTGGATTTTATCCAACGGGAGCAGAAGGGGCGATAGCAAAATCATATCTTAGGCATGGGGACTAGCTATTTGGAAAAATACAAAATTATTGCTTACTTCCTGCAAAGTAAATAAAAATAAGTGAGTTATAAAGTGGGTAGTAAAAATGATGTTGGGATATTATATTTGTGCTTAAATATTAATTTATCTAATGAATAGTATCATTAGATTATATCATATTATACTAAAAGGGGAAAGATCCTATCCCTAATGTTGTATCTCGTGTTTTTGCCCCTGTTGTAAACCAAAATGTTACATTAAACATTTGATTAAATTAACATATTAAATATAAATAGACTAAAATAAATAAATAAAATCATTCATTGAGAGGATGAGTTTGTTTTACCAAACAATAATTATTGTAGGTTACACTTTTATAATTTCTTTAATTATATAAGTATAAACTTCACACATTTCAACTTTTTCACCTCTAAAGCTTTTACGAGTTACATTGTGACAATAATATTTATACAGAGCTTCTCCAAGAAAACTGGCACCGTTAAGAGGCCTAAACACGTAAGATAAACATGTATCTTTATGTCATGATTATACCCAATAATATTTATATATATGTCACATCCCATTTATTGACTCGCGTGGGCACCTACTCTATTCTAACTAGATCAGTGAACTCTTACAATCCAATAAATTATTATGTGAAATCTAATTAACAACCTATAAATAGTACATAGTTAAATCTTGATACCAATGATATTATCAATATTTGAAGCATTTACAAGAAATAACTTATCAAAATGAACAACTCTCAAAATCCAGTTTGACATGTACAAAAGCTTCTAAAAAGATCATGGATAAAAGGAAAGACACAGCTTCCGCTGCGGAAAAGAGATTCAAAAGCTGATGATGAATAACCATCAAAACATATAAGAGATTGCTATTCAACCTGCAATACAACCTCCATCCACAACAGGAGATATGCAACAGTAGTATTAGTAAAACACATATAATGGTATCGGACAACATCATATAAAAACCACAAAATAATACATGACCACTCTACATGATACTTCAATACTAGAGTTCACATTCCACACTATATCTTTGGTTTCATAGAAGCTTTCAATTGTGCTTTATTTGGTTAATTAACCGATTCTATTACAACTCACGATCCTATTTTTCACAAGAAAATTCTAGTGGCTGTTAACTCTGTGAATACTATCCAGCCTGCAGCTCTTATAATTCAACTCAATTATTAACATATAGATTTTAATATCTACACAAGGTATATACAATAAAACTAATAGTAAAATTAACCCAACAAACATATAATAGATACAATGTCCCCATATACTTAACAATAGTCTATCTATCCTTTCAAAAATTTAACAACAACCTCAAAAATTACAATCAAGATGCTTATGCTACACAGTCTAAAGATATCTCATCTAGTAGATAAGCAATCCAACTATCGATTTGCATAACAAACAGTCTTCCAATCACCCCAACAGCCAAACCATTTGCAATAAGGGCACGTATGCTACGACAAATATCATAATAATTTCAACTCCACAATTACGTTAGTCACATCACAACATCAATTAGAAATACAACAGACAAATCAACCTTCACAGGTCACCATAGATCCTACAAAATAGTCACCCATCATAATGTGAACCCAAATTGAAATAATTACCTTGACTACATATGTAATATCTCTCTCTCTCGTTCTCTCTCTATATATGTTTGTGTGTGTGTGTTTATATAGTATATCATCTCTATTTTGTCACTTCATAATTTCAAGACAAATGCTAAGAGTCTTGTTTTTGCCTAATAGCCATGACCTATAGGGGACAACCTAAGTCCATGTCATGTATTAACGTGATACTTGATCCTCCATAATAATAATAATAATAATAATAATAATAACAATAATAATAATAATAATAATAATTACAATAATAATAATAACAATAATAATAATAATAATAATAATAATAATATAATGATAATGATAATGATGATAATGAAAATAATAAAGATAATGATAATAACAATAAGAATAATAATAATAGTAGTAGTAGTAATAGTAATAATGATAATGATAATAATAATAATAATAATAATAATAATAATAATTGTAATAATAATAATAATAATAATGATAATAATAATAATAACAATAATAATAGTGATAATAATAATAATAATAATAATAGTGACAATAATAATAATATAGTGATAATAATAATAATAATAATAGTGATAATAATAATAATAATAATAATAATAATAATAATAATAATAATAATAGCGATAGTAATATAACTACCTGTATGACGTGGTACCCGATTCTTCCATACTAAAAGTGATATAAGAAAACATAATCATACCAGAGTGGTATTTGATCCACCATAACCATATTTTTGTATTTTATCTATCATACTATCTATTGGTATATAACATAGTGTGCTACATTTGCACTTTAGTGTGCTACATTTGCGCTTATACTTACAATTATCACATTATGATTATGTTTGATATCAACAATTTATTCTAACAAGTATCAACAACCAAACTGTCAACAAATTATATAACATGTTTGAAAATTGTTGACACCTAATTTTTGCCCTCCACATTCCAAATTAGTTTTTGAATTTCTCAATTTTAAATAGTTTTAAAATATTTATTTTAAGTTATTTTGAAATAAATTTCAACCCTACCTTTTGAATTTAGGTGAAATCAATATATTTAGTGTTTAATTATACATGATTATATAACTATCAGTTAAAGAAAATGCTTTAGAGTTTATTCAGAGTGAAAAGTTTGATTGAAAATTGCAAATATTCTACTTTTCTCAAGATCGATTGAAAATAAGAAATTAATGACACAATTAGTTTCTTAATGTTAATTTTATTATTATTATTATTATTAAAAAAAAGAAATAAAATAAAATTGTGTTTTATTGAATATTTATTTTGAAATTATTGAATGTTGAGAGACTCGTCAAATTAATTAAAAGTTAATTTCGTCTCAATTTTGTCCAATTAATTCTATCGTGGTCATTTTTATTAATATAAAATGGTTAAAAGTTTTAATTGGACTCCCTTGATTAACCTAATCTTCCATATTAACCCCAATACCCAACCCACCAGCCCAAAATTCCTCCCAAATTAATCAACCTAATTACACCACCCCAACGACCCACAACCTTCACCCCCTATATCCTCTTCTAACAACCCACCAATAACAACATCCCAATTTCCTTGCCCCTCAACAACAATATACCAGCGGCCTAATTTACTTACCGACCCGACCCAGCTCCAATTCTCTTTCCCCTTTACCTATCAGTAGTGCTCCAATAACATACCAAAAAAAAAAACAACAACAACAACAAATAATGTTATCGACAACAACAACAAGAACCACTATTAATGTTGTAATATCAACAAAGAACAACGGCTTCAACTCGTCACCAACTGTAGTCAACCTAGCCATTTCCAATTTCTTACCCTTTAACCTCTCTGTACAGCCAAGAATGGCTAAGAATTTCATTAACTTTTCCCTTTCTCAGATTATGTTTATCTATTTTTTTTATAAAAAACCAGTGGATACAAGAAATTCAAATTTGAAATCCAACTTTTCAAATTCGAAACCCTAAATTTTTTCCTTCTAAATTCCCCTATAAATAGAGGTTGAATGACAGAGGAAAGGGGGAGGATTTTTAAGGAAAAATTTTAAGGTTTGGGAGGTGCTGTAACGCCCCGAAAATGGGTCCCGGAGCGTCACACGGTGCTTGAGGCTACAAGTAGCCCCAAGCTAACCCTTTGAGCCATTTTCATTCAGTTCAACATGAATCAACGGGGTTTCCATAAATAACCCTCAAATATCAACAGAGTAATCATCATTTAAGAGTAAAACAATTTCAGAAAGTTAACAAAATATGACTTATTAGTCAACTCCCAACATCTATACTAGTCTAACAAGCCTCTAAGAAAATCAATAAAACCAGCGAGCCATTGAGACATGCCCCTACTGACTCATACTCGGTTATCAAATGTAAATAATTCCGTGAAACCAACATCAGACATCACGTCCTCGGAACATGAGGACTCACCACAACAGAGGATGTAGAACAACATGCCTGAAGAATCACTGTCGAATCTGGAACTGAGCACTTGAACCTACATTCCGAGAAAATGCAGCCCACATCTGAAGATGTGGGTCAGTACCATGGAAAGGAACCGAGTAAATGGGGGTGTATGCAGTTTTATAAACATCATCATCAAAAATATTTATAAGAAATATGCAGGATGTATGAAAGACTCACATAGCCCGAAGAAAATCATCATAATCATGAGATGATGAAATAAGTACTATAACACATGTGAGTCATCATATAATTTGTCAATCACTTTCAGTTCATCAAGAATATCAATTCTCATAATGTAAATATCATTTAAATCTTTCAAAAGAATAACTTTCACAATTCCACTTTCAAATCAGTTCACCATTCACCATAGACACAAGGAAATACACACACACTGGGAGATCCTATAACCGACATAAACCATGTGAGCTACATGGAGTCCAACGTACAAACCACGTTGGGGAGAGTCGTCCTATCCTTGCCATCGGAGTAGGACTATCGATTTCAAATCCACACAAATTAGTGATCAATTTATAAATCAGCCTCAGTCTCACTCCTACAGGGGCACGTAGTTCTAGGAAGTAAGGTCGCTTTATACCTCCCACTCGGTGCTAAAGATTTCTCCCGGACTTAGCTCAGATCATTTCAAAGACAATCCACAACAAAATAATTTCAGTAATATATAAATATACATCAGGAGCCATTATGCTTCCCATTTATCAAAATCAACCACGTTGTGGATTTCTTTCACACTCGAGTTCAAAACAACTCCATTAAGGCCAAAAGGTCAAAATCACTCAAAATATCTCAAATATTCAACATCAACGTGCTTATAACACACACTTTCTCAAAAAAACACAATTTCCAATGGGAATTCACAACCCAAATATCAAAATCATGATAAATATCATTCAAGATTCATGCTTTATATCTCCACACATGTAAATTCATCTTTCAAAATCATAAACATCAAGATTTTATAATAATCATCATAAGATATAGGTTCATGCTTCAAATTTGTAAAAATCAAATAAAATCATGCCTTTGTAAAGAAAATTACTTTTGCGCATAAGAACGAAAGAGAGTTCTTGTTGAAAAACCCCACATACCTTGAATGATGAACTTTAGATCGATACTCGTTTTTGAGATGTTAATCGTGCCTTTGAATGATGATTCTTGGAGTTCTTGAACTAGGAACTTGGAATCTTGAATAAATTTGCAGAATTAATGGTGAACTTTGGAGGTTCTTGAAGTTGGATGTAGGAGCTTAGGGTTTTCTTTTTGAGGGAATTTGATGAAATATAACATATAATGCTTCTAATATGCTTTAATATAGGGTTTGGACGGATTTTGGATGAGGGGGAATGACCAAAACGCCCCTAAACATCAAATAATTCTCGAATCTATCCTTTGGTGGACTGTTTTGATAGTCTGAAGTATATCAACCATAACGTTTTACTCCGATATCCAAATTGGATGAAACCAATTTCATTAGAAAGAAGACTCTCATATCTTTCTGTTGTTATATAGTATCTCACCCAGATCATTGTGTACGAGGAGTTATGATCGTTTAAAGTTGACCCAAAAATTCGCTTTTGATAGGCTAAAGTAGATCGACCATAACCTTTTGCTCCGATAGACAAATTGGATGAAACCAATTTCATTAGAAAGAGAACTCGCAGAGCTTTCCGTTGATATATATAGTATATTACCCAGATCATTATGTACAAGGAGTAATGATCATTTAAAGTTGGAGAAAAAATACGTCAGGCCTCAGTACTTTTTTCTGCAATTTTACCGTTCATTACTATTTATGGTTCGGTCGGAATATTCATAACTCGTCCCTCGGGTGTCCGTTTTGGATGATCCATATATCGTTGGAAAGATTATTCGATACTCTACGCAATGGTGGGTAATAATCTATGAAATTCCGCACGAAAAATTTATAATTCATTCTAGAAGATAGAACCCAACACGTTTACGCACAAAATTTTAATGAAAAATTTCCCGGGGTATTACAGGCACGTGCTTTTAACCTCATGCAACCAGAAATTCTCGACGAACTCACTCCAAAAATCAAATTCCAAACCACCTCGCCCACTTCAATAGCCCACACTAGGCCGCTCCCCAACTTGCCTGGGGTAGCCTTGTCAATTTTTGGCACAAATCACGCTCGGCTCTTGAGCCCACCCTAAAATCCGTGGACTGCACACCGATTTGGCACAAAAATGATATTTTCGCTGCGTTTGGCATATTTGACCACCTAAACCGCCCTTCCCCACCTCAATGGACCACACTAGGCTGCTCCCTAACCTACCTATGACAGATCATTTGGTTTTTAACTAAAATTATGCCCCCCCCCCCAACCCCCCCCCCCCCTCCGCCAAAAAAATTGTGGGCAATAGCACACCGATTTAGCTTAAAAATACCTCGTTCTTGCCGTTTTTCCCATTTGACCACCATAACCGCCATGCCCACCCCAATTCCCCATACTAAGATACTCCCCAACCTTCATGAGGTAGACCGATCAATTTTTAACCAAGATCACGCCTGGCCCCAGGGCGTAATTCGAAAACCGTGGGCTATAGTACATCGATTTGGCACGAAAATGCCCCATTTTTGCTGTTTTGCCCGTTTGACCATCTAAATCAGTCCGCTCACCATAATGGCCCACAATAGGCTGCTCCCCAGCCTGCCTGGGGCATCCTGGTCGATTTTAAGCCAAAATCACATCCGCCTCCTAGGTCCACCCTAGAAACCATGGGCTATAGCACACTAATTTAGCCTCAAAATGGCTCGTTGGCACCATCTCGCCCGTTTGACCACCTAAACCACCCCGCCCACCCCAATGACCCACACTAGGTCGCTCCCTAGCCTTCTTGGGGCATCTCAAAATATTTTTGGCCAAAATCACCCCCGGCTCCTGGGCCAAACCCAAAAACCATGGGCTATAAGACACCAATTTGGCCTGAAAATGGTTCATTCGCGCCAATTTGCTCGTTTGACCACCCAAACCACCCTGCAAATGGCCCGTTCGCTCTGTTTTGCCCGTTTTACCATCCAAATCTTCCCACCCACCCTAATGACCCACACTAATCCACTCTCCAGCCTACCTAGGACATCCCGATCGATTTTTGGCAAAAATTACGCTCAGGAACCAGGCCCACCCTGAAAATCATGGGCAATAGCTCACCGATTTAGCCCATAAATGGCTAGCTCATGTCGTTTTGCCCGCTTGACCACCCAAACTGCCCTGCCCAACCCACTGGCCCACACTAGGCCTCTCTACAACCTTCCTAGGCTATCCCAGTCAATTTTTGGCAAAAATCACACTTGAACCTTAGGCCCACCAAAAAAATCGTGGGCTATAGCACAGCTATTTAGCCCAAAAATGGCTCGTTAGCTCTATTTCATCCGTTTGACCACACAAACTACCCCTCCCATCCCAATGGCCTACACTAGGTCATTCCTCAGCCTGCCTGGGATAAATTGGTCAATTTTTGGTAGAAATCATGTTCGACCCAGGCCCACCCCAAAAATTATGGGCTATAGCATACAGATTTGGTCTAAAATAGCCTATTCACACTGTTTCGCTTGTTTGACCACTAAAACCATCTCCCCCATCCTAATGTCCCATACTAGGCCTCTTACCAGCCTACCACAGGCAGTACAATTGATTTTTAGCCAAAATCAAGCCCAGCCCCTGGGTCTACCCTAAAAACCGCAGGCTATAGCACACCGATTTGGCCCGAAAATGGTCCGTTCGCGTTGTTTCACCCTTTTGACCACCCAAACCGCCCTTCCACCCTAATTGCCCACACTAGGCCACTCCCCAGCCTTCTTGTGGTATCCTGGTCTATTTTTGACCAAAATCACGCTTAGCCCTAGGCCCACCACAAAAACCATGGGCTATAACACATCGATTTATCCCAAAAATTGATTGTTCTCGCTGTTTTGCCCATTTAACCACCCAAATGGACCATACTAGGCCGCTCCACAGGTTGCCTGGGGTAGTTTGATCAATTTTGGCCAAAATCACACCTGGGTCCACCACAAAAACTGTGGGCTAGAACAAATTGATTAGGCCCAAAACTGGCCCATTCGTGCTATTTCACCCGTTTGACCACCCAAACCTCTCTCCCACCCCAATGGACCACACTAGGCCACTCCTCATCCTTCCCGGGATAGCCCGATCGATTTTCGACCAAAATCACACTCGGACCCCTCGCCCACCCTAATGGCACACATTTGGCCGCTCCCAAAGCTACCTAGGGCATCTCGGTTGATTTTTTGCCAAAATCATGCCCGGCCCCTGAGCCTACCTTGAAATACCTAAGCTATAACACAATGATTGTAACGCCCCACAAAAGACGGGCATGTGTTAGCACCTAGTGGTGTACACATAGAGTGGAAAACTAGAAATTTTTTCTAAGTGTCATGGAGACTTAGTCTCATTTTGAACCCCAATCTTTGATAATTTTTTCTTTTGACCTTTTTGACCCTCTATAGTTGGTATGTTAGCTAGTTCATGATTCGGGAGGTCAATAGGTGTCCCCGGACAAGTTTTGGAATTACCGTCCATGTTTAGACCTTGTTTAGTGTACAAAAACAACAGACCAACGTGATATTGGAGCGTCGATTCTCCCACCGCGTTGTTCAAAATTTATGCAGGAACTACCAGGAAAAAAGTGCTGAGGCTTGGCGTGATTAAGACAAGATGCGTCGAGTTTAGCATCGATGGTGTCGACGCGCCACATCGCTAATCGCATTGATGGCCAGTTATTTTCAGCTGTTAAAAAATTGCATCTTAAAGGGTAATTGGGTAATTTTCCCTTATTCTAATACGCCCAAACATGGGACTATACTCCCAAAACACCACTTTACTGATAATTTTCTCAAAATTCACCAAGAACATCTCATTAGGGTTTTAACCCAAAATTTAAATAACTCAAGATTCAACCATGGGCTTTAGAGATTGATTGAAGATTCGGAATCCCCAAATCGTAGGCTTTAAGAAACACCCATTGAATTCCTAAAATCGAGGTACGTAGGGTTTATCCTAAAAACTACATGGGCTTCAAAACATTAGGGCAAGATTTTCAGATTTTTAAGCATGAATTTTAAAGGGGTTTTGAAATCTATAATTGAAATTACGTATTCCAAATGTTTCAATGTTACTATTGCTTTGACCTTGTGGTCTTTCTCCCTTAAATTAATTTACATGTATATGCATATTTATGAGAAATTAAGATTTAAGATTGTTGAGAGCACAAATTATGAAATCCCTGTTTTGTATTGAATCGAAGTCTATGGTTTTGTCGAAAGAGAGTTGAAATGTATGTTTTATGATTTAGAAGTAGTTTTCTCAAATTTCATAGAATTTGAATGTGATTTAGAGATAACGAGAGGGCATTTCTTGATATAATTATGTTCTTATGATTAAAAGAAAGTATAGCATGAAATTGAGAATTTGACATTTACAACCCTTTTGTTATCGAATTATTGATAAAGGAGTTGTTTGCATAGTTTTACTTGAGTTTCAAAGAATAAGTTGCTTGAAAATAATCGTCGATATGGTGGCTCTGAATTCCATATTTTGATAATAGAGATATAATTGCTATATATGGCACAGAGAATGTGACTTGCAAGTCAATGGTATGACGATACCATGTAAATTTATGCCATAACAGAACTAGAGTCATCAGAGTTTGATTTCAGAGAAGACATGTTTTAAAGAGTTAAAATCGGGCTTAAAGAGGGCTAGGTGGTTACCCGAAGAGGGCACGAGTCAATCAACTCATAGCCTAAAATTGTGATTTGCCGATACGGGTATGTTCCTTTTGGACTCTGGCGATGGCCCTGTGGTGTAGTAGAGATTCAGAGACTCCGACCCTTGCGACAAACTTGGGTTGGGGGCTTGGCTGAGAGCTGAGTTCAGATTCCATATAGCCTGTGGAATTACAGAATTATTGGGTATACCACCTAGCACAAAGTAAGACAAAGAGTGTCACAGAGTTCAGATGGTTTTTACAGAGTTCTTATAAATATGCCCACTTATCATTATTATGTTTTGGTCAACTGGGGCCTTTGTCCCAGTTTTTAGACAGTTTTGCTTTATATCTAGTAAACATTTCACAGATTGAGTCAGATACCATTATGATGTTTTGAATTGCTGTTTTAATTATGATTTGAATTCAGATTTAATAACCATGATTCTGTTTCATTATGTGTTTCCGCATTATTTTTAGATATGAATAGTGTGTGTGGTTACAAGTCAGAAGGGCATCCGAGCCTTCATGGTTCGGGATTCTCGTCATGGCTAGGGCCCCGGTTTGGGTCGTGACAATGATTTAGCCCAAAAATGGCCCGTTCACTCTATTTCGCCCATTTGACCACCCAAACTGCCCCGCCCTACCTAATGGCCCATACTAAGCTGCTCTTCAGCTTGCCTGGGGTAACTCGATCTATTTTATGCCAAAGTCACGCCCAGCCCCTGGGCTCACCCTAAAAATTGTGGGCTATAGCACACCAATTTGGGCTAAAAATGGCCCGTTCGCATCGTTTTGCTAGTTTGACCACCCAAATCGCCCTGTCCACCCTAATAGCCTACACTAGGCCGCTTCTTAGCCAGTCTAGTGAAGTTTGATCATTTTTCGGCTGAAATAACACCCTTATTTCTAGGCCACACTAAAAATCATGGGCTATAGCACACCGATTTGGTCTAACAATAGCCCGTTCGTGTCGTTTTTCCTATTTGACCACCTAAACCGCCCCGTCCACCCTAATGGACCACATTAGGCCACTCTTCAGCCTCCCTGGAGCATCCCAATTGATTTTTAGCAAAAACTACACTGGACCCTGGGCCCAACACAAAAACCGTGGGCTATAGCACACCAATTTAGCTCGAAAATGGCCTGTTCACATCGTTTTGCCCGTTTAACCAACCAAACGGCCCCGCATACCTGAATGGCCCATACTAGGCTAATCCTCAACCTTCCTAGGGTATCCCGATCAATATTTAACCAAAATCACATCTGGACCCTGGCCCACCCCGAAAACCATGGGCTATAGCACACTGATTTGACCTAAAAATGGCTCATTTGTGCCGTTTTACCCGTTTGACCACCCAAACCCCCACCCAATAACCTACACTAGGCAACTTCCCATCCTTCCTAGGGCAGCCTTGCTGCTTTTTGGCGAAAATCATTCTCAGCCCCCGAACATACCTCAAAAACCATGGATTATAGCACATCGATTTGGCCCAAAAATGGACCGTTTGCGCCGTTTCTCCCATTTGACCACCTAAATTGCCCTAACCACCCCACTTGCCCACAATACGTTACTGTCCAGCCTGCCTGGGGCAGACCGATCGATTTTTTGCGAAAATCAAACCCGGTCCCTAGGCCTACCCCAAAAATTGTGGACTATAACACACCGATTTGGCCCAAAAATAGCTCATTCATGCTGTTTTGCTTATTTGACCACCCAAACTGCCCTGCCCACCATAATGGCCCACACTAGGCTGCTTCCTAGTCTACTTGGGCCAACCCAATCAATTTTCGACCAAAATCACTCCCGGCCCCTAGGCCCACCCCAAAACTGTGGGGTATAGCACACTAATTTAGCCCGAAAATGACACATTCATACTGTTTCGCCGATTTGACCACCTAAACAGCCCAGCCCTCCCTAATGTCCTTACTATTTGTTACGTTTGAGCTAAAAAAATTCTATATATATCAAAAATTATACACGTTCAAAGTTGACCCTTGTAGAATCGAATACCAAACTTTGGAAGAATCTTAGGCTCCAAGATCAACTTTGTTCTAAGTGATACTTATAAATATTTTTCACCTCGAAAGCACATAAAACACGAGGATAAAGATCATGAAACCTATATTTACAGAGGAATCATTTGGATTATAACTTATACAGTTAGGAATACAGGTAGGAACAATGGGTCAAAGACTAACCCAAAAATGCTGGGTCTTACATAAATTGGCGGGTGGCATCTCATAATCTTATGCTTGCTAAGTAGTTCTGGAACTTAGGGACTTCTACTAAGGACCAAATCCTAAATGATGCGTGAGCCCCCATCCATAGGTTTTCTCGGTTCTAAATCCTACTCCCAACTAAATTGGCACTGATTACTGGACTGAGCTAAGCTTAACTGAACAAACAAATGATCATAAATAATGACTAAATAACAATGCTCATAGTTTATCTGAAATTATTCTGAAGATACTGAATTATGTAAACAATTAGGTATCGGGTGTTCATAACCTACCAACACTGATTGGAAATAACAATGATGGCATATAAAGCTTTAAAACCATAGTAGGGGATTATTTCTCAAAAACCAATATTTACACATTTCATCAAACACATGAGAATTATGAATTTAAGCATGGGAATGGGCAAAGCATGCAAGAAGGTTTCAATATTCAAAACATGTAATGGCTCATCTCTACGAAAACACTTGTAAACTTAACTCAAAATCAAAATCAATTTTAGCTTCCTGGAGATAATTCAACTTGAACATGTAAAAACTCATAATTTTAAACTATAAAGGAATTTTTATACTCCATTAGTGAAAAGGGCCCATGGATGAACATCACACATACCTTAAGCTCTTAAGCTTGAAAGGAAAATACCAATCTTGAAACTTTCTTGAAGGTTCTTGGATTTGGGAACTTGAATTCTTGGTTTCCTTAGAGAAAAAGTAATGGAATTCGATGATCTTTGGGGATGATTAGGGTTTTTTGAGAGGAGAATTAAAGAATATGGGTAAATAATGCCTTAACTGATGATATAATTCGTGATTTGATGAATTGGGTTGAGGGGAAAAGACATAATTGCCCCTCAAGAAATTTAAT
This sequence comes from Capsicum annuum, assembly GCF_002878395.1. Taxonomy (NCBI): domain Eukaryota; kingdom Viridiplantae; phylum Streptophyta; class Magnoliopsida; order Solanales; family Solanaceae; genus Capsicum; species Capsicum annuum. The sequence goes on along the minus strand of NC_061120.1, from coordinate 3,700,110 downwards.
TCATAACTGGAATACAGTTTATAAGGTCATCGCGATGCGATGAGAGTACCACCGCCATTAGAACCACAACGCAGCACTATCACAATCAACTGCTGGAATCATGATCTAAACATCACCCCTGTCTGAAAAATCCAAAACTTCTCCCAGACATGCTTAGTACACCCCCTGAATATTAATTAACTCAAAAACCAACGTCTCAGGGTTGGTAAGGCCAATTTAAAAATCCTTGAAGTTAAGAGGCCTTAAAAATGACTAAGTCCCTAACTCTTAGTGAAATTTTTGAGTTTTAAGCCTCTTCTGCTTGCAACTAGGAGCTGAACTGAGCTAAGAATAATATGGTGTATTACACCATTTCATGCTTTCATAGATACGACTACAATATACGACTCGTATGTTGTGTACATAATTTAAGGAAAGGAGTCATATGTTGCACAATGATCTTGAAACGTGGGATATTACAGTAAATTAATTAATCTACGTAAATTTCCTAAGATGTTGTCATTTTATTTTATCTTAGTTTTATTTTACTTAATTCATGATTTTCCAGCTAATCTATATTTTTTAAGGCGGATTAAATTGGTTACTTCGATTTTCTCCTTAAAACAAGTCTTTTAAAGATTAAGTATATTATTTGTCCGGTTCAGATAACTAATAGTTTGTTTTAGATCAAATTAGTTTTTTTCAAATCTAAAAAACTAATTTATTTTGAAGATCAACTTTTCAAAAAATAGCAAATAAACTTTTAACACTCTCTTAGCATTTCTTCCAAATGCATTTTCTATAACAAAATTAACTATACAATCTCCTTCCTTTCCATAAAAGCAAAAATTATTTTCCTCTTGAAATTCAAAGAAAAATTGCAACTTAGTTTGATTCAAATAGAATGTTTCTCCTTTGAACAAATAAATGTCATTCTAAATTTTTAGAAAAATAATTTTAATATTTTCTATAAAAATCAAGTCTTTGCAAAAATAAACCATTTTTAGTTAGTTAAGTTAGTTGTTTTTGGTAAACCGCTTTAAATGGACGCTCCTAAGAGCCTTAAAAAACTTCTTAGGGTGTTAATTAAACCCTTACTCATTTTATCTAGTTTTAAAGGTTTATTTCTATTTTTGAAACTCTTTTAAGTTTCTCTTGATTTTTTCTATAAAAATCAAGTGGCGACTATGAATTTCTAAAAAATTATTTCAAAATTTTCTTGAATCTTTTGAAATAGTTTTAAAGAGGCAAAATCATTTTCTTTTTTAAAATGAAATCCAAAAAGGATAAAACAAAAATGGCTACTCTATCGACGATTGAAGTAGGTTCTAATAAAATTTTTAAAGTAACTTATTTGACTAACTATTTGGGTCTGTACTATTTAACTGTTTGTTTGTTTGTGTATTTAAATTTTTGTAAAATTTAAATAGTTGCATTTCATGGCATACTTCCATTTGAATATATAAAATATTTGGGGTTTCGAGGATGTATCGTCCCGTATGTATCAATTACAAATGAAGTGTGGAAGTACGAAAGTTTATTGGCATGTTAGGCATCTGATGGTTGTTCGTATTTTCAATCTCGAGTTGTCCACTTGGGAACCTGATTGTAATATCCCGAGAATCCCAATCGATAGTAGAACTTTTATTCAATCTCATGAGAAATAAATTTAGTGATTTGGTATTTTTATTATCAAGTTTATATGTATTAAGGCCTCAAATAGTCCTAGCTATTCAGTGAATCAAAACATCCCTTACCGATTAAATTCTTGAGAACGATACTGCTATAGTCAACTTAATACAAGCATTTATTTATTTATACTATGCATTTTTGAGCTCATGACCCACTAACAGATAGATAATTGAATTAGCTTTCCAATGATACCAATTTCTCCAAAATTCGATATCGAGGTAAAAAGTTATAGCCGTTTTATAGTGAGCTGTCTAAACTGCCAAAGTGCGACGAGAAGGCCAACGGACCATCACGCCAATGATGAACAGTCTCCCAAACCATTGCAACTCGGCAGTAAGCCCGTTTTGTGGCCATAAAGCGATGGTTTGAGGGATGGTCAATCCTCAAGGTGACGGTTCGTCGCCCAAACCGTCCCGCACCTCCGTTTAGAAATTTAAAGCCATTTTTAAAGGAATTTTTGGGTCTTTTTCCACCCTTTTTAACACCTAATTACATCAAATCAAAGAACATAAATTCATATTTCTTTAAGAAAACTAAAGAATCAAAGCATGACCATTCAAGAACCTTCAAGAATAGTTACCATATTTCAAGATTCAAGCTTTTGAGGTATGTTAGATGTTCATCCATGGGTCCTTCTCATTCATGGAGTCTAAGAATCCATCTTTTATGTTTAAGATCATGAAATTTCACGTTTATAATGATTTGTTTCTATAAAGCTTTTATGATTTTGCTTATACATGATCTTTACAATCTATTTTCATTGAAAGCATCCCTTATTACAAATTTCATGAATTATGTCCATGAACTTACATGAATTTCGAATCTTTATCACGTTTCCATGAAATTGTAGGTGATATTAAACCTTACATGTTTAAATGGTGTTGTTTATTGAATTTAAAACCTAATTGGTGATCTTAGAGGTGCAATCATGCTATTACTACCAGTTTTTAAGAACTATTCAAATGCTTAGTTTAAACCATGAACTATAAGTGTTTGATGAAATACCTAAATGAGCGGGTTTTGAACAATGACTACTTATTATAGATTACAAGTTAAAATTTTGGAATTTGTTTTCAAGTGGAATACATTATAGTATGTTTTAAATATTATGGTTTCCATATCATGTTTATGAGAATTTGGAATAAATCCTCAGTTTATGATTTTATCATGTGATCTTGCTACCTCATCATGTCTAGAGATATCCTCTTGTTAAAGTCTTGGTCCCCATGTATTTGATGAATACTTAAGTGAATAATTGTGAACAATAATTTTATTCCATGGTTTCGAAGCTTTCATGTCACCCCGTTGTTATTGCTATTGAGTCCTGGAGGTTATGAATACCCAAAATTTAGCTGTTTACTTAGTCTCATTAGTTTCAGACACATACGAGCATATTCAGCCAGTTAGCCATCATGATTAGTTACTTGTCCAATTAATCTTAGCTCAGTCCCGTAATCAGTGTCAGTTCAGTTGGGAGTAGGATTCAGCACCGAGCGAGCCTAGGGATGAGGGCTCACCCCTGTTAGTTGGGACTGGGTCCTTATAAGCAAGCCCTAAGTTCCAGAACTGCGTAGCTAGTATAGGTTATGAGATGTCACCCGTTAGTTAGGTCTGACACTCTTAGGGATCACCCGCTAGTTAGGACTGATCTCAGGGGTCACCCAATAGTTAGGACTCTCCACAACCATTGTTAGTACCCGTGGCACTGTACTAGCACTCTTCCAACTGGGGTTACAAGTTCGAACCCAATTAGTTCAGAGCAGGGCATGTCGGTTAGATGATACCTCCCATAGTTTTAGTTACAGTCTCAGTCCAGTAATCAGTTCAGTAATTTAGTTTTAGTTTTCTTGACCATAGCATACATATATTAGACATTTAGTGATCAGATTTCATTATTTCTGTATTTATAGATTTTATTCAGAATATGTTATATATTCTTGGTCATACATCCTTAGTAATTACAGATTTCATGTACTCTATTTATTATTACACGTTACATATACTTACATACATACATTCAAATAGTTATTATTCATATTCATGAAACCGTGCATATCAGCCTACCTCATTTAGCATACCAGTACATTCAAAGTATTGATCATATACTCTTTTCTTGCACTAAGATGTCTCATATCATAGGTTCGGACGCTTAGGTTCCCGACCGTACCTAGTTATCCTAGCGCACCAGTAGCAGCAGCAGTAATGAGTCCTCATGTTTTGAGGAACGATTATATTTATTTCAATTTCTCATTTTAGCAGACAGACGGAGTTAGTTGGGGGCTTGTCCTATCAACTCCTCAGTTATTCAGTTGGAGGCTTTCAGACTAGTACAGATAGTTAGTCAGTTTTTTTTAGATTTTAGTGGTCATTATCAGTTTTGTTTTACAGACTTATCAGATTTATTACTTTACAACTTTATGGCATTCTTCAGTTTATTTCTGTATATGAACTTTTGATATCAGTTTTACTCAGTACTCACAGCAGGTACCAACTTATGGGTTAGCTTGTGGTCCCTAGGGACTGTAAGCACCGTGTAGAGCCCAGGGTGTACTCTCGGGGTGTTATAAACTTGATTCTGTAATGAACCAATCTGTGGCCCTAGCCGCAACAAGCATCCCAAACCATCAAGGCCTGAGAGACCCCTGTCACTCCCCAACCACTAGTTATATTGTCCGTTTTAGGCCCAGGACCACACGGCTTTAAAACACGTCACTAGGGAGTAAGGCTTTATTTCTTATAAACCCAACAACCCTTATGTTTTTTGCCGATGTGGGACTCCTTCCTAAGTTGGAGTGTTACATACACCCCCTTATGGACTCAACATCCTCGCTGAGGTTTGTCCCGCCGAATGGGATTTTCCTATACTTAGGATTGAGGTTTTCCCTGCTTTCCTATGAGTCACATTAGACTGTCATCCCAGTTTAAAATGGCATATTACATTTAAGATAGGTTGTCCACCTTTCAATGAGATGATTTGGACCATCACACCATTTAAAGTGGCATGCTATATTCAAAATAGGTCATCTGCCTTACAACGAGACATATTGGGCAATCACCCCATTCAACGTGATATGTTACATTCAAGATAGGTAGTCCTCCTTTCAATGAGACATGTTGGATATTCACTCCGTTCAAAGTGATCTATTGTATTTAAGATAGGTCATCCACCTTTTAATAAGACACATTGGATCACTCCATTCAGAGTGTCATCTTACATTCAAGATAGGTCGTCTGCTTTTCAGCGAGACACATTGGGTCATTACCCCATTAAAAGTGACATGTTACATCCAAAATAGGTCGTCCATCTTTTAATGAGACACGTTGGATCGTCACTATATTCAAAGTGGCATATTAAATTCAAAATAGGTCTTCCACATTTTAATGAGACACGTTGGATCATCACTCCATTCAAAGTGGCATGTTACGTTTAAATTAGTCGTCCGCCTTTCACTGAGACATATTTGACCATCACTCCATTCAAAGTGGCATATTAAATTCAAAATTGGTCATCTACCTTTCAATGAGACATGTTGGACCGTCACTCCCTTCAAAGTAGAAAGTTACATTTAATTAGGTCGTCCACCTTTCAATGAGACACATTGAATTGTCACTCTGTTCAAAGTTGTCTATTATATTCAAAATGGGTCATCCGCCTTTCAATGAGACATGTTGGACTGTCACTCCATTCAAGGTTGTGCAAATTGGATCATCAACTATCTCAACAATACATGTTGAAACAGATTTGCACCAATTTACGTTAGTGTAATGCTACATTTGCAACCAATTATTCTATTTGAGATATTGTCGAGAGCATCCAAAAGGATGAAATTCTCAATTCAAAATCACTGGTGTGGATGACTCCAAAAAGGACACAGCACAACATGGAACTTTTTCTTAGTAGCGAACTAGGACATAGTTCGAAGAGGAATATCAAACTCTTTGGATGCGAACTAAAGGACGACTTCCACCCCCATCAAACCACGCCCTTATTAGAAGGCGTATGGGATATTTTGGGATATGCTGGTTTTTGTTTCACTTTCAGGATACTTCTAAACTCATACTGGAAGTAACCTTCCCTTTCCATCAAATCCGAGTGATAATGCACTCAGAGTTTTGGAAATTACGTCTAGATAAATTCTTGCCTATGGATGTGAAGGATCCCACATTCTTGGTTAAGAGGTTACAATCCTCTTTTCCATATGCTCAAATAAATTATCACTCATTCTGAACCAAAGGTTGTATTAAATAAGAGACTATCTTTTCCACCGATCCAGTCGAACGACAAACAGTTTGATTTCCTGAGTCTCGAGATGTAGGCTGAACTCTATGTTGAAAACTTAACTGCATTCAACCTCCCCCTAATTCTCTTATTCCCAGCTTTTCGGTTTTACCAAAATTTGAAAATCGAGATAGATGTGAATTTTTTAATCTTACTTAAAATCAAGCTTTATGAACTACAAACTTATCTATAATTCCAATATGGATTGAATTAAATACGATTAATGCAAAATATTTCCTTAATAATCATCATTGAAGTAGAATATAAAAATGACATTGTTATACCCTTTTCTTTTTTAATGAAAATTAGAATCTTTCATACTGTTGTAAATATTGATTACTAGAATTGGGACTGTTAAAGAGATTCTAAAGTAGTAGATTATCTAAAGTAGCAATAAGATCAATCGTGTATTGCATATGGAAGCTTGATATATATTTATTTATTCTAATAAGTACATTGATTTAACTGAAATAAGGATTCAATTGAGACACGTTGTATAGATGAAGAATTTTTGTCATACAATGTTTCTTTACATGGCAATCAAATAATACAAAAGATAATAATTTATGAAGCTAACCAAAAATCTACCCAACTTTCTTCCTTCAATATTATATGATGATGATGATGCAACTATATCAAATGATTTAACTATTTTATCAAATGATGACTTGACAAATCGGATCACAAAGGTATTGAAAAATCAAACATATGATAATTATTATTTTTAAAATTATTAGATGCTTTAACTGGGAGAAGTAAAACTTTATACTTTTTTTCCTTAATCATTATTTTGTAACATCAAATCTTTCTGTAAAAATTTTAATGAGACATCTAAAATTGCATATTACTAGTTACATGCATCTTTACTTTTCTATACTAGGAAATTTTTCCACTGAAATTTTTTCTATTAAGATTGTAATGAATCATATTATCTACTAATAAATATATAAGAGGGTTTTACAGATACATTGTATTATGAATATCCATTTAATATACAATTCTTATATAGACTTGCTATTGAATGAGCTTGCAATTAAATTAACATGCAATCAAATAAAGTTTCAATCAGATAATATTACAATGAGATAAGATTGTAATCAGTAAACTTTCAATCACGAAGGCACCAGTAACTTATACAGCTACTTATATTCTTCCATAAGTAGGATGCCAATGCAGTGTATTTGTAGGAGAAAATGATTTAACTATTTTATCAAATGAAGACTTGACAAATCTGATCATAAAGGCATCGCAAAATCAAACACATGATAATTATCATTTACATAATTATGTGATGCTTTAATTGGTGGAGAAGTAAAAAATATATTAACTTTTTTTTCCTTAATTGATATTTGTCACATCAAATTTTTCTATAAAATTTTTAATGAGGCATCTAGCAATGCATATTACTAGATGCATGCACCTTTTTCTTTCTATACTAGGAGCTTTATTTGTTGAATTTTTCATATTAAGATTGTAAGGAGCCATATTAGCTATTAATATAATAAAAATATAAGAGGGTGTTATAGATACATTGAATTATGAATAATCTTTTAATATACAATTCTTATATAGACTTGCAATTAAATGAGCTTGAAATCGAATAAGATTGCAATCAGATAAGATTTCAATGAGATAAGATTGCAATTGGATAAACTTTCAATTAAGATGACACCAAGTAACTTATACAACTACTTATGTTCTTCTATAAGTAGGATGTCAATGCAGGGTATTTGTACATTAGTTTGAAGAAAAATAAAGTTTCCTTCTCTAGATTTTTGTGATTATATCTCTTGTTACCTTGATATTTAGTATTAATTCATACAATAAGATATTAAACCCAAAGGCCAAAGGTCAAATTTAATTCCTTATTTCTTCTTTATTTCATTCAGCTAAAAAATGATACTTGTTTATTTCATCCTATTAGTTTTTCTACAACTTAGTTCAAATTTTGCCGCTAATGAGAATTTTGATAATTATGTTGGTTGCGACATGCCCAAATCAGATGTGGACCTAGTAGAATTTCCACTGAATTTGGAGTACTTGGAAGCTGAATTTTTCTTGTGGGGTTCTTTGGGATATGGTTTGGATAAATTCGCACCTGAACTTGCTGGTAGTGGGCCGCCACCTATTGGTGCTCAAATTGCAAAACTTAGCCCTCTCGTAAGAGATGTCATAACCCAGTTTGGATTCCAAGAAGTCGGACATCTCAGGTTCTTTTCCATCTCATAATCTTATATTGGTTCTTATATTTTTTTATTTAATATGAATAAGTAAAAAAATAGTCATCGACATTCTATAAGGGATATCTTCGAATTTATGAAGCTCTATAGTCGATCTATAATGTCACTGATCTTACTACTACCTCTGATAATGAAAATGCAGATCCTACGACTAACTCGGAAAGATCGAGAGGATATTTCCAAGACCTTTATGCTCCGAATGTCTAAATCTTATTATTTAGTTCTAGATGGTAACAAGCGTAAGCTAATCTTTAAATATTTCACTTCCAGAGCAAGGATATGTTCAAAATAGGTGCAAACCTTGACATAATAAAATTTGGCAGATACAAGTTCCATTATTGGGCATTACAAGTTAATTTTCTTTCTTCCCGTAACCAATATTCCACCCCTACCCCTCCCCTTCACTCCTTATCAACTCCCACCCTCTCACACCTCGCCCACCTCCATATAAATGTCTGATAATGTTTTGCTTATATTATATATAAATGTGTTTGGGATAATAAATATTGAAATATGGTAAGAATGCCACTTATTTGTAGCTTACATATCTCATACATCATTTTCGAGTCATAGGTGTAGTTCATTGTATTTTTTTCCCTCGGTTACCGTGTAAAACGTAAGAATTTCTTACATTTTTGTAAAAGTCAACTCTGTTAGTTGACCGTTAAGAAAAAAGTATAAAACGTAATAAATTCTTACGTTTAGCCTATTTTGGTAAATTTTAAATAGATGGCCTATTTTGGTCACTTTTTTAATTCCGTGTCTCATTTTGATTCCGAGTTCGAAATATGTTAAAAAGCAATTTAAAATACTAAAGCTCAAATATTTTTAGGAGAACTCAAACATTTGTCCCCTTATCTAAGGTCTTGTATTAAAGACTTGTCTTCAATTTTAATTAGACTAATTTAGTTATTATTAATAATTGCTTAATTTGAATAAACAAATGACTAACCTGTTATAAACGTATGTTGCAATAGATGACTAACTTGTTGCAACAAATTAATAATTTGTTGGAAAATAATTAAAAATACTAGGGAACTCAAATATTTTTAGGAGAACACAATTGTTTATCCCATTGTCGTAGAGACGTCTTTAATTTTAGCTAAATCAATTTAGTTATTACTAATAATTGCTTAATTTGAATCAACAGATAACTAGCATATTGCATCAGATGATTCATCTGTTGGAAATTATCAAACAGATAGAAAATCTGTTGTAACAGATGGGTCCTATTAGAAAACAATTAAAATATTAGGGAACTTAAACTTTTTTGGGAGAACTCAAATGTTTGTCCCTTATCCTTTTTCATTTGATGTATGGTTTATTATTTTTGTCTTCTTTACCTATTTCATGAAATTTTTCATGTGTTTTACTTATTCGTTGTGCTCCTATTGAAATTTTTTTAAAAAAAAATTTAGGTCAAATTTTGCTCGTATATCACTTGGACATTACTTCATAGCTTATTTTGTAAGTAAAATTATAATTTTTGTTGAATTTCTTATTTGGTGAATCTGCTACTGCTACAATGAATAGAACCTGCAACATGAATCCAACATATGAGTCATCTATTGCAACAAGTGAGTAATCTGTTGCAATATATGACTAATCTTTTGCAACAGATGACCTATATGTTGGATTTATACTACAAAACTAGAAAACGAATCCAACAGATGAGTAATCTGTTGCAATAGATTAGTCATATATGTTGCAACAAATTACTCATTTGTTGCAATAGATTACTTATTTGTCATAACAACTTAGTCATATAAGTTGCAACAGATTAGTCATATATGTTGCAATAGATTACTCATTTGTTGCAACAAATTAGTCATATATGTTGCAACAAATACTCATCTATTGGATTCACGTTACATGTTTTATCCATTATTAAAAAACAGTAGTAGCAGATATATCCAGATGAAAAATTTGACTAAAAAATAACAAACATTAAAAAAAAATAACGAAAAACATAAAAAACAACAAACACCAACAAATCAAGTTCCTCATTTTCGTCATAACTTAAAAGCCCTAATTTTTTACTTATGAAAATCGAAAAGAAATGATGAAGAACTAGAAGTTGTTGTCGCTCGAGAATGTTGTCACGTCGACTGACGGTTGAAAGTCAAAAAGGAACAGGCAAGAACTCAAAACTATTTGTTGCCAGAGGTTGAAGTTACACAAGATTGAAGGGAGAAATTTGAAAAGTTGTTGGTTGAGAGAAGTTAGAGAGAGAAACTATTGAGAGAAAGAGAGAAAATAGAGAGATTGATTTGCATGGGGGGGGGGGGGGGAAGTTTTGTGGGTGTGGGTTAATTTGTATTTTTGAAAAGATTAAAAAGTTTAGAAAATATTAATCAAGTCCACAATTAACCTAATCAAGTTTTTTAATTATGTTTGACCCTTTAAATTGGTCAATGTCACCAATCCTTTATTTAAGTCTTAAAAGACACCTTTCCTTCAATTTTCTTAACCCACCAGCCCAAAATTTCTCCCAAATTAATCGACCTAATTAGACCACCCTAACGACTCACAACCTTCACCCCTTATATCCTCTTCTAACAACCTACCACCACTAACAACGCAATTTCCTTACCCCTCAACAAAAACAGACCAGCGGCCCAATTCACTCACCAACCCGACCCAGCTCCAATTCCCTTTCCCCTTTACCTATCAGCAACACTCTAACAATATACCAAAAAACAAACAGACAACATTATCAACAACAACAATGAGAACCGCTCCAACATTAATGTTGTAATATCAACAAAGAACAACGGCTTCAACTCGTCACCAACCGTAGTCAACCTAGCCATTTCTAATTTCTTACCCTTTTACCTCTCCGTATAGCCAAGAATGGCTAAGAATTTCATTAACTTTTTCCTTTCTCAGATTATGTTCATCTATTTTTGATAAGAAACCAATGGATACAAGAAATTCGGATTTGAAATCCAACTTTTCAAATCCGAAACCCTAAATTTTTTCATCCAAAATTCCCCTATAAATAGAGGTTGAAAGATAGTGGAAAGGGGGAGGATTTTTGTGGAAAAATTTTGAGGTTTGGGAGGCGCGTGCTATTAACTTCACACAACCAGAAATTCTCTACGAACTCACTCCAAAAACCAGATTCTAGCAAAATTGTTGAACTCTGGCAAGGCTAATCGGAACTTCGATGGTGAAAGTCCATTTGATTAAGGCTTGTCATCCCATTCGTTGTTCGGAAAAAGGTAAACCCATCTTTCTCTTTTAATTTCTTTATTATTTATTCTTATCATTCTTCGTGTTAGTAATTTTCGTTCGTAAGCATATTGATGGTGGGATTATTTATTGTAGAAGGCTTGGAAGGAAATAGGTTTCATATGATGAAATTATGTGTTTTCTTTGTCATCTTATAATGATTGAATTGATTCATGGATTTTGTCATTGTGGTAGCATTTAGTTTGTAGTGTTGTTTTCTGTTTCTTTTTTCACAATTGGTATGGGAATCTTGAATTCTTATTATTTTTGCTTTTATGCTCGCGGGATGGATATTGCTCAACATTACTTGAAATTTCTAAGAATGAAGATTGTGTTCTAATTCAATTATTGGTGCATTACACTCTTGAAAGATTTGTGTAAGACAACTGTTGAGTATTTGTCATTGTTGTGTAAAGCTTGACAGTTTTAAAATGTTTATCTCATTGGTGTTTAAGTGTGTTGATGGATTCAATGTTTGTATCTTTACTAGTTAAGAAAATGATAGAACTCAAGTTGTTGCTTTTATTTTTATTTCTTTTCCCTATGGCTTAGTCATGTCTATATAGTATTTATAGTATTTAAAGATGTTTTGTTACCATATTTCCTCTTAAATGTTGATTGTGTCTTTATAATTGGATAGAGTTTGACGTTATGTTTAAAATAATTTGAGTTGGAGGGTTGTTTTAGTGTCCCTATTTGACTCTTATCTTCAATTTTTAATCAATTGAGAATTTTGATATATGTTTTATGAAAATGAGAGGCAGTATCTTGGTGAAATTTATTTGATAATGAGTAAAAAGTGAACCTTTTTTCTTAAATACAATTCGGCTATATGATTACTAAATGTGTGCTTGTTGGATTCATGTTTCAACACCCAATCCCCAATGGAGTAGTTCCTGTCAGTCCTTTTACCATTAACAATAGTCTTCATCCTAGCTTGAGCTTTAGGCAAATTTGCTTTGAGGACTCGCATGGTAGCTTCCCTAGACTGCAAACTTCGATCAACTGCATCAATGTGAGAGTCAAAATCCATGCAAGGCAATAGAGGAGAGGTTTTTGTCCATAATCCCCTCATAAGGTGTTAGCTTTAGTGCTGAGTGGAAAGAGGTATTATACCACCATTCTTCTAGTGGAAGCCAATGAGGCCAAGCTTAGGGTCGTTCAAAGATCATGCACTGGAGGTAGCATTCCAAACATCTATTGACAACTTCAGTTTGCCCATCTGTTTGGGGGTAGTAAGTTGTGGAAGTCAAAGGAGATACCTTTTGTAGTTTAAAGTGTTCCCGCCAAAACTTGCTTGTAAATACTGTATCCTTATCAGAAATAATTGATCTGGGCATGCCATGGAGTTTAAAATCTCCATCCATAAACAATTGAGCTACCTCTAATGTTGTATAAGGGTGCTTAAGAGACATAAAGTGTGCGGCTTTGCTCAGCCTTTCCACAACCACAAAGATGACATCCTAACTCTTGCTAGGCCCTCTATAAAATCCATTGAGATATCTTGCCATACCCCGATATGAATAGGAAGGGGTTGCATCAAGACAGGACAAGCCACAGTCTCACCCTTTCATTTTTTACAGAATTCACAGTGTTTTACAACATTGTAGACTTCGAACTCTCTCAGAGATCATGGTTTTTAAAAACTCTCAGCCAAATACTTTGGTCCTTTTCAAATTATGTCTAGAGTTGAAAAGGTTTATTACACACTAGATCTCTGTGCAACCTCAAAAATCCACCCCGTTTTTCATATTTTCCAGTTGAAGAAGAAGTTAGGTTCCAACATTGCGTCTGTTACATTGCTTGTGGTGCAAACTAACTCGGGTCCTATTTTGCGAGTTCCTGAGGCTATTATTAATAGACGTTTATCTCCCACAAATGGTCAAGCCATTGAACAGATTCTCATCAAATGGATGAATGTAGCTGATGAGGATAGCACCTGAGAGGATTTGGACTTTATCGGAGCCGAGTATCCCCACCTGGATCCTTGAGGACAAGGATGATTTGAAGAGGGAGTATTTGATATGATCCATTTGTAATGATTTTTCATAATTGAGTATTATTTCCATTTTTAGATTTATGTTTGTAGTTACTTGTTAAAATCAGTCAGTCACGTGAGCTGCACGTGGTCCCACTAGCTGTTAAGACTGTTAGGGTCTGTTATGGTCGTTTACTACTAGAGTTAGTTATAACTAACTTTTGGAACCCCTGTTTCACTCTTTTCATCTTTTTTCCTCATTAAATAGTCACAGTATTGAAGGGTTGTAATCATCAGAACATTGACTCAAGAGCAATAAACAAGTTTCTCTCTTTTCTCTTTCGATAACAACTCAATTGAGTTCTGGTAAGTTGTTCAAGAGCAATTCTTCCTAATTTGCTCTTTAGGCTACTCCAATTCCTTCCTAAATTGTAATATCATTTCAGCAGTGTATCACATCATGACGAAAATCATACCTTTCCTCTATGTATTATTTGCCTTTTTCTCAACTGACAACAAATAAAAGTATCCAAATACAAATACCCTTTAACTAGCATATGCTAAAAGGAACAAATAAATATTCTTCTCGTGCTTAACTCTATTTGTAACAACTTATATAATATTAATAACGTAAAAAAATTATACTGTTAAACTCTTCAAAAATAAATGCACATAAAATTAGTACAACGTGGCTACATATGAACTTCTAAAACAAAAGGAATATAGTCCTATATATTTCACGAGGTTATATGTAAGTAAGATGTTTCTTTCGTACTTATATGTATCATTAGATAGCAAAGTGTCCATGCTAGTACGGGCCAAATATACGTTATTTTTTTTATTCATTAATAATTGTCCATGATTAACTTGGCACAGAAGTTAAGAAATTATAAATGATAGGATAATGTTACCATATCATTTTTCTGAATATGATAAGTTTAATGCTTTAAAATATATTGGACAATTAGTCTTGTTTAATATTAATAGTAAAATATATAGAAAGGGATAAATTATCCATTGATTTTCCAAATTGGCCAAGTATTGTTGGACGTGTTTTTTTTTTTTTTTTGTATAGTAAACATGTAAAAACAGACAGAGAGGGATTGTCCCCATTTATGGTGACATTTGGAATTAAATAAATTTTCTACCATATATTTTTAAAAAAAGTTTAAATTGTTAATTATTGTAATTTATAATTTATTTTTAAAAATATATTAATATATGTTATTCTTGCTATCCCCCCTTTTACGACAAAACTTAAGGTTTATCATATGCAATTCGTAGATATCCAACTTTAAAAAAAATGTTGCTCAAATAATAGTCTCAAATTAAGAGAGATAATGTTAAGTCAATAAATTTTTTTTTTTTAGATTAACTTTGGACTGGGCCCATTATATATATATATATATATATAATCTATAATCTATCTATAATCTATAATCTATAATCTATAATCTATCTATAATCTATATCTATATCTATAATCAATCTATAATCTATAATCTATCTATAATATATTAAAAGTGTAAAGACCCTTAGAAAAAGTAATTCGAACTTTTTACCCTTCATTAAAAGTTTTTGCAATAGATAAAATCGTCTTTTCATTTATTTCTTTCAATTAATATATAATTAATTTTTATAATACTTTAAAACTCCAAAAATATATGGGCAAAGATTTCTTTAAAGTACTTATTTATGGAAGGTAAAAATTTGAATAGAAATCGTATTTCTTTTTTCTAAAAATAAAACTTTAAGCAAATATGATTAACAAAGTTATTAGTATAAAAGGAATCTTGCTCTTTTTATAAAGCCAGTTCACATTATACTCCTTTTTTTTTCTTCGTCTAGCATGCTTTCTTTTGGTAGAAGAATACAAAAATAGTTTTATTTAAATATTATCTCTTATTTTTGGTTCATAAATAAATACGATCAACTGATTTATTTTAAATATGTTTTAATGCAGTTTTTCAGGCTCAGAACGTTTATGGAATCTACAATTGAAAATTTATAGTTGAACAAACTTTATGATGGACAACGGAGATGATATTGTTTGTAGACATATCATAGTTAGGATTTGTTATTTATCATGCGTTAAAGTTTGATTAGAAGATTATATTATGAATCAATAATTGATAACAGATTCTCTCCTTTTGATATATAATTTTGCATGTTTTTCTTTTAATTAAAAATTTTGATAGAAAAATTGACCGAAACAAGCATTTTGCCCCCTAACCAAGTAGCCAAAAAAAATCAATGTTTTATCTCACTCCCTTTTTTCATTGGGATTTTTGTAGGAGTTTTTGGCTAAGCTCTCTCTTCTATTCTCTTCTCTCCGTCTTTAAAGGATAGGTTTATTATTATGTATACATAAAAATCAAAGGAATTCTAATTGTCTTTGCTAAGTGATCTTGCGTTTGAATTATGGTGTATTCATTGTTTTTATATATAAATTAGATTCAAGTTGAATTGGTTCATTGGATAATTATACTGCTACCTTGATGTTATGTAAATTGTTTTCAGGTTATAAGTATGATCAATACCTATTGTGCTTTGGTGCGACGATGAGGAACTTAAAATCAGCATGTTGGTTAGTTAAACTATGAATTTGTTCATTTTATGTGGAAGTTAGATTAAATTTTGTAATTTGAATAAACTGCTACGGATTATTATTTGAGTTTTAAGATATAATATCCCTCTTAAACTTCGCTTATGTGATTACATCAAATATGTTGTTGTAGTTGATGCTATAGATTTTATTTGATATAATGAAACTGTTTAAAATTTATGAAGCCACTTGACAAATGTAGGCTACAGTTTGATGTTAGTTGAAATATGATAAAACATAGGCCGAAGTTTGATATTAGAGAATATATAATATTTAAATATTAAAATTTTTCTCTAAGTATATTAAGATTTAAATTCAATGAAGGTATTTAATTGATTTTTATGCTTCACAACAAAACAAAATCTATTATATTAGTTGTTAGACTCCTTTAATCCTTTATAATTGATTGTTCTTATTGTTAGTTAGCCTTTAATGTAATCTTTAATATTTTGGTCATATCACTTCTCTTGTATGTTATATTTGCTGTTTGCAATTATAATTCAGACTCCTCTTCATATGAGTATGATACTCTATAACTAAAGTATTATTAGTAAATTTCATAATGAATTTATCAAATTTATGGTGATTTTCAATTGCTTAGAGTTGGACGTTCCACCGAGAGAGGTTAGTGTTAGTAATTTTTATTTGTTGTTTTTATATTTTTTATTGAGTTATAGTACTTATTGCTAAAACTATATAAAATTTGAGAGGATATATATGGTATCAATTTATTTTTATAAAGTTAGTTAAGTTAAGTCCACATTATAATTATCAAAGTTTGGTCAGTCATGTGCTGATAACAACACTGCGGTAGAGGAACTTATTGACTCTGTTATTGATGTTGTTAGGAAGGAATCTGAGAATTGTGACTGTTAACAAGGTAGTGGAGTCAATTTCTTGATCTAGAAATTTCTCTATTTAATTTTTTTCTTTCTATTGAAGTTATACATATTTTAGTCGTCGTAATTTGTGGGTCCTCTTTGAAGTTATGGCATTTGAGTTTCAATTTTAATTGAATGATTCTCCAAAAGTTTATCGAAAATAACTTCTAGATCTCCCAGAGTCACTTAGTGGAAAGGTCAAAACTTGTAATAATATAGGATCCAAGTCGAAGATTGATGGAGTTTTGCTATTGTGTTACTATTGTATACAAGTCAAGAGTGATACTGCTGGATCACTGTATTGTGGAGGGTCAAAACTTGGAGCACTATAGGATCCATGTTGAAAAGTTTAAGGTCGCGGAGAAAATTTGGAGCAACTTAGGATCCAAGTTGAAGATTTTAAGGTTGCGAGAAAAGCTTGGAGCAATATGGTGTCCAAGTTGAAGAGCTTAAGGTCGCGGAGAAAGAGTGAAAGATGAATAGAAAAAGAGATTCAGATTGATGGATACAATGCGAGCCATGTTGTTAAGACCAGATAGTCATCCAAGTAAATATGGGCATTGGCAAAATGAGAATGTGGTAAGTGATTATGTGTGTTGGTGCTTGCCAGGTCCTATTGATTCTTGGGCTGATTTATTGTTTCATATGCTCAAGATGGAGAGCATTATATCCCTGGGGAAAAACTTCGATGAGAGCAAACTATACAATGTACTCTGATTTTTTTTAGTTGCTTAATTTATTTTTAGGATTCACGTTGTTGTAATGTAAAGAAGAACTCTATTTCTTCCATAGCTATGTAAAACTGAAGATTTCCAATGTTAGAAGCTGAATGACGAAAGGATAGCTAAAACGGAAAAGAAAAGAACAACATTGTAATTTTGACTTTTAAAATTAAGAACAAAATTTTGTTCACTATAATTAGTTTTGTTCCATAATCAATTACTGTATTTCTATATGTTTCCACTAATATAGGCCATTACAGATTGATATTCATCTACTTCTTTAGTTATTTTACCTTTTTGTTGCTTTTTTAAAATTTATTAATTTTGTTTTTGAGGTTTTTTTGCGGTTTTTTGAACTATTTTAAATTTTAAATAGATATAATATTTATTTTAACGTTAATTGCTATTTTTGAATATTTTTGTATATAATTTATTGATTGATGATAGATACACGCACAAAGCACGTATATTAGACTAATTAATAAAAAAAGGTTGGACAAAACAGACTCAATTAAGCCCAAAAAGGAAAATCAAAAACAAAAAAATCAAGATTTTATGGGTCAAGGTTCGGCCTATCTTAACCCTCTATAAATATGACCAAAAGTAGAATTTTTAGAATGAGAATCGCCCAGCAACATTAACAAATGGCGCCGCTGGAAGCTCATTTCAATACCAGCTTTCTTTTGCTCTAGCTTTGGGTTATTAATCTTGTCGGAGATTGATTTAGTGACGAGCTCCTCTTGATCAGCTTATCAAGGCAACTTAATTGATAAGCAATTACTTGTAAATAATAGATTTGACTGAGACCAATACACTAAGAATAGTAAATAAGCTTGAATGTTTTTCCATATTTTTCTGCAACAATCTTTTTTATTACTGAATTATAATCACCAAAAAATAAAATACTCTCTCTTTGTAAAATCAAACAGTTGAACATGTAAGTTATAACATAGTAGCTCTTGGTAAATGAATAATGAGACGGTGTGAATGAGGATGATGATTGATAATATAAACAAGAGGGTAAACTGGTGCAAACATGTAAACGCTTAACATGAAAGCTACAATAAAATTCTTGGCTGCCAATAATATTGAATTGTTATTGACAGTTTTACAAAAATATCCTTATTGAGTTATGTTGTTAAAGGTATGACAATTCTGGCAATGTTAAAAATTAATGATTGTTTGGTCATTTGACGTTCCCAATCAATCATTGAAGCCAAATGTTTAAACAAGATAGTGCATGAAAATTTAAGTAAAATGATCAGAAAATCCTTAACAATAAATTTATTACTTTAAGCGCACATGTCGACTAGATGTGTGCTTATTCCCCTTTATTGTAGAGTATATAGAAATGATAACATATTATTTGTAAAGTACATTAATAGTGGTTATATAATAGCCTATATTGTATTATTGACATTCTGATCAAATATTAATTATTATTTTTAAATGTGGTTTTCACATTTTATTTTTTAAAATTTTTCTAAACAAATCTAAATATATAGTCTGGTCAAATAATAGTTTGCTCAAATCTCAAGACATAGTGTGGCTAAATAATAGTATTTACTAATTATTCTTGAAATCTTGACCAAATATTAATTATTATTTTAAGATGTGTTTTTTACGTTTCACTTTTTAAAACTTTTCTGACCAAACTTCAAGATATAGTGTGTTTTATAGTCCATAGTAATTATTCTTGTACTCTTGAAAGTTTGAGCAAATACTAATTATTGTTTTTAGATAAGTTTTTTCACGTTTTATTTGTTTAAACTTTTCTACCTAAATAGCAAGGTATAGTTCCGTCAAATAAAACATATACTAATTATTCTTGTATTCTTGAGATCTTGACCAAATACTAGGATATATATAGATTTTCCCTTGAAAATAAATTAGCAATAACCTTCCCTATGTCTTTTTATGCTTCACAAAATTCTCTCACATGGAAAAAGCTTCACACCATCATTTTTACTAGGAAGTTTAATTTTTTTTTTTAGTTTTAGTTGCACCGCATTTTTTTGTTGTTTCAAAAAAATCTCCTACCACATCTTTGATACTATTGTCATTGAATAAGACATCGATTTCAGTAGTACTTTCAATCTTAAAGAAAAAATAATTAATTCAAGAAAAGCATTTTTCTTTTGTGCAAAAAATTTTGATCGATTTTGGAAAAAGTTTTAAGGAAGAAAAAAGGACCACCGAAGAGAAGTATAAAACAAGTAATAACAGTGTGCCCTAAGGACTATAAAGAGAAAACCGATTTGCTATATGAGAAATTTGATGAATTAAAAAATGCAAAAGTGAAAAGGAAGCTTACTATAAGGAGAAATTGAGCGAGTTGAAGAATAGAGTTTCTTTTTTGATGGAAAATAAGAGAAAAAATGATGAAGGTATTACTGTTATGGGACGTTAGGTCGATTATTTTTGTTTGTTTTTCCTTTTGTTTTCTCCTTACAACTTTTTATTTATCGTTTTATAATGTATTTTATTGTTTTGATTATAGTTAATGGTAGATCTTGATTTTACTGTATCTGCAAAACCCATTTTAATTATTTGTGGCTTCAAACTTATTTATTAATTGAATGCCATAAATAACTAAAATAGATTTTGCAGATGTAGAAAAATGAATATCTACCATTAACTATTATCAAAACAATAAAATACATTATGAAACGATACATAACAAGTTGTAAGGAAAAAATAAAAACAAACAAACATAATTGACCTAAATTAACATAACAGCAATACTTTCATCATTTTTTCTCTTATTTTCCACCAAAAGAGAAACTCTATCCTTAACTCTTTGAATCACTCCTCATAATAAGCCTCTTTTCACTTTTCACTATCTTTAATTCATCAATTCTCTCATATATCAGATCGTTTTTTCCTAATAGTCCTTGAGGCACTCTTCTATTATCTTGTTATACTTTTATTCAATAGTTTTTTTTTCCTTCCTCAAAACTTTTTTCACAGTTCATTAAAAATTTCTGCACAAAAAAGAAGTGTTCTTCTTGAATCAATTATTTTTCCATTAAGATTGAAAGTACTTCAATGAATACATTATCAAAGATGTGACTGTAGAATTTTTGTGAAACAACAAAAACCTTGCGGTACAACTAAAATTGTGAAAAAAAATGAACTTCTTAATTGAAATGATGGTGGAAAAAGTCAAAGTGTATGAGAAAGTTATGTTCAACAAAAATTCACATATCCAATATAATATATCACAAATAGAATCGGAAAAGAGTGGTGTACACAACCTTATTCTTATAAAAAGGACACTATTTAGAAGTACAAAATTTTAAAAAGGAAGTCCATAAAAGGGACCCTTTACCTATTAGTATAGCCACTCATAGTACCCGATGTGTAGATATACACTTTCATAAATGATATCCCCAACTATACTACTACTATTTTCTAACTTCTTGTTCATTATACACCATCATATTCCATATATCTTGTTTTAGTTCTTTCCATATATGGAAGAAAAAACACATCTCATTCAACTTCTCAAACAAGAAACCATTACATACTGTTATGAAAGTGATGATACCAAACTCCCCAAGAACACAACAACACAAACACCAAAATCAGTCCACTAGTGCAAGAACTATAGACCCTTTTGATGACCTCTCTCGAATTTACAAGAAAAACAAGAAGGGAAGTTATATCAAGAGTAAAACACACTAAAACAACAACAACACTTGATGAATAAGATGTAATAACAACAACACACGGTTACAAGACAAGAACACAAACCGATTACACTAGATATAGACAAACGATTACAAGAAAGTAAAAATAGATAGACAAAGGGATGGTATAATATTAACAACCCAAAAGCTTATTCCACTTTTGGACCTTTAATATCACAAAAAGCCTAAACCTATCTCTTACGTGACCTCAAGGGAACCGGAATTCCCAAGCAATCTCCGTTTCTAAGAAAATGATCAACACAAGAATTCCACCTTGCTAAAGACTCTCAAAGAAGCTACAAAATATATTCTCCAAAAATCTCCCAAAAATGACCTAATGAGGTTCTATTTATACCTAGGTTAACTTATTACAAATGACTAAAAAACCCTTGCAAAGGGCGGATGAACAGTGAACACGAATGAATAGTGAATAGTTTTGGAGCTTGTGGGACTTGTTCTCTAAGCTTGTTCCTTAGATGGGCAGCCCCGAGCTCGAGTCTTGACGCATTAGACCTCGATAATGATCGTACCCGTATCATCCTCCCCTCCTTAGAAAGGATTCGCCCTCGAAACCGAACCTTGCAAAGAAATAGAAAGGACAAGCTAAGAAAAGTTCCTCAAGGAATGAGGGTTAGGATTAGTGTAATCAATCATAGCATCTTGCCAAGGTGGATCAAACTTAACATATACCCAAATATCCCTCTTACCCGAATACCCTACCAAAGGAGAATCAACTAGTTTATCCACATAAGTGTGACAAGAAACAAGGAACAAGCGTTACTTATCAAGTGGAAAACATAGACTCTTCTTGGAACAACAATTAGACTTGAAAGACGAGAGAGGAAATCCATACATTCCATGCACATTCAAGTCATTCCAAAAGACATCCTCATCACCACACTTCAAATGATCACCGGAATCAAATGGGTAGAGTGTCCATGGACACGGGTTGGGAATACACTTCCTTACCCTAATACTACTACAATAATGATCAAATGTCCCCTCTATACTATCATGATCAATAACAAAAACAACTAGAGGGTCATCCTTAGTCATTTGGCCAACCTGTTCAACATCATCATTTTCACACACAAGTTGGTCTTCATGACTTCCATAAGACAATGTACTACCACTTTCCACAATGGCTTCAATACAAGGTGAATCAACTAGTGTATCCATAATCTCAAGTTGTACATTATCATCACAAAATGAAGTCATATTCAACTCACTTAAAGACAAACTATCATTCACACTTAGTTGGCTATTATCCTTATTCACTAGAGTGCAAAAGTTAGTTTGATTACCTTGTAGCTCATGTGGAGCATGGCCACTCATGGGAATTTGATTAGGAAGCTTTGGATGCTCCATCAAGTTATCCAACTTCTTGCACAGATAGCCTTCCATCCCTTCCAATCTTCTTTTCATTCTGTCTATTATTCGCCCATCTATGGCATCAAGCCTTGCCATGATGGATTTAACCCAACTAGGCATTTCAGCTTCATTTTCCATTGTACCCATCAAGAGCTACTGAGCAAACAACATGAAAACAACAAACACATTAAAGATTAGCAAAAGTCAGTCCACAATTCATCACAAAACAGTCCACAATGCGTCTCAAAATAGTCCACAATCCCTCACTTTCACACTTTGAATTTTTCAATCTATTGGCCTTACAAGTGTTGATTACTCGCTTATACTCCAATGAGATTACTTGGTCCCAATTATGGCTCGAGGTCGGAGTAGATTCTTGTTTTAAACGACTCAAATAAGTAATGTACGAACTTGAACCAAAAAAGATACTACGACTCAAAAACGAGAAAAGCACACAACAAACAACGTTAACACGAAGAACGTACACAAAACTAACTTACAAGCTAGCAGGGTATTACTAGGTTGTCAATTAGTGTTGAGCAAACAAATGAAACTAGGAAATAATAAAATGAAACAAAGAAATCTCAAATTTGAACTCAAAAATATTGCATGAACAGTACTTTAGTGACGTGGCAGTCCACTATTGGCCTCGAGTTTTATCAAAATTTTATTTCCCAATTTCAAGTCTTGACCATATTCAATTTAGAATTGGTGGATTTGGTTAACGGAGGGAAAAATGGTCTTGGAGCCTTTTTGTTCAAATTTCAAAAGCAAAACTTGACTTCTTTGAACTTTCTCCTTGAAACAAGGTCCTTAAATCAAGGAAAAGTAGATGAAAAGTCTTTGAAGTGATAGGGACAAGTCTTTCACTAACAACTACTACAAGCTTGTCTTTCACCTTTTAGATCTAGTTTGCACTTTAAGGATTAACAAGATGATGAAAGGGTAAAGAATCTTAAGAACACAACAACTCCAAGAATAACAAAAATTTCAGTTTCCAACTCAACTACAACAAGACCATCAAATCGGCCAAGGTTTAGGAAACAACAACATCCAACTCGACCACACCTTGTTCACATCAACAACTTCAACAAGTTCAAGTTCAATTTTAGATTTGGACACTTTTTAGTGTTGATGAGAAAGAAACCAACACTAGAAACACTCTAAACAAACAAAACACTACAAGTTCTATACACACAACAAATAAATCTCGGCCAAGATAACAACAACACAATTTTCGGCCAAGAACACAAAATGGACAGATTTGCACTTTTCTGGAATTTTTTTTCAGTTTTCAATATTTTTTTTTTGAATTTTCGTCCAAGAGAACCCAAGATTGATAGTGTAGGAACACAACCAGCCTTGATTTGTTACCAAATGATACCAAAATCCCCAAGAACACAACAACACAAACACCAAAATTAGTCCACTAGTTCAAGAACTATGGACCCTTTTGATGACCTCTCTCGGATTTGCAAGAAGAACAAGAAGGGAAGTGATATCAAGAGTAAAACACACTAAAACAACAACAACACTTGATGAACAAGATGCAATAATAACAACACACGGTTACAAGACAAGAACACAAACTGATTACACTAGATATAGACAAACGATTACAAGAAAGTAAAGATAGATAGATAGACAAAGGGATGGTATAATATTAACAACCCAAAAGCTTATTCCACTTTTGGACCTTTAGTATCACACAAAATCTAAACCTATCTCTTACGTGACCTCAAGGGAACCGAAATTCCCAAGCAATCTCCGTTTCTAAGCAAATGATCAACACAAGGATTCCACCTTGTCCAAGGATTCCACCTTGCTAAAGACTCTCAAAGAGGCCACGAAATATATTCTCCAAAAATCTCCAAAAAATGACCTAATGAGGTACTATTTATACCTAGGTTAACTTATTACAAATGACTAAAAAATCCTTGCGAAGGGCGGATGAACAGTGAACACGGACGGACAGTGAACAGTTTCGGAGTTTGTGGGACTTGTTCTCTACACTTCAAAGCTTGTTCCTTGGATGGGCAGCCCCCCGAGCTCGAGTCTTGATGCATTGGACCCCGATCATGATAGTACCCATATCAAGTGACCACAATTTCACCTCTTCAAATCTATATATAATATAAAGAAGATTGTAGACAAGTTGATGTGACACCTCTCTATGACTTTCATTTATATTTATCTCTACTCTTCTTTATGTTATATACTATTTTTATTTAATTTTTTATAATAATAAAAAAAGAAAATACATAAAGTACGCCCTGATGTTGTCCGACCTTTTTTCAAAAAGATACTTAAACATTACTTTCGATCTATTACCCTACGAATCTTACCTAAACCATTGTAAATACACCATTTTGACCAAAAATTTTACTCTACGTGTAGACACGCCTATGAAGCGAGTGAATGAAAAAAAATTTGATGAACCAGAAAATTAAAATATGCCACGTGTAATAAAAAGGATTCATTTTTTTGAATTTTATATTTTAGTATTTTTTTCATCATTTTCACCTTTTTCTTTTGTTTCCTCCTTCTTCTTCTCCATTAATCTCCATTAATGGTGTCTTTGTTTTTTCTCTTCTTCTTATTTTGTTGATTGAATGAGAATCTTACATATTAATGAACCAATCTACAATTACTATTATTATTACTATTTTTCATTTTAAGTATGATATTAATTTTCACAAAAAGTTATTCCCTATCTAATTGGATTGTTAATCTACATAATTTCAAAACTATTTTTTGAAATTGTCAAACCCGCTAGGCTCTTTTTCCACTCTTCTTCATCTACGAATTTAGAAAATAGTAGATCGTCATCTTTGTCTCTTGGCTTCCTCTGAAGAACCTTTTACAATTTAGGTGTGTTTGCAAGACATGGAAGAAGCTCATTTCTAAGCCCTATTTCATCGCCACCCATTACCACCATTCCTCTTCTTTCCATCGTATTGATTCATCCATCATTAGAGTTAGAGTTAGAGAATTAGTAAGGCAAGTTTTAATTAGAGTTAGAGAAAAAAAATTAAAAAGAATTAGAGTTAATAAAATAAGAAACATAAGAATAAAAATAAAAAAATAAATACTTAACACGCGGCAAACTGTAATTGGTGCATGATTGCACTCTCTATCTTGTGACTAAAATTATGATCAAAATAGTGTATTTACAATGAATTAAGTAAGAATCATGGGGTAATAGATCGGAATTAAAATTTAAGTGTCTTTTTAAAAAATTCGGACAACATCAGGGATACTTTATGTATTTTCTCTAATAACAATAAATGACTTTATTATTAATACTCTTCTCATTCATGAACTTATTTATTGAGTTAAATTAACAGTGTCCACGTACTAATAAAATATTTTTTATCATTACATCCACTCAAATTATTTATGATGGGAAAAAAAATTAAAAAGTCTTTGCTAATTATATATTCATTCCTATTTATCTTTTTTTGATATTTTTTTCTTCATTCTTTACTTAATCAATTTGTTTAATAATTTTAAAAAAATTATCATAATTATTATATCAAATTATATTCATAGGTCACAAAAAACCTCCATCCATTTACATTCTCTATTTAAATAATTTGTCTCTTTAACTCCCTTCTTTATGCCTTGACCAACCTATAAATAACAATCATGAAGTTGTTGGATGCACATTCCTTTTTTGTCCTCCTTCTTCTTCTTCTTTTTTGATTTATTTCCATTTTTTTTTTTTATAAATTATGTGTTTAATAATTAGAGATGATATACAAAAGATGACATGATAATGTGACCACTACTTTGATGAAGAATAAATGCGTATTCTTTAGAATTTTGTGTTGTATCGTTATAGCAGAACACAAGTTCATCAACATGAAAATAAATAAATTTGATAGTTGTATAGAGAATTCATCAACAAGAGATGGTTGGATTAGTTTGGTACAAGCTCATCAAGATGAAAGCAAAAGAAGCGTGATATAATATCTCTCTTTTTGAGAATATGCTCATCTTTAACACACAATCCACTATGAATAACCTTCCCTTCTCCTTTTTGTTAGGATATACTATTAATCATGTAATTTGTGTTATAGTATTATATTTTCATCCCATGAAATGATTGGATTAGTTTGGTACAAGCTCATCAAGATGAAAGCAAAAGAAGCGTGATATAATCTCTCTTTTTGAGAATATGCTCATCTTTAACAAAAAACACGAAGTTTCTTATAATTTGGAAGAGATCCAAAATTTTGAAGATATGGTAAATCATTATTCAATAAAGGAGTGGGCACTCTATTTATCAAATATGCATCAGTTTGAAAAGCATATGACCAAAATGATAATGGAAGATTAGAAATGTGAAGAAGAGTGATACTTGATTTAACAATTTGCCTATGTCATCTTTCGACTGTGCCATTGTGTTCAGGAGTCGGGAGGAGTTAAAAAATAAGAGATTCCATTAGAAGAAAAGAAATCCTTTAAACTGATAAATTCACCACCATTGTCTGTGTAAAATGAGACAATGGAATGATTAATGAATTTCTCTACAATGGCTTTAAATTTTGGAAAAGTATGCGCTTCAGATTTTCTTTTCATAGGATAGAGCCAAACATACTTCATATAACAATACACAAAAATGAGATAATATTTAAAGACATTGACAGAAACTAAAGGTGAAGATCCCCATACATCAGAATAAATAAATTCCAAATGATGCATTGATTTTATTGAAGAAACTTGAAAAGGAGTCTTGTGCATTTTATTGCATTTACAAGAGTTGCAAAAAAAAACTTAGAAGGATTTATTTGAATAGTCTATTAATCAGTTGTAGAGTGTGACGCAATATAGGAGAGGAAGGGTGACCAAGACGACAATGCCATTGTGAAACTATGGAGAGTTCCTTGGAATTGACCGTTGGTGTAGAAGAAGTAGATTTTACAGGGAGAAATAATGGCCACTCGTAAACACCGTCCTTAGGCTTTCCCATTACCATAGGCTTCCTCGTGTAGTAATCCTTCACAACAAATAAGAAAGGTGAGAATTTAACAATAACACTATTCGATGAGCATAATTGATAAATAGAAATAAGATTCTTTTTCATTCGAGGAACACAAAGAACATTATTAAGGTATAAAGGCCTTGAATGAGAAGGCAAGGAAGTAGAGCAAGAATATGTCACATCCAAGTTTTTACCATCACCCAACATCACATCTTCACTAACATCATATTTGAAATGAATTGACATATTTTAAAGATCTGTAGTCACATGGTGAGATGAACCAGAGTTGTCACGACCTGAGCCAAGGCCCTGACCGGGTCAGGCATCCCGAATCATCAAGGCCCGAGATACCTCAGAACTCCTCAACCCATAAATGATATTGTCCGCTATGATCCCAGGCCCTCACCGCTTTAAAATGCATTACTAGGGAGTAAGGATTGCTTACTTATATACCCATCATCTCTTTTATGTTTTGCCGATGTGGGACTCCTTTTCCTAAGTTGAGGTGGAACATACACCCCTTTATGGACTCAGCGTCCTCGCTGAGATTTGCCCTACCGAATGGGATTTATCTAGACTCAGAACTGAGGTTTGCCCCGCCTTACTGGAATTTGTCTACACTCAGTTTAAAGTCTGGCCTACATCGACAGGGCAGACACAGAAATGTCTCTGATACTATTCAATCACGAACTAAGTTAGGACCCTGTCCACGATGGGTATCCTGAACCATTAAGGCCCGAGATACCCCTAAAATCCTCAAACCACTAGTGATATTATCCATTCTGGGCCGAGGCCCTCACAGTTTTAAAATGTGTCACTAGGGAGTAAGGCTTGTTTACTTATATATCCAATATCTTTTCTGTGTTTTACTGATATGGGACTCCTTCTCCTAAGTTGGGGTGTCACAAAAGTCTACCAACCAATTAGGATTATTTTGGTTGGCGGTTTGAGCAAAATTTTCTCTTGGAGGAGCCCTTGTGTTTCCAGTAGTCGAGGAATTTAAGCCATCAATAGAAGATGGCTTAGAAAAAGAAAATAACTTCCAATATTGCTTTACTGTATGTCCATCCTTGTTAGCAGATCACACTAGAATAATCTCTATGATTCTTTGATGGGGCAGAATGATTTTGCCTCTGATTTAGGTTAGGTTGGACTTTGGAAACAGAGTAATGATTTGTGCGATCAGTGTGTCTATTTGATCCACCATTGTGAGAAGTATAATTTTTTGTTATTGGATCAGAAATGGCTGAAGCTTCATGAGCAACACTGCTCTCATGATCACAAAGCTTTTTATGGAGTTCCTCAAAAGAGAGAGGAGTTTCTCGCGCATGAAGACTCCTTGAGTGTCAAAGACTCCTTGAGTGTAAGGAGATGAGCACACGAGCGTCGAGCATACAGATTGTGGAGAGTCATCCACACATCATAAGAAGTTGCATCTAAAAGGACATTCGTTGACACTTCTAAAGTGAGAGAGGATACAA
The DNA here is from genome assembly GCF_002878395.1 of Capsicum annuum. Taxonomy (NCBI): domain Eukaryota; kingdom Viridiplantae; phylum Streptophyta; class Magnoliopsida; order Solanales; family Solanaceae; genus Capsicum; species Capsicum annuum. The sequence goes on along the minus strand of NC_061120.1, from coordinate 3,670,969 downwards.
GTGCACTTTATAGCAATTGATCCTATCAGACCCAAAACAAAGAGTTTAGTTGCAGTTCGGTAGGAGCAGAAACAACATAAGAGGTGAAATTTTATCCAATCAATATAGAACTCCATTGAGAATACCAAAGTTGGTAATTGGATGACGAGACTTTCACAGGAGCTTGAACATTTGTATTGATAGCTATAAGTTGATCATTTTCTGGTAAAGTGGTGTTTGTGAGTGGTATGGAAGTTATAACAATGGATTTGGTGTTAGGAATAGAAGGAAAGCAGGGAAATGCAAAAACAACATATGGAGTGGTGGACCTGTTGAGAGATGAACAGTAGCAGACGATGTTAATGACACTGCTGGAATGTTAATTGAAATAAATGGTCATTGTTGGTGCAACGAAAGATTGAGTAGTTTGTTCCATGTTTACAGGAAAGACAGTACTGGAGGACTTAGAATTTTTTTAAAAAAAATTAGAGTTGCTGTAAGACAAGCAACTCCGATACCAAGAAAGATTTAGAAGATGGTTGAATTTCAATGTGTATTATTCACATATTATTTCACTATTTATACAAGAAGGTAAGAGTATTCTACCAAAAATAGAAGATGCTAATTATAGTAAAATCCTATCAACTTAATTACAAGAATATTACAAGGGATCAAATCATATCAATCACTTGAGAATAGAATGCGTTCCTTATACATGTGTGTCCTTTGCTTATATAGTAGATAATTTTGTGTATGGAGTATTTTAACTCATGCACGGAAGATTAAAATTGTCAGTTCTTATAAGTAATAAATTGACATTCACTATCAAAGATGAGGTAGGACAAACATCTTGATGATTATAGCACAAGATTAAATATAATTTGATCTTAATTATGGAAATGGTAATATTCCAACTTCTTGTGCTAGTACATTTCATATTTATTGAATGGACCAATTAGAGATATTCGTTTATGTTTTAAATATTAATAAACGACTTCTCTAGTCTATTACATGTACTTATACTCTTAATCTTGATATAATTATTATGATCTATGTGGTTTGATTATTGTTTTAATCCTTTAAAAGGTGAGACTCTTTTATGAGTCAATATATTCCTAATAGGTTGGATGATGACAAATCACTTAGTGAAATATTAATTAGTTGATAGAACCATGTCTCCAACTTGAGATAGAAGACACCTTTTTATGGTTGTTTATAAGTTTACACGTGAAAACCCTGCAAGTGGTTTTATATCCAACGTGTGAAATAAGTTAAGTATTAGAAATAAAGGATTAAACTAATCAGTGAGTTAAATTTTTATAGAATTTAATTTAATTGATTGGTGTCGATAATTCTAACATGGGGAGTTAAATAAGATGTAATGGTAGATTTCAAAATTAAATTGAGGAGTGCAATTACATATTTTTAGTGGAATAATTTGTAATTTATTATGATATGATAATTCTTTCATCACCAAATTAATATCATAATTGAAAGCCTCACCTAATAAATCTGCGGTCCTTGCTATACTTGATTAACTAATCAATTTTGAAAAAGAGAAAAGAACTTACTAGAAGAAGTAACATTATTTATTGGTCTTATATAAGGAAAGGGATATCTTCTGACCTTAAATAAAAGCGTTTTGCTCATTAAATGGCATTTAAGGGCAGAAAATGTTTTGGACAACGAAAAGGTAGAAAACGTTTTGGGCAATCAAAGAGGCAAAAAAACGTTTGGATCTCGCTCTTTCCTTCCTCAAGAGAAAACAAGAATAAATAGGGATTTTGTTCAGAAGATTAAATATTCTCTTTGAATACAAAAAGGCACTTGCCCACACAAGTTTAATAACAAAAGATTAGTCAGGAAATAGTAGAAGACTGTAGCCCCAGTTTAAGGCAGTGAACGAATTATGTGAAAGCTTCAATAGGTAAGTAGCTTTTCAATTTCTTTTGTTGATTTATGTTATCTAGATTATATGTAAGTTATATTGATCCTGTAAAATTGTTGCTTCCGTTGTGAATGTTCTAACAATTGATATCAGTAGTCCTCTTACATATGCTAGATAATGTAAAAGAAATTACATGATTTGTTGTACATATTTTGGATAATAGTTGTATAATTTTGTTGTTGTTAGCCTCCTAGGTCTATGATTTAATAGAGTGAAAACATGTTTTCCCCCTGAACTTGTCCGCTGAATTTACTTTAGCACTTAAACTTAACTTATGTTTATTTACCCCCCTTAACATCTTTAAAGTGTATTAGTTTCACCCCTTAATATATATTATCACTCTGATAACGGAGAGCGTGTTACACTCGCCACACATCAGTGTCACGTTAGCACCACGTAAGAATTTATAATTTTAAAAAAAGTAATTTCACACACATACTATTTTTATGTATTTTTCTTAAAAAAGTAGTCACGACCTGAACCGGGGCCTGACCGTGACGAGCATTCCGAACCATATAGGCCCGAAACACCCCTATCTATCTGGTAATCATCCACATAATTCATATGATAAATGATAATGCGGAAATAGAAATCTAATACGGAAACAAGGTCAATCTGAATGTAATCATAATACTAAAAACTGAAATTCAAAATATATCTAAATAATAATGTCTGACTCAGTCTGCGAAATCTCTACTATGATCTAAACAAAACTGTCTGAAAACTGGAACAAGGCCCCCAGTAGACCAAAACATGACAAAAATAAATATCTGAAAATAAACAGGCCTTCTGGATCATAGAAGGCTCACCACTGCATAATCTGATCTGTGATATGAAATATCTACTATTTACCTGGACCCCGAGACTGAGCCTCAGAACCTGGAAGGAGGGGGGTCAGCACAAAAGTACTGGCACGCAAAGATTTCCAAAATAAAGATTTTATATAAATAAAATAATGAGAGAGCAAATTGTCAAAACATCAAGCATTAAATAGTTCTAAAACACATGGGCACTTTTTTGTAAAATCATAAATCATTCTGGACAATGCAGTTCTATTCTTCGTATTAATTCTGAGTTAGGTGGTACACCCCTACAATTCTAAAATCCCACGGGATGTATGGAATCCATCATTTACTCAGCGGGGAAGCCCCCAACCCAAGTGTGCCGTAAGGGTTGGAGTTTCTATTCTGATATGCCACATGGCACTAGACCAGCGTAATATAATATACCCGGATCAGTAAATCACGGTTTCTAGCAATGAGTTGTCTGAACTCATGCCTTCTTCGGGGAACCACCTAAGCTCTCTTTATGTCCGATTTTATCCTGTTCTGAATCATGCATTTTTCTAGTTTCAACATCTAAAAAGTTTGATTTCAAATGTGCATTCTATTCTATTCTGAATTATCATGGAATAATCTGAATTGGTGTCGTCACACCAAGACTTGCAAGTCCTATTTCTGAGCTATAATGCATCATGCATAATTCTTTCATTAAGATAGAGTTCAGACCACCCAAACATGCAACAGTATAAAAAATTTCATGTTCCGAAAACACAAATCCAAACTATGCTGAGATTATTCAAACATGTGGTGGTCACGTACTTTTGGCAAAAACCATGCACTCTTTCATTACATATAATTTCAACATTTATCAATACAAACATCCCTCTCTATTGAATTCAAGATTCATAACCAAATCATTCATAAATCAAGGCTTTTCATAACAAGCTTTTAAAGATGCATTTCAAAACAAATCATAACATGTAAAACATGGAAACAATCACATCAAGAGAGGGGTTTTATGTGAATCATGCTCTCAATTTCAAATATCAACTCAAATCACACACATATATGTATATAAGTTTTCAAATCACTTCGGGGAAAGGCCAAAAGACCAAAACAATGTCAATAAAGCTTCTAAAACATGATTATACTCATAATCCGAAACCCTTTTCTTAAAAGCATGATTTTTATGCCCATGAGATTTTGAGGAAAACACCGCATATCTCGACTATGGAGAATAGTGGATGATTCTTGGAGCCTATGGTTTGGGGATTCCAAATCTTCAATCAATTTGAAAATCCATGGTTGAATCTTGATTTACTTGGATTTTTAGTTTGAAACCCTTGGAAGTGTTCTTGAGAGAATTTGTGAGAATGTGGATGTCCTTCTGAGAATTGGGGATTGAATTTCGTGTTTATGGATGAATAAGGATGGGAAAAGGACCATTTTGCCCCAAAAATGGAGTTTTTAAGTCACTTGGGTCATAATGTATGCGGTGCACACCTTATCGCATAAGATAGGTTGTGCGGCACACACTTTATCGCACACATTAGGGTGTGCGTCGCACACCTTATGCTAGGCGATACACTCTGCTTTGCAAACCGATAACTTCTTGCTTGGGTGTCGGATTTTGGCGAAATTGGTATCATTGGAAAGATAATTTAAAGACCTTTCATTTGATATATAGTAGGCTCTCTAATTTGATATATACAAAGAGTTATGGTCAATTAAAGTTGACCTATGTTTTGACGCTCACTAAAACTCGAACGATAGGAAAGCTTTCAACTTGACTCAATTCATGCTCAATTAGGTTCCCACACTCCGTAATTGATTAATATGCCAAATTTTCATAGGATTTAAGGCTTTTGGATCATCTACGCATAGAAATGACGATTTTCATTCTAGCCCGAAATGCAGGGTGTTACATTATCTCCCCCTTGGGATCATTCCTCCCCGAATGATGGGTAGGAATGTTGAATTTTAAAGGTATGGAATAACGTGGACATGATGTGTATTCTAAGAAAATATATAATTGATCTAAAAATATTTAAACTTCTATCATGAAACTGAATTCTAAGCTGACTTGACTTTACTTGCTTTAAGGAGCTGATTCATGCTAAGAATTTAGGATTCCCTGGAAGTGTTCATGATAAAATCATACATATTGAATTGAGAAGTGATAACTTATGCAAGTAAGAATCATGAGACAACTGGACTTAGATCGTATCAGGGTATTACACAATCTGAGCTAACATACTAGGAAAAATTTGAAATTATGCACTGAACTCTTATGAAGTCATGACTAAATTGTTGAATCCGAAACATGATGCTTGGACTGAACTGAATTCTCAATTTACATGGAGAATAGATTATCTCCTGGGATGGTCACACGCATGAGACTTCGTATAGTAGGACTGGGTGAAAAGGTAGAAAATCACAGTAACTTGCCTACCCGACTGTTAAACTGAATTGCTGGTTATACAGGTGGAATTATACTGGAACCTATACTTAATTAGAGTATCTCTTCACCACTCTTTATAAAGAAGTCATTGTAGCGTTAGGGAACAAAGAACCTTGGGCATGATTTACACGAGACACCCAACCAAGGAATCACAACAATGACACTACTCTATAGCGTGGAATAGAATTACCAGGCCCTAGGCCATGCAACTTCTTACTTTCAAGCTTAGCACATTCTTGAGTATCCCTTAACTACACTATTCTCCTTAATTGCCATACTCATTGATTCAAGTTATAACCCTCATAAATCTTTCTACAAATGTCTAAAGTAGCTTAAATCCTTTCATCGTGATCAAGCCTAACTTCAAATCACAAAATACAACATGCCACACTACGATACTAGACTAAACCATATGATTCAACCTTCTATATCTTTTTAAAGATCACACCCTAAGCATAATGTGCCTTACCACTTCAATGACCAACCCTGAACTCTTACTATGGATTTGCTAGCGCATATTGTGTTCCTCCACTTACATCCCAACATGTCATTCAAGCTTATCCTTATAACCGCATATGAACTTTAAGGCAACATTAATCAAGACGTACTTCATATATTCTCTAAACCACCATCAATACAACTCCCACGCGCTACCCCAAGAGCATACACACACAAATTTCCACTAACCATAACATGTATCAAAGGCTTCGACCCAAATCTTACTTCACACTTATGGCCTCATCTAAAACAAGCATACAATGATCTTTTCATCAACAAGAACCATTCACTCATCACCACTAATATTACATAAGGAGTCACCAAAAGGTTAGAACATAAAACCTTGAAGCATGGAAGGATATTACATGAGACTTGACACTTAGCTGAGACCTGAGGAATAACAAATCAACATCAGGGATTTATCAAAGTAAATCTGAATTGAGGGTATACATGGGTATAAGCTGATTCTCGCCAATCATTTGGCGTAACGCATGAGTTATGGAAACTCAGCACACTATAACACATAAATACATGAGTCATGAGCTACATGACCTTAATTTGGAGTTCATAACATATGGAATGTGATTCCGACTACTGAACGAACTGAAACTCCTCATTTTAGAACTGGAAGAGCATGTGATTCTCTATCATATACATGAGCATGAACTATGATCATGGAATTGAAACGTGAGGCATGAGTAGGTATTGGGATAACTGAAAAATACTGAGATAAGAATGGGTTGAGTCTCACCCCCACTTTCTGACATTCTACATCATACTATATTACTACAAGAATCTGAGAGCCTTGCTTGGTTATTCGTTCTATCATCTCTCCCTTATCTTCAAGCCATCATCTTAAGTTTGAGAGATCCCTTACTAGATTCTAACTGAACTAAACTTACTACACTCTAGGGTCTGTAAAATGACAATGCACGTAATTAATAGAACTTAACCCAAATGACTACACATGAAAGTGGGAAAACCCACTACTAATATTACCTTCTGAGATATACTCTGTCATTCTATAGCCTCAATAGTCATCATTTAATACTTGAACACTTACCAACTTCGAATCTTCATGAGTATCCCCATAGTTGAAGTGCACACCCTCTACTTCTTCTACTTTTATTTCTATGATCTCAACCTTCAAGAACTCAATCTTAGCTTCTAACACTTTACATGGATATCACCGAGCCTTTGATGAACCATACTACTTCTGTCATAGTCTACCAATATTGCGACTTCAAACTTATATCTCTCTACCATGAGAATCAAGATCATATAAAAAGGCTCAACACTATCAATCAAAACTCCTTAACTTGGCTATTTAGAACACCATATACCATCTATCTAGTCTTTCTCCACCTAGCAACTCAACGATACTACTAACCACACACAACATGTAATAGCCTTAGAAAATATCACAACTCTATATCACCTTTGGAATACTTTTACCTTATACATATAACATCATACTTCATTACGAATCAACTTAAACTTAAGCCATTTCATACACCGTTCAAGCCTATTAGGCCACTTCCATATAACTAGCATCATTAACCAAGAAATCATCACATCCACCTTCATGGACCTCAACTATTCAAACTTAATGTCTAGTGCTAAACATGATTTTACAACCCAACCTTACGCATGATTCTCACTTGGAAACCATGAAATAAACATCAAGAAACACTAGTACACTAGAACTTCATAACAACAATAATCGATCTTGACCTTACAATCTTTCTTATCATAAATCATTAGCACGTACTATTTCAACACGTCAAGCCTACTAAATTCATAACATACATCATTAATATCATGCCACTATTTTTACCACCACATTCTACACTTGAAATCAAGCCTATAGTTTAGCATCAATCGTCTACCACCAATAAAGAAGGCAACATAATATACTAGTCCGTCAAATTTGAACATTCTATCCAACTACCTCAAAAATCTACTACATGCCTTCTCATAAATATTACAGTTTACAACTACCAATAAAAAGAGAGAAAGGGTCGGGGGGGGGGGGGGGGGTAAAGTCACATAATAGGTATGGTCAACCTTAATCTTCTATTATAACCCCATACAATCTTATCTACTTATACTGCTTTCTCACAATACACTTACTTACCCAAGTGTACATTTAGACTACCTTCAAATTCCACAAACAACCAGGAGTCTATAGTTATAACTTACTGGCTCATCTAGCCGTTTTCATACTTCAAGCAGACAACAATTCACCTTAACTAATAACTCCTTCTCTACCATCTATTAAACTAACACACAAGGACATATCACTTCATTACCATCTCAATCTCATGCAAAAAGATTCGACTATACATATATTCAACCAACACAAGAATAACAAGTTGAACAACAAGTTGCTAGTGAATCAAAATAGGCCTCACACGGCTTCACTAGACTTTGATTTTTGGGTTTTGGACAAGAAAATAAGATGAATGACAAGGAAACTATGCTAGTGAATCGAAAGAGCCCCACACGGCTTCACTAGACTTTTAGTTTCAACAGCATGATGATAACAAGATTACAAGAGATAGAAACTTGACACACAATAATCAATGATCTAATAATACGCATCTTACCTGTATAAATAAAAATTTTGAGTCAAACACTTCCCCCACAGACTACCATACAATCCACACATGCTACTATAAACGGGTAAATCATCCTCAAATATAGGTTATTCAACTAAAATATTTATTTACACAAAAGTCACCCTTACTCTGACTCTTAACTTTGTGACTTCATAACATCAGCTTCTTGGTCTAATCTTACCACCAATAGGTCATGACAGCACACTTTAAATTATACTACTACTCGGGTGGAAATACAGCTCCAACATCTTGCTACATCTCATTCCCAATTAAGCATGACATCTGTAACATAAATTTTTTTTTGAAAAGGACTGAATACCCTTAATACCGCAGGCTGAAAAGCACGATTTCATCAGAACCAAAGTTCTCACTAGAATCAATACACTCTGAAGCTCTAACGAACTCTTCTCAAGTCCTTGCACAATTTTAAAATCTTGTATGGGTCAATCAAAAAGGACCATACCATTTAAAATCTAAACTTTTGCACTTGATTCACCTCAATAATGAGACATATCTGAGCATATCAAAGTAAGGAAAAAATTGGGATAGCTTTATTTTCGTATGGGAGACACCATAGCACGAATTAAAATATGAAATAGGAACATTTTGGCCCTACTGCATGAACTAGAACATGAAGAAAGAGAGACATTCCTAAATTCCTAGTAGCCTCCTGCTTATAAGTATGACACACTATACACCCATAAATAAGACTCTACCCAATGCGATTTCGCAGACACCATGGGACCATGAACCGTGCTCTGATACCAAGTTTTTCACGACCCGAACCGAGGCCCTGGCCGTGACGAGCATTCCAAACTATGTAGACCCGAAACACCCTTATCTATCTGGTAATCATCCAAATAATTCATATGATAAAAGATAATGCAAAATAGAAATCTAATACGAAAACATGGTTAATCTGAATGTAATCATAATACTGAAAAATGAAATCCAAATATATATCTGAATAATAATGTCTGACTCAATCTGCGAAATCTCTACTATGAACTAAACAAAACTGTATGAAAGCAGGAACAAGGCCCCAGTAGACCAAAACATGACAAAAATAAATATCTTGAAATAAACAGGCCTTCTGGATCATAGAAGGCTCACCACTGCATAATCTGATCTGTGATATGAAATATCTACTATTTACCTGAACCCTGAGACTGAACCTCAGAACCTGGAAGGAGGGGGGGTCAGCACAAAAGTACTGGCACGCAAAGATTTCAAAAATAAAGATTTTATATAAATAAAATAATGAGAGATAAAATTGTCAAAACATCAAGCATTAAATAGTTCTAAAACACATGGGCACTTTTTTGTAAAATCATAAATCATTCTGGACAATGCAGTTCTATTCTTCGTATTAATACTGAGCTAGGTGGTACACCCCTACAATTCTAAAATCCCACGGGATGTATGGAATCCATCATTTACTCGGCGAGGAATCCCCCAACCCAAGTGTGCCGCAAGGGTTGGAGTTTCTATTCTGATACGCCACACGGCACTAGACCAGCGTAATATAATATACCCGGATCAGCAAATCACGGTTTCTGGCAATGAGTTGTCTGAACTCATGCCTTCTTCGGGGAACCACCTAAGCTCTCTTTATGTTTGATTTTATCTTTTTCTAAATCATGCATTTTTCTAGTTTCAATATCTGAAAAGTCTGATTTCAAACGTGCATTCTATTCTATTCTGAATTATCATGGAATAATCTGAATTGGTGTCGTCACACCAAGAATTGCAAGTCCTATTTCTGAGCCATAATGCATCATGCATAATTCTTTCATTAAAACACAGTTCAGACCACCCAAACATACAACAGTATAAAAGATTTCATGTTCCAAAAAGACAAATCCAAACTATGCTGAGATTATTCAAACATGTGGTGGTCATGTAATTTTGACAAAAATCATGCACTCTTTCATTACATATAATTTCAACATTTATCAATACAAACATCCCTCTCTATTGAATTCAAGATTCATAACCAAATCATTTATATATCAAGGCTTTTCATAACAAGCTTTTCAAGATGCATTTCAAAATAATTCATAACATGTAACACATGGAAACAATCACATCAAGAGAGGGATTTTATGTGAATCATGCTCTCAATTTCAAATATCAACTCAAATCACATACATATATGTATATAAATTTTCAAATCATATGAAAACCCCGCATACCTCGATTATGGAGAATAATGGATGATTCTTGAAGCCTATGGTTTTGGGATTCCAAATCTTCAATCAATTTGAAAACCCATGGTTGAATCTTAATTTATTTGGATTTTTAGTTTGAAACCCTTGGAAGTATTATTGAGAGAATTTGTGAGAATGTGGATATACTTTGGTAAATTGGGGACTGAATTTCGTGTTTATGGCTGAATAAGGATGGGAAAAGAACCATTTTACCCCTAAAATCGGAGTGTTTAAGTCACTTGGGTCATCATGTATGTGGTGCACACCTTATCGTATAAGATAGGTTGTGCGTCGTACACCTTATGGCATAAGTTAAGGTGTGTGTCGCACACCTTATGCTGGGCGATACACTCCACTTTGTAAAGCCAAAACTTCTTGCTTGGGTGTCGGATTTTGGCGAAATTAGTATCGTTGGAAAGATAATTCGAAGACGTTTCATTTGATATATAGTAGGATCTCTAATTCAATATATACAAAGAGTTATGGTTGATTAAATTTGATCCATGTTTCAACGCTCACTAAAACTCGAACGATAGGAAAGCTTTCAACTTGACCTTGAGTTAGGGGACCTCTATGATCTCAATTAATGCTCAATTAGGTTTCCACACTCCATAATTGATTAATATGCCAAATTTGCATAGGATTTAAGTCTTTTGGATCATCTACGCATAGAAATGACGGTTTTTGTTCTAGCCCGAAATGCGGGGTGTTACATATATATATATATATATATCTCCATATATATATTTCCCCCCTCCCTCCCCCCCCCCCCCCCCACTCTTCTTTCTCGTTAACACAAAAATACCTCCTTTTTTCCATCCCCCACCCGCCGCAACCCCACCCCTATAAATAGGTTTGTGATGTTTTTTTTTTTAATTTCTGGTTCAAGTTTTGAATTTTAAAAAGTAATTCAAAAATTATCTTATTAACGAAAAATTCAAAAGTAGAAATCAAAAGAAATTTCATTGATGATAAGTGGTTTAAAGACAAAATAATCAATTTAATTCAATTTTTGTCCATATTGTAAGGGAGCTGGATTGAAGTTTGAGATGATGTTCAATGGAGAAATTTTTTAAATTTAGTGTCTTTGTGGTTTTTCTTTGGTGGTGTTAATGTAGGAAAATGAAAAAAATTAAAGGAGAGTGTTGATGGAGAATGGATTTGAGGTTGTGAATGAAGGAATTTGAGCGTTTTTTATGTTTTGGACAAGAAAGAATAAAAGGTGTTCTATAGAGAATTTCTTTTAAGTTAATGTCTTTGTTGTTGTTCTTTGGTGGTGTTAATGGAGTAAAATGAAAAAAATGGAAGAAGAGTGTTGATCGAGAATGGATTTCAGGTTGTTAATGAAGGAATTTGAGTGTAGTTGATGTTTTGGAGAAGAAAGAATAAAAGAAGTCCATTTTTTAATTTTTTAAAACAAAATTCTATTATATTTTAAATATAATATTAGTAATTTTTTTTTTTTTTACAAATATACGCATTTTTTATTTAATCAAATATTTTTAAAAAATTAAATAGACAAAAATGAGTTTTAACGCGCCCACGACGCTTGTTTACACGCGGGCAGTTAAGGTGGGATTTTAATACACTTTATAGATGTTAATTGGGGTAAATAAATGAAAATTAAGATTAAGTGCTAAAGTAGTTGAGCGGACAAGTTCAGGGGGGAAAACATGTCTTCACTCATTCTAATAATGACAAACTAACGAATGAATCTTCGTAGGATATTGGAAGATTGCTAATAATGGAAGCAAGTAAGGAAGATAGCTCCACAAATGGAAGGATATCAAATCATAATCCACGGCATCCAAATGAATCAATCAAAATATGAACAAATGGAAGGAGAATGGAAGCAAGTAATGGAAAAATATCAAATCATGATCCGCGGCATTTAAGCGAATCAATCAAACTAAGAACAAATGGAAGGAGAATCTGAGTTCAGGGAATCACAGAAAACAGATTAATCACGAGGATCTCAGCCCATAGAATCGTAACAAATTAGATCAATCATAGCAGGAATAAAAGAAAGAAAAAATCGTGGACTTGAGTAAAAGTCGTATATGGACATATCAACACAACTACATTCCTCAATCAAGGAGTCAATCCAAATCTTTGATTGAGAAAAAATCTCTTGGGTTTCCTTATGAAGTGTGGCAACATAAAACTATAAAATAAGAAGATTAAAGATGGACACAGGTTGCGCAACTTCAAGAAGAAAAACTCAAAGTGTCTCAATCTTAGTCTCATAAGGCTTTGTAATCATTAGCTTACAATTGTTATACAAAGAATAGGATCTAGTCAACTTTGTGACATAAAATCTAGCTGTATCACAAGATCCGAAGAGAAAAATTAGTATTTAAAACTTGTTTCTCATCATTGTCCTCGAATCCAATATTAAAAGATTTAAGAAAACGTTGAAACCCAAGGAGACTGGAAGTAGGCACCACATTGGTGTTCCGAACCATGATAATTCTTATGTTTTTTACTTTTGAATTCAGTTATTTATTTATGTGTTTATTTTAAATCTAATCTGTTTAGTGAAGCATACTAATCTAAAAGCAAGTCCAATTTTTGGATGTTTTTCGTGTTTTTGATGATGTTATTGATTTCAAGAGAATCTAAGTTTATCATCAACAAAGCATAAAACGAATTTTGCATAGTTTTGTGAAAATTATTTTTTTTTAATTAAGGATAAAACTACGATGAGTTTCAACTAAGACCAATCATAGTCGTTATTCATTGTATAAATAGTAGTGGTGAGTCCAAGTAGTGCAAGAAGCCCAGCTGATCCTCAAAACAGCCCGATCAATAATTATCGATTTGGTCGATTTTGTAGTTTTTCAAGTTTTGAAGAACTCCGAATGACCTGAAATTTGGTATATTCATTGGAAATGACCTACTAAACAATACTCACAACTACTTGTGATCTAGACCATTTTTTGTCCATTCGGGGTTGTTTTTATGGATTTTTTTACATTTCTATGTTTTCGAAAAAAATTTAAAATTCTGAAAAAATTATTTTTTGCAAACCAGTGGTGATAGAGATCATTCCTTATGATTTCTAGTGGGTAATAACAGTATATAATATGAGTTTACATGTTAACGTAGGTCATCTTCCATATCGAACAAATTCTTATAGTGTAATACTGCTTTTAGTATCTTGTTTTTGATGACTTGTATTAACTTTTCAACTAAGTTACATGTTGGTTCAATGGTATAGAGACTTATGAAATATGATATTTATCTATATTAAATCAACAGTTGACTCTCTAACTGGGTTGGTTATGTTTTAGTTGAGAGATAAAATATCTAACATTACATGTATATTTGCTTAAATGGTTTAGTTTCCCTAACGATTCTAATTGTTTATGTTCATGGTTATATGTGTGATATGTGTGTTGTGGTCTTTAAGAATTTTATTATTCTGCAGCATGGCTAATGATATATTTTTAATTTGATTATACAACAGATTAATCATGGCTTCATTCAATCCCTTAACCTCTATCCTGAATCAAAATAAACTAGAAGGCCCTAATATGTGGACTGAAAAGATAATTTGGATATTGTTCTGTAATTCCCCGAGCCTAGTGCCCGGAACGCTACACGGTGCTCATGACCCTGAAGGATCACAAGCTAACCCATGACCGATATCGATACTTGTACACTGCATAATATATGTATATAAATGCAGAAACATGAACTGAAAGGCCATAAGGTTCAATATTGTAATAAAACTAATAAAACACAACATCCGAGTGAGGTATCAAATACCCAAAACAACTAAAAACAACTGAAGTCTGAATCAAATTTGAAAGCCTCTAAGTACTGTCTGAATAATTAGTTGAAGGAACATGTCTCCAACTAACTCCGTCTAGCAAAACTGAACTAAAATAAATAATAACATAAAGTTTTGATCATGTCCTCGAAGGATGAGGACTCACAGCTAAAACTCTGATTGCTGAATACTGGATGAATACTGAGGATCTGGAGCTCGTGTCTCTGTACCTATGGTGTAAAATAAAAGAAAACACCATAGCATAAATGCGTTAGTATAATTGAATGTACTAGTATGCATGTGAGGCAGGTTGAATGCATGGGGTTCAAAGCTCATTGTTTTGACTATTATTTTGATCCAATTGACCTTTGAATATTATAACTAAGTTGTTTCACATATAAATGCATAATAAAAACCTTAGTAACTCATTAAAACACATTAGAACCCAACACAATAGACTAGACAAACACCTAGCTCAAGCTAGTCACACTAGTTTTCTCGGGTGAACTCTAAATGCTCAGATTGAATCAAAATTTATGTGAAAACACCATTAAACATTGTAAACATGCTCTTTGACACTTGGATGCAGATTTATATCATTATAAACACATATAGAATAAGAATCATCCTCAAAACAAGACTAACAGGGCTAAAATAGCAAGACTAGAATGCATAAATTCATACAACATCAACCCCCAGTCTAGCCTGGGCGGCGCCCTGCTTAGACCGGTGGTTTAAGCTGGGCGGCACCTTACCAGCACCTTTTTATACTGGTTTGTACACCAAACATATCCTTACTCTACTCGAAAAATTCTGAAACTCACCTAGGATGTACTACGACCTTGCCCAATTGCAACGCACCTTGAAAATCTAAAAACGGAGGTCAGGAAGGTCGTCAAATAAATCCCTGAAGTTCGAAGGTCTAAAATGAGACTAAGTATTTAACACTTAGCTAAAATTTTCTAAGTGTTGGACCTTCTATTGAGCTTCAAGGAGCTAAACAAGCTGAATTTAAACGCAAAGTTTTGTGTGGTCTTACAATATCTCCCCCTTGAGAACATTCGTCCTCGAATGAGACTGATTGAGAGGGGAAACAATAAGCTGAACATAAACTGAACATGAATAACTGAAAAACAATCTCATGACTGACATGACTGATAACTGATTCATAATAAACATGCGTATCTGATGCATGCGTAATTGATTCATAAATGCATGAATGAGTGTTCTGATGAACTAAGTTTCTCACAATGAGAATGCAGATCTGATGCATAATTATATAACTGAACTGATAAATGAATGCATGACTGAATATGCAATGGTGCTTTGATACCAAGTTTATAATGGGAACATGAACATGTAATTAAATACTAAGTTGTAATGAATGTTGAACATGAAACTGAATAAGCTTAAGGAGAACTATTACCTTGAGCTTGATCTGAGTTAGCGGAGAAGAGAGAGAATACTTGGTTCGCATGTCTACTTCTGCTTCTCAAGTAGCTCCCTCAACGGACTGGTTCCACCAAAGAACTTTTACTAAAGGGACTTCTCTGTTCCTCAGCCTACGAGCCTGATAGTCTAAGATTTTGACCAGAATTTTCTCATAAGAAAAACTGCTCTGAACATCAATGCTCTGAATAGGGACTACAACTAATGGGTTATCTATGCACTTCTTGAGCAAAGAAATATAGATGACTGGATGAACTTAGTCTAGATCTGAAGGCAACTAAAGATCATAAGCTACCTAGCCAAATAGAATGAGAATCTTGAAGGGACCGACATATTGGGGACTGAGCTTCCCTTTCTTGCTGATTCTCTTCACTCTCTTCATATGAGAGATATTAAGGTAGACATAATCACTAATCTCGAACTCGAGATCCTTTCTACACACATCTGCATAAGACTTCTGTTGACTCTGAGTAGCTCGGAGTCTTTCTCTGATCAACTGGACTTTATCTAAGGCATCGAATACTAAGTCAGACCCTATAACTGAGGACTTACTAACCTCGAACCACCCAACTAGAGATCTGCATCTCCTACCATAGAGAGCTTCGAATGGAGCTATCTAAATACTGGAATAATAGTTGTTGTATGCAAACTCAATCAAAGGTAAGCGGTCATCCCAAATACCCTTGAAATCAATTGTACACACCCTTAGCATATCTTCAAGAGTCTGAATGGTCCTTTTTGCTTGACTATCTATCTGAGGATGAAAAGCTGTACTGAGATGGACTTGGATACCAAGGCTTTCTTGAATGCTTTCCAGAAGTGAGAGGTGAACTGGGTGGCTCTATCTAAGATAATGGAAAATTGAATACCATGCAATCTAACCAACTCCCTGATTTAGAGTTTGGCGTAATCCTCGGCTGAATAAGAGTTATGGACTGGAAGAAAATGAGTTGACTTGGTCATTCTGTCTATAATGACCCAAACTGAATCATGCTGATGATGAGTTCGAGGTAAACCCGTCACGAAGTCCATGTTCACTTCTTCCCACTTCCAAGTAGGAATGGTAAACTCATGCATGGAACCAATGGGCTTCTGAAGCTCTATCTTAAACTGCTGACATGTAGAGAACTTAGCCACAAACTCTACAATATCTCTCTTTATCCTACTCCACCAAAAGATCTCCCGCAAATTGCAGTACATCTTAGTAGCCCCTGGATGAATAGAGTAGCACGCACCTATGATTTTGCAATAATTTGTTGCCTCAAGTCATCTATAACTAGAACACACAAACGACCCCAAAAATGCAAGACACTATCTCCCCCTTGGGAGAAAACCTCCACTTTCTAATCTTTGACTGGCTCTTTCAACTTGACAAGGCTAGGATCTTTATCTTGCTTTTCTTTCACCTCAGAAACTATAGATATTTCTGAACTACTCTGAACAAATACACCACCCTCTGAAGAATCGACTAAGTGAACACCTATTCTAGCAAGCTGATGGACTTCCTGAGCTAACTTTCTCTTACTTTCCTCAACATGAACAACACTACTCATAGACAGTCTACTAAGAGCATCGGCCACTACATTGACCTTACTCGGATGATAAAGGATGCTGATGTCGTAATCCTTCAATAGCTCTAACCACCTTCTCTGACGAAAATTGAGATCTTTCTGAGAAAAAACATACTGAAGACTCTTATGATCTATGTGGACATCTATATGAACTCCGTAGAGATAATGCCTCCAAATCTTTAAGGCAAAAACTATGGCTGCTAATGAGTAGGATGATTCTTCTCATGGGGCTTTAACTGTCTAGAGGCATAGGCTATGACCTTACCATGCTGCATGAGGACACAACCCAAACCTACTCTGGATGCATCACAATACACTACGAACTCATCTATATTATCTGGAAAAGCTAAAACTGGAGCTAAGGTGAGCCGAGTCTTCAACTCCTGAAAACTCTTCTCTTAAGGATCTAAGCACTAAAAATTGACTTTCTTCTGAGTCAACCTAGACATAGAGGACACAACAGAAGAAAATCCCTTAATAAACCACCTGTAATAGATAGCCAAACCCAAGAAACTCCTGATATATGATGGAGAGATGGGGCGAGGCCAGTTTCTTACTGCTTCGGTCTTTTTAGGATCTACTCTAATGCCATCATCAGAAATGACATGACCAAGGAATGCCACTGACCTTCACCAAAATTTGTACTTACTGAATTTAGTGAACAACTGATAATTTCTGAGAGTCTAAAGAATAATTTTGAGATGGTCTGAATGGTCTTGCTCACTGCGGGAGTAAAAAAGGATGTCATCTATGAAAACTATGACGAACATATCTAAGTACTACTTGAATACCCGGTTCATCAAGTCCATGAAAGCTACAGGGGCATTGGTAAGACCAAAGGACATGACTAAGAACTTGAAGTGACCATACCGAGTACGGAAAGCTATCTTCGGGATGTTACATTCTCTAACTCTGAGCTGATGATAGCCTAATCTGAGGTCTATCTTAGAGAAATAACTAGCACCCTGAAATTGGTCGAACAAGTCATCGATTTTGGGAAGTGGATACCTGTTCTTGACCATAACTTTATTGATTTGACGGTAATCGATGCACATTCTGAGAGAACCATCTTTCTTGCGCACGAATAAGACTGGTGCGCCCTACGGGGAAATACTATGTCTGATGAATCCCTTATACAAGAGATCCTTAAACTTTTCTTTCAACTCTCTAAGCTCTGTAGGTGCCATTCTGTATGGTGGAATAGTGATAGGTTGAGTGTCTGGAAGAAGACCAATACCAAAGTCTATTTCCTTTTCGGGAGGAATGCCTGGAAGATATTTGGGAAAAACATTTGAATTTTTATTCATAACTAGGACTGATTCAAGATTGGGAGTTTCGAAATTAGAGTCCTTGACATGACCAAGATGATAGATACATCCCTTAGATATCATTTTCCTTGCCTGAAGGTAGGAAACAAGCTGACCTCTGAAAGCTGAAGTACTACCCCTCCATTCTAGGACTGGTTCATTCAGGAATTGAAACTAAACTATTTTGTTTCTGTAGTCAACTGTGGCATAGCAGGAATGAATCCAATCCATGTTGAGAATGGCATCAAAATCAGTCATCTCTAATTCGACTAAATCTACTAAAGTGACTTTCTGAAATATCATAATCGGGCAGTTCTTGTATACCCACCGAGCTATGACGGTTTTACCCACTAGGGTAGAAACTGAAAAGGGCTCTGCTAGAATTTCGGGACTGACTCCGAAATCGCCTGCTATATAAGAAGTAACAAAAGACAAGGATACACCTGGATCTAGCAAAGCATAATATGCACATGAAAGATCTGTAATGTACCAGTACCTACGTCAGGAGAATTTTCCTAATCCTATCGGGTCTGAAAAGCATAAAGTCTATTTTGGCATTGCATACTAGTAGCACTGGAAGTGGCACCCTATTGATTCGGGCGACCAGACTGATCTGCGAAATGGTTCTGTAGACCCTGATAACCCGACTGGGAATAATCACTAACTCTGTGTCCTGGCTTGTCACAACCGAAATAGACATCGCTACCAGCTATGCAAGCACCCTTGTGGTTCTAACACAAGTCTGACAAAGGGAATTAGTTTGGGCATTACTGACACTGCCCTAAGACTTAAAGCCTGGTGCTCTATCTCTGAACTTAGGAGTTGGAGCATTGGCTGAAGAAGGAACTAGAACTGATGACTTAGGAAGAAACTAAGAATGACTTTATCCTTTTGATTTGGGTTGAACAAAGTTGAAACTGCCTGACCTTGCTCTCTTATTCTGTCTCTTCCTTATCTTGATATTCTATTTCTCTATTTGCTGAACATGATTCATAAGCCTAGCTAAAGTCATGTCACCATTTAGCATGGCGTATTTGAACTCATTTACCACGCTATCATTCACCGCTAAAATGAACTTACTCATTTTGGCCTTGCTATCTGCAACCACATGAGGGGCATATCTGGCTAATTGAGTAAACTTAAGAGAATACTCTTTCACCTTGATGTTGCCCTACCTGAGGTTAATGAATTCTAACACCTTAGCCTCTCTCAGCTAATGGGGAAAGAATATATCTAAGAATGTAGTAATAAACTTCTATCACTCTATAGGACCTGCATCATCTGACCTTTCTGACTTCCACTGTTTGTGCTAAGTATGAGCCAAATCCTGCGACTGATATGCAGCTAGCTCAGCACTCTCAAAAGCAGTCACCCCCATAACGTCAATAACTTTCTGCACTTGATCAAGAAATTCCTGAGGGTCTTCATCTATCTTAGATCCAAATAAGGATGGAGGATTCATTTGAGTAAAGTCCTGAATCCTGGCTGCAGCTGAATTGGCCACTGGGTTGGCCGAAATGACTGCTGGTCATTTATTCTAAGCAGCAATTGACTGAGCAAGAGTAGTGAATGTGCCTCTAAACTCTGCATGAGAAACATAATCGCCCAAAGGATCTTCAGGATGAGGGGCTAGCTGATTTCTTCTCTTTGTAGGCATGTTCTAAAATTAAGAGGAGAAATAGATTATAATAAGAGATTAACTTAAGATTATGCTCACTAGCACGACATGAATACTAAAAGAAGGGAAACTGTTCCTAAAATATCGCATATCCTCCTGTACATAAATGTCGTACGCATCACACGTATGTACAAGACTTTAATAGATGTGGCTTTCAGACTTCCTACTACTCTATTGAACCTTAGGCTCTAATACCAAGTTTGTAACGCCCCGAGCCTGGTTCCCGAAATGGTACAAGTTGCTCTTGATCCCAAAGGACTACAAGCTAACCCATGACTAATATTTGTACATGTACACTACATAATATATGTATATAAATAAGGAAACATAAACTGAAAGGCCATAAGGCTCAATACTGTAATAAAACCAATAAAACACAACATCCGAGTAGGGTATCGAATACCCAAAACAACTAAAAACAACTAAAGTCTGAATCAAATATGAAAGCCTCTAAGTACTGTCTGAATAAGGAGTTGAAGGAACATGTCTCCAACTAACTCTATCTAGCAAAACTGAACTGAAATAAATAATAACATAAAGTAATGATCATGTCCTCGAAAGATTATGACTCACTGCTAAAACTCTGACTGCTGAATACTGGATGGCTACTGAGGATCTAGAGCTCATGTCTATGAACCTATGGTGTAAAATAAAAGAAAACACCATAGCGCAAATACGTTAGTACGATTGAATGTACTGGTATAAATTTAAGGTAGGCTGAATGCATGGGGTTCATATGCATGAGTAATATTAACTGACTATCTAACATGAACGCGAGAATGCATGCACAAATACATAGTAACTGTAACTGAAATCGTGAAAACATGATTACTGAGTCTGAGTATTGATAACATATGTTTACGAATAACTAACATAATTGATATAACTGATAACATGGGTGACTATATTCGACAGTCCTGAATATGATGGAACTAGCTGAGCTCCGTACTATATCTGAGTTGACTGTATCTGAAAGTCCTGATATTATGAAGAACTGTCTGAGTTCTTTTACTGAAACTGAGACTAAAACTGTGGGAATTAGTTATTTAACCGACATGCACCAAGTAAGCAGTATAGCTAAGTTGGGGTCCAATCTCTACCCGGACTGGAAGGGTGTCAATACTGCGCCACTGGTATAGACAAGCTCTGGGTGACCCTATTCTGACAGTGTCCCCAAAAGAGAACGGTGGGACCCTGATCTGACAGTGTTTATCCACCTCATTAACCCTCATCTGACAGTGTTGATGCCTCAATCTATGCTAGCTACATAATTTCTGGAATGCAAGGATGACTACTAAGAATCACACTCTCGTCTGACAGTGTGTGTTCCCATCCTTGGATTCACTCGGTACTAAATCCTACTCCCATCTGAATAAACACTGAACATGGATTACTGAACAAAACTTGACTGAGATCACTGTGTTCTGCTGACTGACGAAATATTATTGAATTCTATTTAACTAACTAAGTTCATGAGATTTTTGAGATTTTCCTGAGTCGTGAGACTAACTGAAGTCTATTGAACATGGCTTGATTGAGAATGTCGTGAAAACATTACACTGGCTCTACACACACAGCTATATTTTTCATGTACAAATACACCAAGGACTCACTAGAAGGAAACTAAGACATCATGACTTTCTTGAATACATGACCATCAATAACAATCCATAATATATAAGTGAGGGATTTCATGAAGTACACGGTCATCATAATCTTGCACATGGAAGAGAATGCATATAACATGTGTTTTGCAGAGAAATTTTAACTTTTTGAGAAGAGTCGCCACTTAATTTTGAAAAGGAATTAAGAAACCTTTAGAGAGTTACTTCAAACAATTCAAAATAGAAAAATCATTTTAAGTTACAGATTCTAGATAAGCGGTTCCTATTAACATTTTAGGAAGGTGTTAGCCACCTAAAACGTCCTCTAACTTGCGGTTATCCGGACTGTTTGAAAACATCTTTTGATTAACTTCTGAAAAGATTAATTTGTTGAAATAGTGATTTGATTGTTTTTTTAAAAAAAAAGACGTGTGGAAAATAGATTTAGGTGACTTAGTAGGGATTTTAACTAAGTCTAAACAAAACTAATAAACAAATAAACACATAAAAGGGGAAGAGAGGAGAAATTAAAGGATTTAGGCGATTGAGCCCAAATCAACGAGAACTATCCTAGACTAGTTGGGCTTCCGACCCATTTCACCAGTCCTAAACTATTTTTCGAGCCTTTGGCTCGAGTCTTGCTCCACCTATATTAAATATGAAATGAATGAATTAATAAATGACTAAATGAATAATAAAAAGAAGACAATAATAAAAATTGAGACTTTTCAAGTCTTTTAATGACCTCATCAATGGCTTTTGACCCGTTTTCCTTTTCGTTCTATCTTCTAGCACCCGCACGCCATGTAGTGGACCTCGGATTTAAACTTCAAACTTGACTCGAAGGGGTAGACCTCATTGGCCCTTTACGAAATGCAAGAGGAGAGGAATCCATTTGGACTCGAGACATTTTTTTTTTTTGCATGCAAAGAAAAGATAAAGAAATTAATATACGTTCAAGGCATAAAAGTGACATATTTCAAAGCAAAAGAAAATACCAAGAACCAATTTCGAATGACAATGATAAGCACACTTGCACAAGAATAAAAGTCAACAAATAAAATGCAAAGCAAAGACACCCACTTGCATGCCTCATGATTTATGTTTATACAAGAATGAATAAAGGTAAAAGGAAGAAGGCCATATTCAACGAATTAATGCAAGAAACAAACAACGTAAGCTTGCGAAAGTAAAGGGATGAGGCAACAAGGAAAATACTCATGACTTCTAAAATTGAACAAACATAGATACTAATCCATAAAACAAAAGAAAATAAAGGTAAACTTTTCAAGCAAGAGAATCTTTAAATTTCAATTAAGATGACATTGACGAAAATTCATACATCTAAATTACAACCAAGATTCTATGGAAAAAAATGTGTAATGACCTATGGTTTATATTTCTAAGACATCGTTGATTCTCCTTTGATATTATGAATCAATGAGAGACACGAATCAAGTTTTTACACTCATAAAGAGCACATATAACAATCCAAAGGGCGCAAGAAAATTAGAATAAAGCTTAGCATTTCTAAAAGTGAAATGTTCTTTCATAATCATACTATGCATGCTCGAAAATATCTAAATAAATCTATTTAGCCATGAAAATTCGAATTTTCTCATCATTTTGACAAATTTGAAAACATCCGAAAAAGAGGAATAAACATCGTGGATAAAAAATAAAGCTAGCACTTCATCTCTTACATGAAGATTTTGGAGATCCCTTAAAATAATTAACAAGTAAATGAAAAATTCTTGATTTAATCAATTATTATTTTTATTAAGGCGAAACAAACAATAGTAACTATTTTTTCAACATAAAAGAAACAACTTTACAACTAAAACAAACATATCCGCCAACAATAAATTTAAACGAGACATGAGTTTGTCTTTTGAGCAAAGATCAAAACTTTATGCATGACAATCAAAGAATAAAGTCAAAAGGCAAAACAATCAATATTAACCATTCTTTTCAACATAAAGAAAATAACTTTACATTCTAAAAACAAACATATCTACCAACAATGAGTTTAAACAAGACATGGGTATGACTTTTCAATTAAAGATCTAAACGTTATCCAAAATAATTAAAGAATAAGGTCAAAAGGAAAAACAATCAATATTATCTATTCTTTTCAACATAAAGAAAATAATTTTACATGCTAAAAATAAACATATTCAATCAATGAGTTTAAACAAGACATGATTATATTTTTCAAGCAAAGATCTAAACTTTATCCAAAATAATCAAAGAAGAAGGTGAAAAGGCCAAATATTCAACATTAACTATTATTTTCAACATAAAAAAAATAAATTTACATGCTAAAAACAAATATATCCAACAACAATGAGTTTAAACAAAGCATAAATATATCTTTTATGCAAAGATTAAAACTTTATCCAAAATAATCAAAGAACAAAGTAAAAAAAAGACACATACAACTATTTTTAGCTCATTTTTATATCATGAACATGAAAATAATTAGAATATCGATACCATAACGTCCTAGGGCCTTTAAGGCCATCTACAACATACAATCCCAGCAAACAAAATTATATCTACGAACTGTGAAGAAGAAAAAAGATGAAGAAGAAAACGATAATAAAAACTAAAAAAAAAAGATGTGTTTACCTTTTTGGGGGCAGCAAAACGAGACTACGAGCTTCGTCAAATCAACCACCACCAAAAAAAACGTCGCCGGCAACTTGAAATTTTTTATTAGCCGACCAACTCTATGAAACAAAAATTTTTACTAAATAAAAATAACTATTTCGCTCAAAAATGCTTTTTCACCTTTCTAGCCTCTTTTTTTTTTCCTCCTTTCTCCCCTTTTTACCAAAGTAGTGGAAGTATTTATACGAGAGAATGAAATTCTTTTTCTCTCTTCCACCAATGTGGGAGAAAAGTATTTATAAGAAAGGATGAAGATTTATTTCTTGTCATCCACCAATGTGGGATAAAAAGCAATTAAGGGTGTTTTTGAAATTTTAAAATTGAAGATAAGGTGAGGTGGAAGATAATGTGGGGGAAAATTGTACAATGTAGTATAACTTTTGAATTTCAAAATTGGGAAAAGACAAAGTTGGGGGGAAATAGTACAATGTAGTACAATTTGAAATTATTTTTTTGTGGAATTAGGTAGAAGTTATGAGAGTTTTTTGAGAATTTTGGGGTTATTTAAAATATAAGTCCAATTGGGATTTAAAATTTATCCATATTTATTTAATTTTGACCAAATTAGAAATCAATTGACGGATTTCATTACAATTATGACCAATTTATTTTCAATTATGGCCAAATCTAATAGATTGGCTAAATTAAATTAAAATTCGATGCGAATTAATACTTCCTTTAATCCCGGGCTTCTTGATTTTATAAAATCAAACACATATTTATCCAAATAAATTATTTTTTGAGAGTAAATTATATTTAAATTAAAACTTTAACCATTTGAATCTCTAAGCCTTGATTAAAATCCAATATTTTATAAAATAAATATTTAAGTAACAAAATTATAAAATCTCGTATAATTGAATACGATAAATTATAATCACTACTTAAAATGATAAAATTATGTATAAATATATTTAATAAATTTTTATTCAGATGATATAAATATTTTAATTTTATTAAAAGTCAAAGAATCTCAGGATTAAATTTAGTCATGGAGAGCAAAAATTAGGTGTCAAAAACTACCCCTCCTTTTGGGTTGGGTGGATGCAAGTAACCCTGGGCAAAGGGAGGTCGACGTTCCTAATTTTTGTCCGACCACAAATTTGAAACTGAAAGAGGTTGGTTTTTGCATGAGTCTTAAAGAGTCATGGCCGAACCCAGGTCGGGTTTCCTACATATCTCAGGTTACAAGAGAATTCAGGCTACTTGTAGTTTATAAAGCTTGTTTTAAGGCATGATTTTCAAAAAAAAAAAATCACCAGCTATCTCAATTTTTTGGAGTTTTTGACGACTGAAAAGCTAGGAAATGGAGGGATTTGGGGAGGAGGTTGGAATGCAGTCGAGTTTTTTTATATAGAGCCCAGCCTACATGTCCTTGAGACTCAGGGAATCAGACTGCCTGTAGTTCGACTCTATTGGTAGAAAAGATAATCTTTTATTTTGGACTATCTTTGGATCGAAATGAGTGACAAGTTGATCGAGTTGCGGAAAAGAGGCTTGTAACCTCTTAACCATGAATGTGGGATCCTTCACATCCATAGGCAAGAACTTACTTGGACATTATTTCCAAAAATCTAAGTGTGTTGCCACCTGAATCTGAAAGAAAGAGAAGTTTACCCTCGGTATGAGTTTAGAAATATACCGAAGGTGAAGCTGAAACCATAATATCTCAAACTAACCACATGTCTTCTAACAGGGGTGTGGTTGGATAGTGGTGGAGATCATCCTTTAGCTCGCGCCCAAAGTGTTTGACATCCCTCTTTAGACTATGTCCCATTTTTTTGCTAGGAAAAAGTTCCACGTTTTGCTGCGTCCTATCTGGAGTTGTCCTCACCTGTGGTTTTGATTTGATATTTTCACCCTCTCGAATTCTCTTGACAATGTTTCAAACAAAAAGTGTTAGTGCTAAACATAATTCACGAAAGAGGTATATAGTTTTTACTATGTCTCCACGTGAGTTATTGCCTAAAAAGAAAAGTCATCCCTTTCATGTACCTTTTTGGAAGAAAATAACTTGCAATAATAGACACAACAACTCTCTTGGTTGTTGCATAATTACTTATTTATCGGTTGAATATATCTTCAAAGTGGGTGTCTCTCTTAGACATCGACGACATTTTATGCAGAATGGTCCCTGCAATTGCTTAAACTTGTGCTGATGGGGAAACCCTTTTGAGTTACCTATAGTGATTTTCGTATGTGGCATGATAATATCTCTGGTTATTGATAATAATTTTTTGCATATGATCTCAGGTAAGTCTTGCGCATCTTTTGTACCAATACGACTTATAGATTTTCCTTAAATTATCAATCTTTGGATAATCTTGCACATTATTTGATGTCGGATATGAGGCGACTTACAGATATTCTTTGAACTTCTAGCTTTTTGGTAATCCTTCACATTATCCAACCTTGGATAAGAGATGGCTTACAGATATCCCTCCAATCGCTAGCTTTTAGGTGTTATTGCACCTCATCCGAGCTTGGATACAATATGACTTATAGATATTACTCAAATTGCTAGTCCTTGCGTAGTCCTGCACATAATCGATCTTGGATATGATGCGGCTTATAGGGAACCCTTGGACGTGTCAATTTGATAATCTCGCATATTCTCTGGTAAAGATTTAGTTGCGACTTATGGATAACCTCTAAACTATTGATTTTGGGGCGATCTTGCACATTATCCGGTTAGGATGTTGTTATGGATTACGGATGACCTACAGGCTATCAACTCATAGGTGATCTTGTACACTATCTTATTTTAAATAATATGACTTATAGATGGCCCTCAAATTGTCAATTTCTAGGAAATCTCATACATCATCCTTCTTTAGACATGGACTTAAAGACGTCCCTTCAAATCGTGTGCTCTTGATGCATTCAGATACTGATTCATAAAATGATGAGATATCCTCGACACCAGAGTTTGTGTCTAGCATGTCAATAGATATTAAATGCTGATGATATTCTCGACACTAGTATTTATGTCTTGCGTGTCAACAGATATGAAATGCCGATGATATCCTCAACGCCTGTGTTAATGTCTTGCGTGTCAACAGATATTGAATGGTGATGATATCCTCGATGCCAGCATTTATGTCTTGTGTGTCAACAGATATAAAATTCTAATGATATCCTCGATGCCAACATTTATGTTTTGTGTGTCAACAGATATGAAATGCTGATGATATCCTCGACGCCAGCGTCTATGTCTTGCGTGTCAATAGATAATGAATGCTGATAATATCCTCAATGCCAGCGTTTATGTCTTGCATGTCAACAGATATTGAATGGTGATGATATCCTCGATGCCAGTGTTTATGTCTTGCATGTCAATAGATATAAAATACTGATGATATCCTCGATACCAGCATTTATGTCTTGCGTGTCAATAGATATTGAATGAACCTCTTGGCAATAATATGCAATGGCCCTATCGGCGATGATATGAATGACCCTCTTGGCAATGCTATGAAATGGCCTTCTTGGCAATGATATGAATGGCCCTCTTGGCAATGATGTGAATGGCCTTCTTGACAATAATATGCAATGGCCCTTTTGGCGATGATATGAATGACCTTCTTGGCAATCCTATGAAATGGTCCTCTTGGCAATGATATGAATGGCCCTCTTGTCAATGATGTGAATGGCCCTCTTAGAAATAATATGAAATGACCCTCTCAGCGATGATATGAAATGGCCCTCTCAGCAATGTTATAAAATGGCCCTCTTGGCAATGATATGAATTGTCCTCTTGGCAATTTGAAAATAGTTTCACCTGAGTTTGTTTGTCTGTGTCTTGCTTTCTACATGTACCTGTACTCAAGGTAGATGATTAGTAGACATAAAGTCGCTTTTGCTAGCGACTATTTTTTTATAAAAATTCTAAATACAATATTTGTAAAGAAGACAAGACACTTTTGTTTGTCCTCCATGATCTCAAGAAATGAGATGGACAATTCAAAAGGTCCTCAATAAATGGGTATTAAATCCATTTTTAGGTCTACCCAAAAATACTGTTCTTGAGCATTAGTTCTCTGGTGTGGCTCCCAATTTGCTCGGAGAATTTTGAAAGAAACTCTCATTTTTGTGTATTGTTCCCCGCATCCACAGAAAAATTATAAGTTCGAGTGAAACTACTCCGTGTTGACTTTCTTCGATTCTCCATTTGCTCTACGCCATCTTTTAGTTACTCCGTCATGTTGGGACTTCCACCCTTGACTCCTCGTCCTAACTGATGTCTAGGCAATCATTAAGTAAAAGATTTATATAGATTTTTGAAAGTAGTCTTAATTTTTTAGAAAATAGTTTTGAAAACTCCTGCAAAACTTTAGAAAATCTCTGCCAGTCATGTTATGTGCTAGCTCAACGACCATCTTTCTCTTAATTTTGACAATGTCCGACATTTGACGGAGGATTGCTAGGGATTCAGCATTGTCGAGGCTCTCTACCAGAAGTTTTATCAAAGATGGAGATTCAGTTTTCCTAGACTTTATAACAAGTGGTGATTCTCAAATCTCAACTTCGACCTCTAGTGCTGGGGAATTTGAAATATATTTCAATATATTAGTGGAAATTTTGAGGACTTCCTCAAAATTTCTGCCCCAGTTTAAAGTATTCTGAGGTGATATCATCTCGAGAAGAACCAAAATCTTTGTTGGTCTTCGTTCTCCTTGTTGGATGCCGATCTTCCCTTGTGAATTTTTGAGATTCCTTCTCGAAAATTCTGCCCCAGTTTCTATTTCCTGTGGTTATATGACTGAGCCGTTGGGGTGCCTACGTATCCCGTTGAAGCAGGAATTAGGTCAAACATAGTTCAAGACTATGCTAAGGATATATAAAAAAATCTAATGGGTTGACCGAAGCCGACATAGGCCGCCTACGTATCCCTTTTGTTTTGAATTCAGGTCATCACGTAGTCCATACATAAAAGGAAAGGATAAAGTATCCTAAGGGGTTGACCGAAGCAGACATAGGCCGCCTACGTATCCCTTTTTGGGAATTCAGGTTAAACGTAGTTCGTACATAAAAGGAAATAATAAATTTTCCTAAGGGGTTGATCGAAGCCGACATAGGCTGCCTACGTATCCCTTTTTGGGGATTTAGCCCAATCGTAGTCGTAAATAAACTCATAATGGCCCTAAAAATACTCTTACCCATCTTAATAGGATATAAATAAGTACTTCTATGGATGACATGACGTTTGCATTTCATTTGTCTTGATAGGTCAAAGGATCAAATGTCCAATAGAGTCATCGCCTTCCTAGTTAACCACCTTAGTTTCCTCTAGATTAGGCTTCTTTAATTCTCAAACTCTTTGACTCTTCTGTTGACTGTTCTAGGGCTACCATTATTTTGCTTCTTGACATGGCATGACAATGGCAGGTTTTAAGTTACTGTTATACAACGGGCGATGAGTCATGAGTGGAGTGGAGGTCCAATTCAATAATGTTTCCTCCAATTAATCTTCCATGATTCCGATTGTCTTGGAAAATTCTTCCCTCATATTTTTCCTTATTCCATCCTCGAGACTATCGCTTACAGGGTTGAAAAATGATTGGTAGAGTCCAGTTTTACTACTAGTCATTTTTCTTTTCCTGTAACAAAGCTATAGTCAGGAAACGGATATCTTATTCATTTTGATCTGGTGAAGTATGGTCACTTTGTGCCAACACAGAGTAGTTTCTATTACTTGCAAAGTAAAAACAACTCAAACATTGACGTGTTAGATTCCGTTAGTAATAAGTAAAGCAAGATGATAAGATAGAAAGTAAACACATAGAGTTGTTTCTCATCTCATGCGAATTGATCCATGAAATAATGGTGACTCGAGGATTTCAATGAACAGGATTTTGCTCAATGATATGGATAGGTGGAATTTGTCGGGAAGGTTCAACTCTTCTTCTTCCTTCAAGAAAGTGGAGGACAACAGAGCTTTTGGAGATATGGGCCGGGCCGAAATACTGCCTACGTATCTCACGGAGGAGAAATCGGGCCCTACGTAGTTTGAAACTATAACATTTTTTTTAATTCTAAATTCAACTTTCCTAAAATGGTAGCAATCATTTTGGAAGTTTTAAAAATGACTACGGACTTTTCTGAGAAACTTGGGAGACTTGGAGTACTTTTAGTTGAACTTTTGTATAGTGGGGTATATTTCTGCCTAGAGATGTTCTATGGAAAATGGGATTGGATTAGTTTTCCTTTGATTCAAATCAACATAACACGTATAAGCACATAAATAGTTATATTACACAAGCATATTTTAATAAACGTGCATCCTAATTAGGTGACCCTTTTGAGCCAAGGTTTTGGGCCTAATGATTTTTGAAGAAAAAATATATGCTTCATTAAGGTCAATCCATTATCCCTCAAATTTTATAGACACTAAAAGGGCATAAATGCCTACAAAAGATAACGAAAGAGGGATACAATATTTAGGGAAAGGGAAATAATATGAAAGAAGATACGTTCCCACACAAGGGAGAAAAAAATACTAATTCCTGAGTGCTTCTTCTATCAGCCTTCCCCTTCTTAGCTTCATCCATTTCTTATATTGGTGACATCCATTGATGTTCAAACTATGACTTAAATGCAACCTCCTAAATTGATCAATTTCCCGGTTAACTTGCTTCAATTCTTCTTACAAAAGTAAGCAAATCAAGTTTTTTTCCGACCCCCAAAGGATAATGGATTGAATTAGACAGGAATACATTTTATTCAACACATAAATATGGTTCGTCTATAATTGACTCGAGGTCAATAGACGCAGGGCAGGTTTTATAATGGGCCCAATACCCCGCTCGGGTATTTGGTCGTCCTAAGCCCATGCCTAAAATAGGGTTTTGGTTTTATTTTATCCTAGGTGTCTAGAGTAGGTTTGAACATTGGTTCTCAAGCGGACAACTTGATTTTGAAAATACGAACAGCCATCAGATGACTCACATTCTACTAAGTCGTTCGTATTTCCAACACATTTTGGAATTGAACAATAGGGGCCGGGACATCCACGAAACCCCAAAACAGTTGAAATAATGCAAGAATATGCCATGAGATGTGATAGTTAAACTTTACAGAATCGAAACATATAAACACATAAATAGTTAATCAAAAGACGAAATCAAACATTTGGTTAGAACCTAGTTAAAAATCCCCAGAAGAGTCCCCATTTCTCTTTTGCGGAGAAATTTTGACTTTTTGAGAAGAGTCGCCACTTAATTTTAAAAAGGAATTAAGAAACCTTTAGAGAGTTACTTCAAACGATTCAAAATAGAAAAATCAATTTAAGTTAGAGATTCTAGATAAGCGATTCCTATTAACGTTTTAGGAAGGTGTTAGGCACCTAAAACGTTCGTTAACTTGCGGTTATCCGGACTATTTGAAAAAATCTTTGGATTAACTTCTGAAAAGATTAATTTGTTGAAATAGTGATGATTATTTTTTTTAAAAAAATATGTAAAATAGATTTAGGAGACTTAGTAGGGATTTTAACTAAGTCTAAACAAAACTAATAAACAAATAAACACATAAAAGGGGAAGGAAGGAGAAAGTAAAGGATTTAGGCCATTGAGACCAACTCAAGGAGACCTGTCCTATTCTAGTTGGGCTTCCGACCCATTTCACCTATCCTAAACTATTTTTCGAGCCTTTGGCTCGAGTCTTGCTCCACCTATTAAATACCACTTTGGCTTCGAGGCTGAAATTAATGAATAAATAAATGACTAAATAAATAAATAAAAAGAAGACAATAATAAAAATTGAGATTTTTCAAGTCTCTTAATGACCTCATTAATGTGTTTTGACCCATTTTCCTTCTTCGTCTATCTTCTAGCACCCGCACGCCATGTAGTGGACCTCGGGTTTAAACTTCGATCTTGACTCGAAGGGGTAGACCTCATTGGCACATTACAAAATGCAAGAGGAGAGGAATCCATTTGGACTCGAGACTTTTTTTTTTTTGCATGCAAAGAAAAGATAAAGAAATTAATATAC
Organism: Capsicum annuum; assembly: GCF_002878395.1. NCBI lineage: Eukaryota > Viridiplantae > Streptophyta > Magnoliopsida > Solanales > Solanaceae > Capsicum > Capsicum annuum. The sequence goes on along the minus strand of NC_061120.1, from coordinate 3,638,418 downwards.
GTTCAAGGCATAAAAGTGACATATTTCAAAGTAAAAGAAAATATCAAGAACCAATTTTGAGTGACAATGATAAGCACACTTGCACAAGAATAAAAGTCAACAAATAAAATGCAAAACAAAGACACCCACTTACATGCCTCATGATTTATGTTCATACAAGAATGAATAAAGGTAAAAGGAAGAAGGCCATATTCAATGAATTAATGCAAGAAACAAACAACGTAAGGTTGCGAAAGTAAATGGATGAGGCAACAAGGAAAATACTCATGACTTCTAAAATTGAACAAACATGGATACTAATCCATATAACAAAAGAAAATAAAGGTTAACTTTTCAAGCAAGAGAATCTTTAAATTTCAATTAAGATGACATTAACGAAAATTCATACATATAAATTACAATCAAGATTTTATGAAAGAAAATGTGTAATGACCTATGGTTTATATTTTTAAGACATCGTTGATTCTCCTTTGATACTATGAATCAATGAGAGACACGAATCAAGTTTTTACACTCACAAAGAACACATATAACAATCCAAAGGGTGCAAGAAAATTAGAATAAAGTTTAGCATTTCTAAAAGTGAAATATTGTTTCACAATATACTATGCATGACTCGAAAATATCTAAATAATTCTATTTATCCATAAAAATTCGAACTTTCTCATCATTTTGAAAAATTTGAAAACATGCGAAAAAGAGGAATAAATATCGTAGATGAAAATAAAGCTAGCACTTCATCTCTTATATGAAGATTTTGGAGATCCCTTAAAATAATTAACAAGTAAATGAAAAATTCTTGATTTAATCAATTATTATTTTTATTAAGGAGAAACAAACAATAGTAACTATTTTTTCAACATAAAAGAAACACCTTTACATCTAAAACAAACATATCCGTCAACAATAAATTTAAACAAGACATGAGTTTGTCTTTTAAGGAAAGATCAAAATTTTATACATGACAATCAAAGAATAAAGTCAAAAGGCAAAACAATCAATATTAACCATTCTTTTCAACATAAAGAAAATAACTTTACATGCTAAAAACAAAAATTTCTACCAACAATGAGTTTAAACAAGACATGGGTATGACTTTTCAAGTAAAGATCTAAATTTTATCAAAAATAATCAAAGAATAAGGTCAAAAGGCAAAACAATCAATATTAACTATTCTTTTCAACATAAAGAAAATAATTTTACATGCTAAAAATAAACATATTAAACCAATGAGTTTAAACAAGACATGATTATGTTTTTCAAGCAAAGATCTAAACTTTATCCAAAATAATCAAAGAAGAAGGTGAAAAGACAAAACATTCAGCATTAACTATTCTTTTCAATATAAAGAAAATAACTTTGCATGCTAAAAACAAATATATTCAACAACAATGAGTTTAAACAAAGCATAAATACATCTTTTAAGCAAAGATTGAAACTTTATCCAAAATAATCAAAGAATAAAGTAAAAAAAAGACACACACAACTATTTTAGCTCATTTTTATATCATGAACATGAAAATAATTAGAATATCGATACCACAACGTCCTAGGGCCTTTAAGGCCATCTACAGCATACAATCTCAGCAAAAGAAATTATATCTACGAACTATGAAGAAGAAAAAAGATGAAGAAGAAAACGATAATAACAACTAAAAAAAAAAGATGTGTTTACCTTTTTGGGGGGCAGCAAAACGAGACTATAAGCTTCATCGGAATCAACCACCACCCAAAAAAACATCGCCGGCAACTTAAAATTTTTTATTACCCGACCAACTCTATGAAACAAAAATTTTTACTAAATAAAAATAACTATTTTTCTAAAAAAGGATTTTTCACCTTTCTAGCCTCTTTTTTTTTTTCCTCCTTTCTCCCTTTTTTACCAAAGTAGTGGTAGTATTTATAGGTGAGAATGAGATTCTTTTTCTCTCTTCCACCAATGTGGGAGAAAAGTATTTATAGAAAAGATGAAGATTTATTTCTTGTCATCCACCAATGTGGGAGTAAAAGCAATTAAGGGTGTTTTTGAAATTTTAAAATTGAAGATAAGGTGAGGTGGAAGATAATGTGGGGGGAAATTGTACAATGTAGTATAACTTTTGAATTTCAAAATTGGGAAAAGACAAAGTTGGGGGGAAATAGTACAATGTAGTACAATTTGAAATTATTTTTTTGTGAAATTGGGTAGAAGTTATGAGTGGTTTTAAAGAATTTTGGGGTTATTTAAAATATAACCCCAATTGGGATTTAAAATTTAGCCATATTTATTTTATTTTTACCGAATTAGAAATCAATTAATGGATTGTATTACAATTATGACCAATTTGATTTCAATTTTGGTCAAATCTAATAGATTGGCTAAATTAAATTAAAATTCGATGCGAATTAATACTTCCTTTAATCCCGGGCTTCTTGATTTTATAAAATCAAACACATATTTATCCGAATAAATTATTTTTTGAGAGTAAATTATATTGAAATCAAAACTTTAATCATTTGAATCTCTAAGCCATGATTAAAATCCAATATTTTATAAAATAAATATTTAAGTAACAAAATTATAAAATCTCGTATAATTGAATACGATAAATTATAATCACTACTTAAAATGACAAAATTACGTACAAATATATTTAATAAATTTTTATTTGGATGAAATAAATATTTTAATTTTATTAAAAATCAAAGAAACTCAAGATTAAATTTAGTCGTGGAGGGCCAAAATTAGGTGTCAACAACATGTAAATACTTGCATAACTCCAATATCATGAGCATTCCATATCACAACAATAGCATGGAATTCATGTTGAATCATAAGGGATAGAGCATGGACTTGTCATTTAGGTTCTATTGAGTCATGAAAACATTATTTATAGTCTCCTAGGTATTTTATCAAACACCTTGCATGCACACTTTATAACATAGGTAATCATCAATTTAACAATTCAAACCACCCAAAATTCATATATTTCAACTAACATGTCATCCTAGTTTCATAAAAACACATAAAGGTTCCACCTTGGAATCATTCAACACATAAACATGATCAACAATCAATTCATAACTTGAATATCATGATATATAGTTTAAAATAGGGTTCTTGAGCTTCATGGGCGAAAAGAGTCCATGAATCAACATAACACATACCTTAGATGGAAGATCTTCAAAAACTAATGGTAAAATCTCTTGGATTTGGGTCTTCAAATTGAAAGCCTTGTTCTTGTTCTTGAGAGAAATTGTGAAAAGAGAGTATAATTTGGTCTTTTTGAGCCTTAATCCTGTGTTATTGTCTTATATAGGGGTGGAAAAAAGACCAAAATACCCCTCAAAGCACGGAAGTGAAATGCTGAAAACTGGGCCAAAAGGCTATGGGAAGGGCAGCGCCCTGCTTACACCCCCGGTCTAGCCTGGGCGATGCCTCACCAGTGCCTTTGGCTACTGGTTTGGCACACCAAACGTGCCCTTAAGCTACTCCAAAAAATCTGAAACTCACTCAGAATGTACTACAACCTTTCCCCATTTCAACGCAACTTGAAAATCTAAAAATGAAGGTCGGGAAGGTCTTCAAATAAATCCCAGAAATTTGGAGGTCTAAAATGAGACTAAGTGTTGAACACTTAGCTAATATTTTCTAAGTGTTGGACCTTCTATTGAGCTTCAAGGAGCTAAAAAAGCTAAATTTAAATGCAAAGTTTTGCGGGGTCTTACATGTTTTTATTGTTGAGGGATTTAAATTTGTGTTGGTTGAGGAATGTCCTGTTATGTTGGATGAACCCACTGATGATGAGATTACAGCCTAAGATAACTGGGTTATGGATGAAGAGATGGCAAGATGCTACATTCTTGCCTCCATGGCAAATATGTTGTAGCATCAACATCAATCCATGACTATTGGTTATGTTATGCTTGAATCTCTCAAAGAGATGTTCGGTAAGTGTAATACCTCAGACTTTTGTTAATCCTAATTTCATCTCTAGAATATTAAGGGATGACTTCAAAAGTGAGTAATGTTAAAAGCATATAGAATTTTCCTAATTTTTACTTTTTATTATGTGGGAAATTGAATAAGATTTTTGTCGATATCAAATTTGCCTAAATCCAACACCCGGTGAAGAAGTTAGAACGTTTTTAGTAAGTAGTATTCACGATGGGCAGGCCACCGCATCGTGGTGGAGGTTGAATCACCAATTGGAAAATTCCAGTAGCTCACCATGATTAGGTCACATCGTAGTAATAATGGCGATGGGAATGACACCGCAATACGATGGAGGCCATAGTGGTATTTCGCAATTTCCAATTGGTCATCGTGATTGCACCGCATTGCAGTGAACCCCAAATCAGCACTTGTCCATATCTAGTAGGTCACCGCGATTCAATCGCATTATGGTGGGTATAGCGATGAACCCATCATAACATCGCGGTAAAGCATTAAACGGCATTTTAGTTACGAATTTTTAAATCCAAGGGTAGTCTAGTCTTTTTCCTATATCCAAAATCATGAAAACAGAAGATTAAGCGTAAAATTAAGCAACATAAGCTCATTCTCCATCCAATTTCCCTGAAACAAACCCTAAGTTTCGATACCCAAGTTCAAGAATCTCCAAAGTTCACCATTGTTCTTCCAAATTGGTTCAAGAATCAAAGTTCCTAGTCCAAGAATTACAAGAATCTTCAGTCAAGAGTGCAAAAAGAGTCTCAAAAGCAAGTGTTCATCTAAGTTCATAACCTAAGGTATGTGGGGTTTGAACAAGGACAAATCTTTTGTCCTTATGCCCAACGCTTTGATTTTTATTAAATATTTTATGATTTGCAAGTTAGGGTGAGACCCAATTTCTTATTATTTTCCATTTATGAAATTATCATGCTATTTAAGGCTTCAATTGCAAGAGATTTACATATATTCATGTTTGAAGTCATGAGATTCATATTATGAGTTATATCCCACTATTTTGATTGAGATTGTTGAAAGCTTTTAAGATGATTGTTGAGTATGAAGTTTAAGTATGATTGTTGATGTATTAAAGCTTTATATTTTGAGTCCTAAGTACCATTGATGATTTTATAAGGAGATTATGATCTCAATGTCTTGTTGACAAGTTTTGATAAGTGCTTTCAAAATAAAAGATTAATCTTTTGATCCTAAGCTAAGATAGGAATCCACATTATTTATGATTTAAAGCAAAGAAAAGTATAATTGGTCTTTATTATAGACCCTTGTATTATTTTAAGGTGGATTTCCTAAAAGTTCTGGGCATAAGTATGGGAGTAGTAGTTAGCACCAAGTTGGGTATGATTCTAAGGACTCATGCCCTAAAACTACGTGTTACCGTAGGTTTTTGATGTGCCCATTATGGGCTAAGATAGTGATCACTAAAGTTAAGGTTCTATTCTGATAGCAAGGGTAGAACAGCTCTCCTCAACGTGGGCAAAATGTGTGACTCCATATCAGCTCACATGGTTTTTGTCTGTTAAAAGAAACTCACATGGTCCCATAGTATCCCAAAGTTTTAGTAAGTTCCCAAGATAAGTTCCCAGAGTCTCCAAGTCTCCAAAGTTTTATAGTCTTAAAGTTCCGTAGTCTCTAAGTCTCTAAGTCCCAAAGTCTTTTGAGTTCAAAGAAGAATATGATAGAAAATCTTAAATGAAATAACCTTAATGGCTCACACATTTAATCAGATATTTTTTTGCTTGAAGTTTTAGTCACATACATACAGTCTTCAAGTTCTCAGAATATAAAGATGAGCCTTTTTCTTAGCGTACATGAATTGCAACTAGGAAAGAAATATAACTTTTGGAATAAGTGTTATGACTCACAATATTTATACTGCATGTTTTATTGTTCAAGATGTGTGATTTCTCAACTTTTGGTTATTGAAGCCAGTGTGAGTCACTTTCACATTGCATGCATTGTTTACAAAACATATGCATATTTATATACGTACATAGTTACAGTTTTACTTGTGCATACACCCCTATATACGCAATACATCCTCAAAGTACTGATCTACATATATGTCTATGTGCTACATTGTCTCATAATGTAGGTTCAGGTGCTTAGTCTCAGCGGCGTGAGTAATTTCCACCATCTCTACCTACACTTCCACAGTTGGTGAGACCTCATGGTTCAAGGATCTACTTCTTCAGAGTGTTTGATTTACCGCTTTTAGTTTTGTCTGAGTCAGTTGGGGGTCTGTCCTAATAACTCTCTAGTTCCTGAGTAGTAGAGGCTTGTCGGACTAGTAATTGATTTATAAACTTTCAGTATTTGTCATTCAAATATTGTTTTTCAGTTATTTTAGTTCAGACTTGTTATATTACATTACTATTATTTGAGTAATTTATCTTAAAGCAAGCTCCAGATTCAATATTAGTCAAAGGGTTAGCTTGGGGCTACTTGTAGCTTTGACCACCATGTGATGTCTCGGGATGAGATTTTGAGGCGTTACAGTGAGAAAAATCATACTGCAAGGAAGGTGGACATGAAAGCCCTTTTGACCACTAAAATAGTTAAAGGAACTTCGGTGAAGGAACATGTTCTTAAAATGATGAGTATGTTGAATGATCTGGAAATTCTTGGTGCGGTTATTGATAAGGAATCTCAGATTGAGATGGTCCTACAGACTCTACCGGATAGTTTTCAGCAGTTTCTCTTGAATTATAACATCAATAAGATGGACTTATCTCTTGTAAAACTGTTGAATAAGCCACAAGCAGCCAAATTTATCATTGAGTAACAACCTCCTCCTGCTGCGCTGATGGTTGACAAAGCTTCGTCTTCGACTTCTAAGCCAAAAGGAAAAAAGAAAAAGAAAAAGCCTCACAAGGTTTCAGGTTCTAATGGTGGTGTGGCTAATCCTAAAGGCAAGTGCTATCATTGCAAGCAACCTAGTCATTATAAGAAATAGTGTCCCGACTACATAGTTAAGATACAACAACAAGGTAAAACTTTTTCATATGCCATCAAAATATTTATAGCGATTGTTTCTACCAAATTTTGGGTGATAGATTTGGGATTCACTAATCATATCTGCACTTAGTTGCAAGGTTTCAGGAAATACGACGCCTAAGTGAAAAATTAATTGAACGTATTTCAAGCAAATGGGGAACCAATACCAGCCTTAGAAATTGGAAATATTTCCATTTCGTTTAGTAGTTCTAGAGTTTTAAGACTAAATAATGTTCTTTTTCTATAAGAAGAAATTTAATTTCAGTTAATAGGTGTTGGTTATAATATTTATTTTGCTAATAATTCTCCAATTATTAAATTTAATAAGCATTTTATTATTTTTGCTTCTAGAATACACGATTTGTTTGTATTTAATGTTTCCATAATATGCTACACACAATGGAACTTAATAATGTTGATTAATCACATAAAAACGTATTTTGAAATTGAATGAAATGTACTTTTGGCACTTATGTCTAGGTCGAATTAATATAAATAGGATTTCACAGTTTGTTTCTGGTGGACCTTTGAGTTCATTGAAATTGGAGATACTTCCAACTTGTGAATCTTGTTTAGAAGGTAAAATTATGAAGAGATCTTTTCCTACCAAAGGAAATAGAGCCGGTAGTAAGTTAGAATTAATTCATACTAATTTGTGTGGTCCTATAAATATACAAGCAAGAGATGGTTTTGAATATTTTGTGACTTTCATAGATGATTACTCAAAATATGGATACATTTATTTATTGTGCCATAAATCTTAATGCTTTATAAAATTCAATGAATTTAAGACGGAAATGGAAAAACGACATAACAAACACATCCATACATTATGATTTGATCATGTGGGGAATAACTTTCTATAGAATTCATTAAACTTATCAGAATCAGGAATTACATCTCAATATCCTTCTTTAGGAACACCAGAACAAAATGTTCTACCAAATAGAACTCATATGGAAATGGTTAGATCAATGTTAAGTTATTCAGATTTGCCCTTTTTTTCAGGGTTATGCATTAGAAATGACAAACTATATTCTGAACTTGGTTCCTTCAAAATCAGTATCTTTAAACCCATCTGAATTGTGGAGTGGGTGCAAACCTAGTCAATGACATATTCGAGTTTGGGTTTTCCAGCAAATGTGCTAAAAGGAAAACCTGATAAATTGAAATCTAAGACATATCGAAAAGAAACAAAAGGGGGTTTATTTTATTGTCCTAAATAACAGAAGGTAATTGTTTTGACAAATGCCAGATTTCTTGAAGAGGATTATTTAATGAACCAAGTTCCTAAAAGAAAAATTATATTGAGCAATAGAATAATGAATAATGAAACACAAGAATAATTTTTGAAAATCATTATTGACACACCACTGCATCCGTAGTGGAGAAATGTAAATAGGCTAGAGGCCGCACAAGAGCAAACACTTGACATTACACTACCTCAAAGTAGTAGGGTAATGTCGAGTAGATTGTGGAGAAAAATGTTTAGGGTAATGTTGAGGAACATGTCATCGTGCAGGAACATTCAGGGTATTCAGAGTTTAGTTTCAGTAGTAGCAGATCCTGTAGTGATTGGTCATTGTAGTGGGAGAATTATTAGAAAACCTTTATGGCTTTCTCACTTGGGAGAATCGTATGATAAAATTCCTGAGGAGCCTAATACGGAAATCCTTAATTACGCTGAATCACTACATGATAAAGATGCTAAAATGTGGATTGCTGCTATGAAATCTGAAATGAAGTCTATTTATTCCAATCAAGTTTGGAAACTTGTAGAACCTTATGAGGAGTCCAACCCGTTGTCTATAGATATATCTATAATAAAAAGAGAGTTATGGATGGAAAAGTGCAAACTTTTAAGGCTAGGCGTGTTGCGAAATGATTTACTCAAAAAGTAAGAATTGATTATGAGGAAACTTTTTTTCCGGTAACTATACTTAAATACATTAGGATTCTCTTATCCATTGGTGCTCATTATGATTATGAGATTTGGAAAATGAATGTCAAGACGACTTTCCTCAATAGAAGTATTGACGAGTGCATTTATATGGCACAACTAGAAGGTTTTATGAAAAGTGGTAATGAACATAAGTTTTGTAAACTTAAGAAATCCATTTATGGTTTGAAACAAGCATATAGGGCATGAAACACTTATTTTGACAATTCGATGAAGATTTTTGATTTTAATCAATATGAAAATAAGTCATGTGTCTATAAAAAATAGGACGGAGACAGAGTAGCATTTTTTATTCTATACGTAGATGACATTTGCTCATAGAAAATAATGTGAGCATGTTGAATTCTGTAAGGAGTGGCTATGCTCACGTTTTAATATGAAATACTTGGGAGAAGCTGCTCATCTCCTTGGGATCAAGATTATGCGAGATCGCAAAAAAAGGATATTAATCTTATCTCAAGCACTTTATATTAAGGGATTTCTTCTTTTTAGGCATGGAATTACTCTATCAAAGGATCAACGCCCAAAATGGCCTATAAGATAAAGAGAATGAAGGTGATCCCTTGTGCTTCAACTATAGGTAGTCTTATGTATGCTTTGTTGTGCACTAGACCTGATATTTGCTTTATGGTAGGCATGATGAGCAGATTTCAGTCAAATCCTGGGTAAGAACATTGAACTGAAGTTAAGCATATAATTAAGTACCTTAAAAGGACTAGGGATTACATGCTTGTTTTTCACTCTGAGGATCTTGTACCTATTGGGTATACCGATTCATACTTTCAATCGGATAAAGATTCTAGAAAATCTACCTCGGCATATGTGTTTACTTTAGGAAGTGGAGCCATTGTTTGGAGGAGTACTAAGAAATCATGTGTTGTTGATTCCACCGTGGAAGCCAAATATGCGATTTCCTCTGAGGAAGCTAAGGAGGTTGTTTGGCTTGGCAATATTCTAAAAGAGCTTAGAGTTGTTCCTTCAATTCTAACACCACTATACTTTATTATGACAATAGTGGTGCAGTTGCAAACTCAACAGAGACACAAAGCCATAAGAGAAGAAAGCATATTAAAAGAAAATATCACTTGATTCGGGATATAACTCAAAGGGGTGATGTGAGAGTTTTGAAGATTGAGTTGAAGAATAATTTGGCAGACCCATTTACAAAGGGCTTAATCTAGAAGGTTTTTGATAAACATGTGAAAGAAATGGGTGTTAAAATTGTGCATTCATGGTTATGAGTCTAAGTGAGAGATTATTAAGATATACTATTAACCATGTAATTTGTGTTATAGTATTGTATTTTCATCTCATGAAAAGACTGTTTATTATATTAATAAAATATTTATTTGAATTGATCATTGTATTAACATGTGTGTCCTTTGCTTATATAGTAGACAATTTTGTATATGTAGTATTTTAACTCATGAACGAAAAGATTAAAATTGTCGGTTCTTATAAGTAATAAATTAACATTCACAATCAAAGATGAGGCAGGACAAATATCTTGATGATTGTAGCACAAGATTAAATATAATTTGATCATAATTATGGGAATGGTAATATTCCAACTTTTTGTGCTAGTTCATTTCGTATGTATTGAACGGACTAATTAGAGAAATTCGTTTATGTTCCGAATATTAATAAACGACTTCTCTAGTTCATTACATGTATTTATACTCTTAATCTTGCTATAATTATTATGATAGGTCACATAGATCACATAGGTGTTTCAGTGTGTTGATTTACTATTGTGCCACGTATGTACCACGTAGTCACTAAGGTTGCCAAAAATATGATTTTAATTAGTCCAAGGGGGTAATAGGACCCTCCTAAAGTTCAGGTGTATCCCAGCAATCTGCGTATAGTTCAGGGTGGAAACAAAGCATTTTCTCAAAAACAATTAAATAAAATGGATAAAATAAAAGGACTTATGTCAATTCTCTAATTAATAGCAAATGAGGGGACTTATGTAACACAAAAAAATCTTTTATTATGTATAATGCATACTTATCACTACAATAACTACAAATATTCTTATTTACATAATTAACACATTATTTATGAAACAACAAATGAATAAGATTAGGTAAGACAAGCTCGAATTAAGTGTATGATTTACCTCCAATTATGATTTCTAATATATATTATTATTTATTATGCTTGAGTAATATTTATGAAAAAAATATTTAAGTATGAATAAGAAGTTGGAGCTCTTATGTTAAGTATATTTTTACTCAATAATTCATCGTCATTTGGAAAAATAGTTCATCAAAATTTTATTATTATAAATAATTATATAAATTTAACAAGGTCTTAAACACCGCGCGAAGTGCGGACCTATTCACTAGTTCATGTATAATTCTTAGATTTGTTATGGTCATTTTTGTTGGAGTATTCTCCTTATGGGAAAACTATGAAGACTCCAAAGGTTTTGACATAACCATTGTCAATGAAGCCAATGATCAAAGTGCATTTGCAAGCGATCTTTTTTTCATGTCAAATGATGAAGCCACACGTTTAATCCCGAGGACTAGTAAATTCATTGAAAATATTCTTTACCCTATAAGTGATCGTCGAGAGTCTCATCAGCAAAAAATCAAGAAGCAAGTCAAACACGTCATTCCGAGACTATCAAGTCAAAATTTGACTTCTCCGGTCATTGTTAAGCCATCCCAAGACAACAACAATGAGTTTGTTATGCACGTAAGTCCTTCAAATTTGAAAGGTCCAAATTATAAGCGCGACATGTTTATGGCATTGCAAAAAGGTATGGCACGTATATGGCTATAGGATGGTCGAGGTAATGCCCCGTCCAATCTTGTAAATGGTATGATTGAGTATATTACTAGTTTGGCTAGTTCATCTAGACATGAAACACCAGAATCTAAACCAGTCGAGCCAGTGAAATTAGGCCGGAGTTGTTGGAAGAGCAAGGATACAATGACCATAGTGAAGTTTTTGAATTATTGTGAAGGGAAAAAAGAAGGATTTATTAGAAGATTGAACCAAGAGATGAAAAATGGTTGGCATGAAAAAATGATTGATGATGCAAAGGGAATGCCATCTTGGCATATATGCGAAACTTATAATAAATGAGTGTTGTGAGTTCGTCTCTAATCGAGTAAATAACTCTACGAACGAATGAATTGATCAAATCGACTAGAAAAAAAATATACATATAATTAAATTATTTATAAGGATCCAAAAAGCATAATTATTAAAGTAAATTATTTAATTTTATACCTAAAGTTGTCACAATATGTACATTATTTCTCTTACATCAAGCTATTATTTTATGACAATTGCATGTACCAAATGCCCCTAAATGAATGCACCAATAGAAGAACATGGCTATATAAATAAGAGAAATTGAAGTGGGTTGAGGAATTAATTTCCATATATTTTTTTTCTTCAAATAATTAAAAAAAAATCAATTTATGATTCATTTACGTCTTGCTTCATCTTTTAAATTATCTTTTTTTTCATGGCCAACTATTTTGTATGGTGAATCTTTCTTTGCTATTGGATTGTTGTAATATATAAAGAGAAAAGTTTGTTTAATTATTATTATAACAAAAATAATTAACTCGTATCATTAATAAAATTTGTTGAATAATTAGATAAGTTGATTTTCCCAAGCATGTTTGTCTTTATTGTAACAAATATAGTTAACTCGTATTAATTAATTAAATTTGTTGAATAATTTGAAAAGTAAATTTTCCTAGTCATGTTTGCTACATAAGATATGATTAGGATTGTCTCTTCGGCTCGATGAAAATTAAAAATTAAAAAGAAAATTTCGATCTATAATTTATCAAAATGAAAATCATACCTTTCCTCTATGTATTATTCATCTTTTCTTTGGCCAACAACAAAAAAAATATCCGATTGCAAATACCATTGAACTAGTACATGCTAAAAAGTACAAATAAAAATATTCATCTCATGCTTAACTATATTTGTGAAAATTAATGTAATATTAATAGTGTACAAAAAATTTATACTTTTAAATTATTCAAAAATAAATTTACCAAAAATTAGTACAACTTGGCTACATATGAACTCATAAAACAAAAAGGTTTCGTACTTATATTATATATATCATTAGATACCAGAGCGTTCGTGCTAGCACGAACTCAATATATGTTATTTTTTTCATTTATCAATAGTTGTTTACGATTAACTTGACATGCAGGTTAAGAAATTGTAAATGAGAAGGATAATGTTACTATATTAATGTTCATAATATAATAAATCTCACGCTTTAAAAAATATTGAATAATTAATTGTATTTAATATTAATGGTTAAATTTGTAGAAATTGATAAATTATCTATTGATTTTTTAAATTAGCCAATTATTGTTGGACATGTATATTTTTCTAGTATAGTAAATAAGTAAAAATAAATGGAGGGAGTAATTGGAGAAAATTGAAGGAAAGGTGTCTTTTAAGTGTTGAATGAAGGATTGGTGACATTGACCAACTTAAAAAGTCAAACATCATTAGGAAACTTGATTGAGTTAATTGTGGACTTGATTAATATTTTCGAAACTTTCTAATCATTTCAAAAATATATATCAACCCAACCCACACCCCTCTTCAATCCAAATCAACCACTCTCTCTCCAGCTTCTCTGAACTCTCTCCCAACCAACAGTTCTGCAAAATTTCTCCCTTCAACCTCCGGCGACAAATAGTCGAACAAGTTTCTTTTTGACTTTAAACCATCAATCGACGTGAAGACTTCTCCGGAGACAACAACTTTGAGTTCTTCATCGTTCCATTTCCTTTTTCATAGGTAAAAAATTATGAAGAAACAGAGGAACTCGAGCCAACTACTCTTCTGGTATTGAAATGTGGACTGAATAAAATCCTAATTTCTAGCATTTCTTTTTCTTGTTGTCGTACTGTTGGTAAATTTGTTGGTGATTTTTGGTCACATTTGATGTTCTTAGTGTGTGTGTTATGTGTTGATGTTGCTGGGTTAATTTGTTGTTTGTCTTGGTAAAAATGGTATTGCAACAGATGAAACATCTGATGTAACAGATGAAACATATGATGCAACAGATAAAAATCTAATGCAACATATGAAAATCTGATGCAACGAATGAAAATCTGATGCAACAGGTGAACAATCTAACAGATCATTCATCTATTGCGACAGACGACTCTTCTGTTTGGAAGAAATCTAAACAATATTAATCCAATAGATAACTGATTAGTGATCTATTTTTATTCTTTCCAACAGTTTACTCTTCATTTTGCAACAGATTTGGACTGTTTTATTCTTTCCAACGGTTTACTCATCCGTTGTAACAGGTCGGTTATATGTTGCAATAGATAACATACCTGGTGCAATAGATTAGTGATCCATTTTTATTCTTTCCAACGGTTTACTCATCTATTGCAATAGGTCGGTTAATGTTGCAACAGATAAAATACCTAGTGCAACAGATTAGTGATCTATTTTTATGGTTTCCAACGGATTACTCATCCATTGCAATGGGTCAGTTATATGTTGCATCAGATAAAATACCAGGTGCAACAGATTAGTTCTTTTTTTATGGTTCCCATGGATTACCTATCCGTCGCAACAGGTCGATTATATGTTAGAAAAGATAACATACCTGACACAACAGATTAGTTGTCTGTTGGAACTGTTACATTACTGTTATGCATTAATCAATTATAATCTATGTTATGTTCCTGTTAATTTAAGATAACATGGCTCCCAAAAGAAAAAAAAATCAAATCAAGTCCAAGTAAAGGAACAAGTGCAGTAGCTCAGCTACATCCACCACTCTATGAGCTTACTTTACAAGTATTATCTCAATCAGGAGCAGAAGATAATGAACACGGGGAGGAGGAATCATTTAAAAGAGATGATCCAAATGCTAATAGACCTTCCTCCAAAGAGTTGGTCAAAACCTTTAGCATTGATCATTATCCTGTGAGAATGTTGTGCAATGGTGCCACAGATTTAACGGGTGATGTCGTGGTTAAGTCAGTCATGGAAAAATATTTCGATGCCTTCAGAAAAGTACATCGAGAACAAAAATTTGATTCTTATTTAGGGAAAGCTTCTTTGGGAAATATCTTGATTTGTTAGAGGACAACAATGCTCGTTTCCAGATGAAAATGGTATATGATCTTCTCAAGCGCAGGTTTATGTATGAAAACAAAGATAAAATGGATGAGGTATGGATAAATTACTATGGCATGCCTATTTGTTTTGGTTGGAAGGAGTTTACCATATTTACCAAACTAAAATGTTATCCTCCTTCTCTTTCTCAAGTTATACCTACTCTGACCTAAAAAAAGCACCCAGCACACCCAAAAAAGGAAAAGGCAAGTCGAGTGACAGTGATGACCTCATTTCCATTGTTGGTCCAAGCTTGAAAAACAAAAATCTGATAGAAGCGTCGAAAGGTAAAGGACTTTCAAAGAAGAACAAGCAATCATTGTGCTTGGTTTGGTTTTTCTTTGGGCGAGAGACGTTAACAAAAATATAAGCCTCGGTTTAATAAATCTCTCTGAGGATCTTGAGGCATTTTATTCAATAATGTTTTTGATTTATTGGCGTTATGTTATAGGCTTGGGCATTTGAAGCCATTCCTTATTTGAGACAACAAGTGAACTACCAGGAAGAAGTTTCCTGTCGAAGAATTTTGAGATGGTTGTTGGCCAAAACCAAGAAAAATGTAAAATTTTTTGATCTTTTCAATCCCCCCAAGGAAGCAGTAAGTCCAATTCTAATCAAGTTTTTGTTTTAATTAATGATTAAATAATTTCATCATTATTCTTAATATATGTACCGATTTATTATAGATTGTCCATCCGTGGCTTGTTTCGATCAATCGAGAGTTGAAGATGCCATTTTTCTTACTTTACGGTCTGTGCAAACTTTATCGGATCCTAAGGTCGTTGATGGAATAAAAATGAAATTGTTTGGAGCAACAGCCACCACAAGAAAAAATACTTTGGAGGGTGGGGATAATGATGCTCCTCTTACAGTTTTTGAAACAACAAGTCATTATGATTATGATCATAATGGTTGTACAGATTTTTCTCTAGATTTTGCCGCATCTAGCGAATTTTCTTCATGCAAATGTCAAGACTGCAAGGCGAAACACGATGGAGTGATTAATGCTATTAATGCCCTAACTTCTTCTGTAAAGAAAATGACATCTAAGAGAGGTGTCATTCCATCAAAGAGGATTTCATATGCAGACACTCCACTAGAGATCAAGGTGGCTAAGAGGAGAAGGAAAGACACTTCCAAGGCATCATCAATCATTAAAAAGCAAGATTGCAACACCTCTATCTTTGTCTTGCACCGATGTTCAGTATGCAAGGGCCGCAGAAGAGCAGCATGAGCTGAAGAAGGTAAATGTACATCATCTGTTCCAATAAAACAAACAGGCACATATCTATTTCAACAGATGATACATCTGCTGAAAATTATCTAATAGATATATACATCTGTTGCAACCGTTGTCTAACCTGTTGCATCAGATTCGTTATCTATTTCAATGAGTCTTATTTTGTAACAGATGGGTCATCTATTCGAAATTATCGTAATGCTCTAATTTACTTGTTCGAATTTGTCCCAACAGATAATCCATCTGATGCAGCATAAGACTCATTTGTTGCAATAAATGGAAAATCTGTTGTATATCTTTACTTACCATTGACAATTCTGACTTTCCAGGTGGATGTCATAGCTACTGTCGAAGAGCATAATATCACAGTTGATAATCCATCAACTGCTTCCAAAGATGAAGAAAAAGTAGAGCTTGTCAATTTGGGAGAACTGAAGAATTACCCGTTTGAAGGGTTCAACATCTCGAACGAGGCTCGAAAAAAACTAACACAGTTGATCAATGATTATTCAGAATGGATTGCTGATGGGCTGTTAAAGCATCATGCCGGTAGTACATAAATAAATTTTATGGATATTGGTTTATACAATTCTTGTTGTAAGAACCTAACATTAATACATATAAATCATCATGTAGAAAACAAAATGACGAGCTCTACAAAGTGAACGAATCGAGTCTTAGTTTTGATATGTTCGACTTTATTGTTGCGCATCCCGAAATAAAGAATTAGTTCTATTTTATGTCACAGCCCCAAACTTGCTGGAATAATGAGGTTTAAATGCCATACATATTACTATTAATTAATAATTTATTTAATTGCATCTGTGTATTGAATTTTTCGTTACGTAATCCAAAATTTTTGATAATTTGTGCAGCACATTGATGTTATTTTTACTACCTCTGAAAGAAGGCCAAGTTGCAAACACAAGAACAGTACAGATACACAACGGGTAATTGTTTGTACAAAGTTTACATCAATAATGCCTACGATAGGTATTGTCAATAGAAGCCGAAAGTTTCCCGAAATAAGGAATGCTTAATCAACATCATCACAGGTTTTAGCATTCTAGCTGGCTTACCTTGGCATTTGGTCGATGAAGTGTACATCCCAATCAATTATGGTGATGAATTTCATTGGGTATTAGCTGTCGTCATTCTAAAAGAGAGGCGCATCTGAGTTTATGAATCGAGTCGTGAAGGAGACGTTCTGGGCCATCGTCTGAGATACAAAAGCTGGACAAAATATTGCCTACTTACCTTAATATGAGTGGCTTTTTGGATCAAAAGGTTCGTACTGATTGGTCGATGATTAAAGCATACAAGGATAAAATGACTAATCCATTTGATGTACAATATGTTGAAGGAATTTCTCAACAAACCATTGGTAGCCTGTAAGTTTAAGTGTCATGATTTAGTTTCATTTCACAACACTTGCATGAACTGCAAGATATGGATTATCTATTTTTTATAACGCAGGGATTGCGGTCCTTTTGTTGCTGCCTATGCCAAGTATTTGAGCGATGGATTACAAGTACCAAATGGTGGACTTGATGCCGGATTACTCCGCAAAAGATATACTGCTCTTTTATGGAAATACAGAGAAGTGAAACCTCAGAAGCCTTATGCAACCGATGTTAAAGATCCATGACGACCAAAGCCGAATTCTGGAGCACCGGATGAAGAACAAATTGTCCATATAGATTAGATCTTTATAGCTTGAGTCCGTCAATGTAATAACCTATCCTCCTTGGTTTAAATTGTTGATTTATTTGTAGAGTAGATCATTTGTATCCATAATGATTTTTTTTACATTTCATTTATTTGCTGAGTTATTTCATGTAATTTCCGAAGGCTTCGATTTATTTTTTTTTTTGTCTATAAACATGATTAATCCTTAGTTTTGAACATGTTAATTGAAATTTAGTACTAGATTCAAATATCAAAATAGATAATACATCTACTGCAACAGACGACATATCTTATCAGACAGATTTAGACATATATTGCAACATGAGATACAACACGTAGGTCATCTGCTGGACATTATATAACAGGTCTTCCCACTTTTTTTATTTGCTCCAACAGATTACCGATTAGTTGTAACAGATAAGTTATATGTTGCAACAGATCGTATATCTGTTGCAATAGACAGACTGGGAACATCTGTATAACACAATAGATGACCAACCTATTCCAACAGATAATCAATCTGTCACAACATGTACTATATCTATTACGACAGATATAAAATCTGTTGCATTATGAAAATTCAACTTGGTCAGACATAAAAATTATTGCTACTACATGTAAAGTGAATTGGCTTGAAATGAAAATTTGTTATCGTGTTCGTCTTTGTCTTTGTATATGTTATTTTTTATACTTAGGCTCCAACCATTTAGTTAGTACCCCATATACCCAGACCCATTGCATTTTTTCCACAACGGTGTTGCACACACCGGTCATTTGTGTGCCGGTCAGCAAACACTCGATGTATGCAAGCGAGTACGGCCTGCACGCTGCATCGGTTGTATTTCTTGGGAGCTGGATGTTCTTATTTCGACCTTCAAAATCCCATGATTCCTTTACCAAGACTTCAACCGGCAAATGATCCATCAGCTTACTCTGCGTCAACAACTTCAAGAGTGGCTGCATGTAGGTTAAAAACGTCTTCTCACTAAAGACAGGTATGTTGCAGTCATAAACCTTAATATTTTCCTCTTATAGTAGTCTCTCAACCGTGAGAAAATGTGAGACATCCACGTTCATGACTGCAAGGATTCTCTTTTCCTTGGTCCAGCTCTTGTCGTGTGGATATGGCCTCTTCCCGCTAACATATTTAATCGCTTCTTCATCCCATTGGAACGTAGAAACTAACAGATCAAATCCCGGGCCATTGGAATCATCTATCTTACAGAGTTTAGTATACCTATCCTTGAAATTGTTGTAGATGTTTAGGTCCATTATCCTATCAACAGCATCATAAGCATCCGGGTATACTAATTGCCTGCCCCTTATGAGGCAGAGAATTTCATCAACATACTGTGGTCTAATAAGACAATTTTTAAATAGGTTAGTAATTGTAAGGAATAAAAACACAGTCAAAAGAATCCGATGCAGAGGGTTCTCTGAATCAGTTCATAGATTACCCATCCAATGCAACTTATGCAACAGATATGTATTATATTGCAACAGAATACCAAGTTTTTGCAACAGATTACACATCTGCTTTATAGATTCTTCTTCATGGAGTATATTGGAAGGGTAGGTTAGCAAAAGTAAACTTACCTTGTCCTCGTACCACACGCACATATTTGTCATTTTTGAGAAGTCTTTGGCGGAAAATAAATGCAAGGTGTATTCTTTTTGAACCTTTATCTTGATGAATTCTTCTAGTTCCTTCTTCTTCTCCTTGCCAAGCACCATGAATATGTCCACCTTCTTCGGCAGCCCCTGAACTTTAACAACTATTGGAGCGGAGGGGGGGTTGCAATCTTTGCTGATTTCAGAACGGAGAGAGTTTCTCTAATTTTTCTTCTCTTCCTCTTAACCTCCACTGTAGGAGTGCATGGCTTCCTCACCTCATTGGATAGTATGACACCCCTCCTATATTTCAACTCCTCGGCAGCTTTAATAATAGCCTCTAGCTTTTCAAGGAGTTTATCCTCTCTGTCCTTGCACACTTTGCATTTGTAATGAGAACATAAGGGTGAGAAAGGGTGAGAGGGACCACTGTAAGGGTGGGAGGGACCGGTGTAGGGGTGAGAGGGAATACCTGTGTAAGGGGTGTTTTCAAACTTATTTATTTTTTGCTGAGCACCAACACGCTCATAATCACTACTGGCAGCAGAAGCAGCAGCAGGATAGCTGCCACCATCACAAACAACTTCACCAGCAACACCCCCAGAAGAAGCACCCGGATCTATTGCAGTTTGAGGTTGGTCGTGAAGAGCTTAAACATTAGGCTGACCTTGACTAACTTCTCTTCTTATGGATGTTGCTCTATCCAATTCCTTATTTATTAACTCCATCGTTGGGTCTTCTTTTGTATAAACAAGACCCAGAGTAAGAAAAGAATTCATCCCCAGCTCATCAATAGTAGGCATGATCCAAGGATACACAACCTATAAAAAAAGACATGAGGAATTTAAATCATATAATAATAATTTGTAGTCAGTTGGGTTACATGGGGCTCGGGTTATGTTAACACAACCAACTTATGCAACAGACGATCTAGCTACCGTAACAGCTGATTTGTATGTTGAAACGAATTGATAATATGTTACATCAGATTAGCTATTTGTTGCATAATTTGCAGTATATGTGGGTAATCTGTTGAGTAGGGTTCAGAGACCAAAGAAACATATGGTTAATCTATTGTGAAATATGGATCATCTATCGCAACAGATTACCCATCTGTTGCACCAGTTGCAGTTGATGAGTAATCTGTTGCAACAGACGACCCACTGTCGCAATAGATGGAACATCTATTTCAATATCTTTCTTTGAGGAAAATTATTTTAGTTGAAATAAGACGTACTGCATCATCCGAAGGATTAAATAGATGATCCGCGTTAATATTTGTTTTGCTGCTCTCTACTGTATCCAACCACCTAAGGATCCTTGGATGAGAAACCTCATCCGGGTAATCCTTAAAATGCTTTCGGAGGGGAGGAATGGCTTCATATGCCCAAGCCTAAAAATTATAAACAGGAAAAAAGCAATAAAAAAAAGTCACAAGTATATTCAATATAAATTAATGAATGAGTAAAAATAGTGATCAATTTTACCATGAAAGCCCAAGGAAACCTGTATAATGTGGTCGTCTTTGGCTTTAGCTCTTTCAGTAAATATTTGACAGTCAAGTGGTAGTTATCTTATCCCCATGGATAATCGTTGAATTTCCCAAAATCATCAGCAAGTGCCAACAAATCATGTTCAATGACTTTCCTGATGTCTCTTGCCAATAAGGTGGAATGGACAAACCAAACTAAGCACAATTTCTCCCTGTAGTACTTTGGTATGTCTTTATTCTTGAGATCCGTCATCAAATTTTCCACTTTGAAGCTAGGTCCAACAATGTCCAACAACCCATCTTTTTTTACCTTGCGTTTGTTGGACCCTTTGTGGGGTGTTTTTTTGATGGGATGTTCTTCTGGACGATCACATCTTAAGCCCGTCACAATGGAAAACTATTTCAATCCAAAAAAATCTGGCATGCCACAGTAGTTGATCTAGACTTCATCCATCTTTTTTCCACCCTCCTTCGAACCTCCATCATCCCCAGCATACTTGATCCTGCGCTTGAGATAGCCATATACCATGATCATTGGAAAATGGAGAGGGCGAGGCCCAAACAGCTCAAGAAAGTGTGCAAAGCAGCTCTTCTTTAAAATTCCATCTATGTTTTCCTTCTACATAATACTCCTAAGTTCGTTTAAAGGTTTCCCCAACTGACATTTAAGTACAAGATCACCAAATACTGCTTTAGGTCTATCGATCGGCATCACAACTCAAAACTTATCAATACTAATGGTTTTGACAGAATCATGTTGGAATTTCGATATTATTTCACGCCCCATTGGTGAGGCGGAGTTTTCACTTTCCTCGGCTTCATTTTGCCCTGACTGAGATTGTTTTGAAAGTTTCTTCGAATCTATCTGTAATCTAGCATTTTTTGTTTGGTGATCGAAAGTTGATCCACTTTTTCCACTTTCAGTTTCTTTTCTTTTGGGAGACATCTTTTAACTACAAACAAAGAAAAACAAAAAATACATTGCATTTGATGCTGCATAATTATTTTTAAAAAGGTAAGACAAATTTCAATAAATTATTCTTACCAGATAACCAAAAAAAATACTCCAACGAACAACCCATCAGTTGAAACAGATGGGGAACCCGAATCTGTTTGAAGACCTATTTAATATCTCCTAAAAGATATTCCACCTGCTGCAATAGGTGGACAAATTTCAATAAATTATTCTATGCCACATTACAAGAAATACTCCAACGGATAACCTATCAATTGGAACAGATGGGGAATTTGTTTGAAGATCTATTTAATATCTCCCAATAGATCTTCCACCTGTTGCAATAGATGGACCACCACCACCACAACCAATGCCACCGCTAATGCCACCAAGACCACCACCAATGCCACCAATACCAAAACCAAGACCACCGACACCACAGCCAAAAAACACAAATACCAACACCACCAACAACAGCCACCAATAACACCACAAATACCATCCAACAATACCATGAAAGTCAACAAAACACTAAGTGAAAAACTATGGTTTTCTCGGGTACTTCCTACTTTTTGAGCATCAAAACTCAAAATTATTAACTCATTCTCAAAGATAATACAACTAAAATTCTTTTTTTTCATCATTAACTAAAAAACCTTATTTTTTAGAATAAAGTACAAATATAGAACTCTTCTCGGACTCTGTTGCCTATGAAGACAGAAAAAATGACAGATACAAGCGGAAATAAAGTCGATAAAAACAACTATATGTAGTCGTAAATGGGAAGAAAATTAATCTATTATGAAGGGTTGAGCAATATGTTGAGTAGTTGTTGTTTGCATTGTTGAGAGAGAGAGGAGACCCTAAGAGAGAGAGAGAGAGAAGAGCGAGAACTTAAGATTTTAAATGAAAAGTTTTTTGCGCAAATTGATGATTTGTACGGGTTGATTTGTAATTTTGGAAAAGAATGACAAGTTTTGAAATTACTAACTCAGTCCGAATTGATCTTAATCAATTTTAAAATTTTTAAAAGATATAGTTTTTAAAACATTAAGTTGATGCGAACTCATTTAAACTCAAAGTAATCGATCGAAGACTCAGGGCAGGATGAACGCAATACCAACGCCATACAATTGCAAAGACTCGATTGGATTTGTAGTTGACCCTGTGAGCTCATTAATTCATCCCTAGTTCCACCTAAATTAACTTAGGTACTATTACTATCCTAACATTGAGTTGATAATAACTCATTTAAACTCAGAGTGATCGATCGACGACTTAGGTCAGGATGAACTCAATACCAATGCCATCCAATTGCAAAAACTTAATTGGATTTATAGTTGACCCGGTCATTTATTCATCTCTAGTTCCACCTAAATCAACTTAGGTACTATCACTATCCTAACATTGAGTTGATGAGAACTCATTTTAACTCAAAGTGATCAATCGATGACTCGGGTTGGGATGAACACAATACCAACGCCATGCAATTGTAAAAACTTGATTGGATTTATAGTTGACCCTACAAGCTCATTCATTCATCCCTAGTTCCACCTAAATTAACTTAGGTACTATCATTATACTAACATTGAGTTGATCAGAAGTCATTTTAACTCAGAGTGATCGATCGATGACTTAGGTCGGGATGAATGCAATACCAACGTCATGCAATTACCAAAACTCGATTAGATTTATAGTTGACCCTGCAAGCTCATTCATTCATCCTTAGTTCCACCTAAATCAACTTAGGTACTATCAGTATCCTAACATTGAGTTGATGAGAACCCATTTCAACTCAGAGTGATTGATCGATGACTCGGGTCGGGATGAACGCAATACCAATGTCATGCAATTGCAAAGACTCGATTGGATTTGTAGTTGACCTTGCGAGCTCATTCAGTCATCCCTAGTTCCACCTAAATCAATTGCAATAAAATCTATTGCAAAAAATGACTAAGCTGTTAAAAATTTTCAAACAGGTATTCATATCTATTGCAACAGATGACATATCTGATTTAATTATCAAATAGACATTTGCATCTGTTGTGACAGATGACTGAGCTATTGGAAATTTTCAAACAGATATTTATATCTGTTGTAACGATGACATATTCGATTTAATTAATTATCAAATGGACATTTTCATCTGTTGTCACAGATAACAGAGATGTTGGGATTTTTAAATAGATATTTATATCTGTTATAATAGATGACTGAGTTGTTCGGATTTCTAACTAGATATTTATATATGTTGCAACAAATGATATATCTTTTTGAAAATCTTTTTTTCTCTTTTAATTTTAAAGAAAACTTCCGGTCCATGTAGATAATATCAAGTAGTAGTACTTGATATTAATTTTAAAGAAAACTTCCGGCGGTAAAAAATGTTTCTTGGATATCTCAAAAGTGAGTTCATTGAGCAGTCTTGTCTTGTCTTTTCAATGTCACTAGTCTTAGTCTTCCTCGTGCCCCTCAAATTATTAATGAAATTAATTAATATTAATTAATGAGTATTGAAAACCCCCACGTCTACGTACATAATACATCTATAGAAATTATCTCATCTCTTCCTTCAGCTGCAGTTTATTTTATTCAACTCTAATCTTTTGCTTTCTCTCCTCTTTAGGGTCACAACCTTTTTTCTCTCTTTTCTCTTCTCTTCTCATAAAGATCTTTTCGGATCTAAACTGATCCATATCTTTCCTCGACTGAAATTTTTGTTTTGATCCCCTTTTTTATATTAAGGTATGGTTCATTATTGCTCTTTCATTCTCGTCTTCTTCTTTGCAAGTTATTTACATCTGTTTTTTGATTACTATTTACCCATATCATATTTATTAAAAAAATTTGAAGGAACTTTTAAGCGTTGAATAAACAAACCAAAAATTTTTATTACAATATGCGAAAAAAGTCATCTGTTGCGAGAAGTTTAAAAGCCTTATTGGTAGTATCATTTTTTTGTATGTATTTTATTTATTTCTTTATTGTTGATGCAGTTATTGATGTTGTTGGTGGGTTTGGCGTTGTTGGAACTTGTGGTGTGGTATTGTTGATGGTTCTAGAACAAAGGATGTTGCTTCTTTATTGTTGGAACAAATGTTGTTGTTTCTTTGTTGTTGATGTTTATGTTGTTGTGGATATTGCAACAGATGGAAAAACTGTTGGAACAAATCAAACCACCAGAAAGGCTGGTTTGATGTATTCCATCAGATTCCACATCTGTTGCAATAGACTCCATATCTGTTACAACAGACTCCACATCTGATGCAACAGATGGATAATGTTATTATTGTGACCTAATTTTTTTCCTATTCTTTATAGATATAAGGAACTAACAGTTGATCAAATTTTATCGAACTATCGCAAGAGGCTGCAGTAAAGATGGGTTCAAAGGAATAAGTTGCTTGCAGATCAAACCACTTTATATGTGGGAGGTATATATTACTGATAATGTTATCATGGAAACACACACAGAGTGCACTGATTTTGTGAATGTTGTTTTTATCGATTAGTCATAGATCATTCAAACAAGATATCTATAATTTTACAATTAAGATTGGTATGTCCGAACTGATAAGGCTGAGGGATCATGAATATGGTTCTGATACCCTGTTAAGATTTAATGTCGGTTATTGCTCATGTTTATTTGTCAAGCATAGTGAAGGGATCTAGTTTTGGTGTCATTGTAAAGAGATTCAATAGCAATTGGACTAACTTTTAGGGTGGATTGGACCCTTAGAGGGCCTTCAAAGCTTAGCACTACACCTAGCAAGAACGGAAAACCAATATAGTTATTACCCTGGCCAAAATTTATATGGTTGGGTTGCTCGCTCAGGGTGATGATTATATGCCAGAAGGTGCAGTAGGAGAATACCTTCGAGGGAAAATGGGTGGCTGATGGAAGACTATATCATTAAGAGCTAATTGAAGAAGAGACATAGGGTAGAAAGTAACTTCTAGTGAATCTGGCTGATGGAATTATCTTAACTGATGCAAAATCTGAATCAAGTTCAAATATGAAAGTGTATCCGGTAATGTAATTTCATCTATTGTGTCTCTGAAAGAAAAATAATGTAGATGGACACTTTGCTAGGGAGCTACGTGGTCGGGATTATCACCTAAGTAGAAAATAGAAGAAGACCAACAAAGCAACCTCACGGGCATCGAGGGTTGAAATGATTTTCAGCAAGTCTAGAAAACTTACGCCAACAACTGTAGTTAAAATAAGGAATCTAAGCAAAAACGGCAATTTCTAAATTATAAATTTCATCCCATGCCTTCTGTTTGTGTTTTCGATCAGGTCCACTGTTCGTTGACCTGATCGGAACCACAAATAAGATAGAAAGGCAAATAGAGTATCATTGCTTCCTTAGCAATATGCTTATAATTGATTTTGTTTTCTTTCCTTAACATGCTTTCATTATTCCTTGGAGAAGATCAGATGCTTGCTATAACATGTGAATCCCGATAATATTCAAGCTTGCCTCCAGCTTGCTGATTCTGTATTCAAGTTAGTCGTTGCCATCTTCGAAGTTGGTCAAGAGTTCCTCATCTCTTGTGATCTCGATCAGGGACACCACCTTCAAAGTTGTAGCATTCTAGAAGCCCTTCAAAACACTTTCTTCAGAAGCCATAAAGGATATATAGAGGGTCGCGGTGTTTGTTTTAGGTCAAAATGTGTTGATGCACATTAAAGATGTGGTCCCAACAGTTGAACAACACACTTTTATCGAGCGTTACTCAATTCATCTTGCTCAACCAATAAGTAATCATGGAGTTACGTAGCGTGTGATAAATTAGTAATCTGCAACCAAGTAGAATATATGTTGTAACAAATAAACTATCTGATGCAACAGGTTCATTATTGTTGCAACAGATGATATATTTGTTGTCACAGATGATTTATTTGATGCAACCGATATCGAATCTATTGTCACAACTCAATAAAAATGGTTCTTGGAAAGAACTAATTAATAATAATAATCTGAAAAGTCATGACTTATCACAATATTTCTTAATTTAACTAAGTCATTACTTTTTACATTAATCAAAAATATAATTAATAAATGGAGGTGAACAGTTAGATTATATGTTGCAACAGATAGGCTATCTGATGTAACATATTTTATATTTGTTGCAACAGATAATATATCTATTGTCACAGATGTGTTATCTGATGCAACAGATATAGAATAGGTTGCCACAATTCAATAAAAATGGTTCTCCGAAAGAAATAATTAATAATAATAATTTGAAAAGTCATGACTTATATCACAATATTTATTTTCTTAATTTAATCAAAAATGTAATTAATGTATGGAGGTGAATAGTCGCGTCTTTTTTCCTCTCATTCAAATTCAATCCTCTATAAATAGGTCCCTCCTTACTCAATTGTTCATTCAACTACACTCTATTTATTTATTTATTGCATCTCGTCTTTCATATTACACTTTAGAAGATAAGATTATGGCTGACCTAGTGTGGGATGTTGCTTTTCTGCAAGACACCGTGAATGAACTTCAGAATGAAGTTCGTGACCTGCAACGGGAACTGGGAGGAGTTAGAGCAAGAATGCTCCGCGAGATACGCAGGCTGAGGAGGGTCTTTCTACTTTTGGTTGAAGATTGGCCGGCTAGCAATGATGATGATGATAATACTAATAATAATAATAATAATTAGATTATTAATTTTCTTTTAGTCTATTATATGTATTTTTATTTGTTTTTGTTTAATAAATAAATTATGTTTGATCTTTGATGTTTTAATCCATATTTAATTTTCATTCTGTCTATTATCTTCTCAACAAATATGTTGACGATTCGACGTAAAAAGGAATAATTTAGAATCCAGTAGAATTAGCAAGATTTATCTGTTGGGTTTGTGGTAGGGGTTGATGTGTTTTTCAAAATAGATTACCCATGTTGCAATAGATAAGAAGTCTGATGCAACAGATAAATAGTTTGTTTCAACAGATGACTAGTTTGTTGCTTTGGTTAGCTCTGACATTTTAATTTGTACTCCCTCTGTCTCAAATTACCCGTCCCATATTGAGATACCACATTGATTAAGAAAAATAATTAATAACATGTCTAGTTTACTATAACATATTGATCAGTTGGTGGGACAGTAGACGTGTTTGAAATAACCATTGTTTGCTATTCAATCGAAATTTCATAAGAGAAGAAAGCTTTTAATGTCGGTTGGCGTATAGTCCCCCTATTAAATGATGTTTCCATTTTAATTTGAAGTTAGAAAAAGTGATTAATGCGAAGGGTAAAACATGGATTTTTTTTTTAATCTTTTCTTGATTAATGAAAAAGACAAGTAAAATGAGGAATCAAATTAGGAAATTGGGGATGGATAATTGGACGTAAGGAATAATTTTGAATCCAGTAGCAATAGAAAGAGTTAAAACATATTGGTTATCTATTGGGTTTGTGGCAAGGTTGATTTGTGTTGTTTCAAATAGATTAATCATTCGTTGCAACATATAATTAGTCTGGTGCAACAGATAAACATTCTGATGCAACAGATAATTAGTCTGGTGCAACAGATAAATATCTTGATACAATAGATAATACGTCTGATACAACAGATAATATGTCTAATGCAACAGATAAATAGTCTGATGCAACAGATAAATCTTCTAATGCAACAGATTACTCATCTGATGCACCAGATGATTGATCTGTTTAAATTGTGGACACTTATGTTGGATTCATGATCGGGGTTCTATCCAATGTTGGAAAAACAAAAGTGTACCCAGATGACAAATACGAATAAAAATCATAATATTACTTACCGAAGTCACCTATGATAGATAAACATCCTGAGACAACAGATAAATCTCCTAATGCAACAGATTACTCATCTGATGCACCAGATGATTGATCTGTTTAAATTGTGGGCACTTATGCCAGATTCATGATCGGGGTTCTATCCATTGTTAGAAAAATAGAAATGTACCCAGATGACAAATACGAATAAAAATTATAATTTTACTTACCAAAGTCACCTATGAAATAATGCTAAAGTGGAAAGTGATGTAGTAAAACAAATTTGACCTAAGAAATTGGTCAAATTACAGCAGTAGCGTTGTACCAACAACAACAACACCAACAACAAATGGTCGATAAAAAGAAGATGAAGATGATAATGAAGTAAAAGATGATGATAATGAAGCCGAAGATGATGAATAAAGCAGCAGAAACAGAAACAATGAACAACAAAAATCGCTAAGTGAGAGAAAACAATAATGGATTAGAAGAGAGAGAGAGATGCTTTTTTTCCCTCCGTTTTTC
Source organism: Capsicum annuum (assembly GCF_002878395.1). Classification (NCBI taxonomy): domain Eukaryota; kingdom Viridiplantae; phylum Streptophyta; class Magnoliopsida; order Solanales; family Solanaceae; genus Capsicum; species Capsicum annuum. Next base: position 3,609,080 of record NC_061120.1, on the reverse strand, counting down.
GTTATTTTAGGTATACATTGGGATCAAATTATAAATTTAAAAAATTTTGGGTTATTTTCAAACTTCCCCAACTTTCTTAATCCATAATAAAGTAATTGTCACCTCCAACTAATAATTAAGACTTGTGTCACCTACACCTCATTTTAGAACTCTTTTGTCACCTGTGGCCCAAATCCCCGAGTAATTGTCCCCATTTATGGTGACATTTGGAATTAACTAAATTTTCTGTATGTTTTTTAAAAATATTTAAATTATTAATTATTGTAATTTATAATACTTTTTTTTACAAAATTATATTAGTATATGTTGCTCTTTCTATCCCGGTTTTTATGACAAAAGTAAAAGTTAATATATTTAATGTGGAGGATATTCAGCATTAAAAAAATGTCGCTCAAATAAAAGTCTTAAATTAAGAGAGATAATGTTAAATCAGTAAAAATTGATAAGTTTTTTTATTCTAAAAATTACACAAATACACAACTTATATTTTCAATATAACGAAAAATCTCAATTTCCTAAATATATTACAAAAATCCCAACATATACACAGAATGCTATGTATATGTCGACTATGTTATGTATATTAATAGGGAGGGAGAGTAAAGTAAATTAAAAAGTTGGAGAGAGTGTAATTACTTCTAAAAAGGTTGGTATTTATGTTATTTATAACTTTTTTTATTAACTTTGGACAGGCCCATTTTATTAATCACGAAAAAATGGTTGTACAAAATAGACTCAATTAATCCCAAAAAGCAAAATCCAAAACAAAAAATCCAAGATTTTGTGGGTCAAGACTCGGTCCTTTCTTAATCCTTTATAAATATGACCTAAAGTAGGGTTTTCAAAATGAGAACAGCCCAGCAAAATTTGCAAATGGCGCCGCTGGAAGCTCATTTCAATGTCAGTTTTTTTTTACTCCAGCTTTTGGTTATTATTCTGGTTAGAGATCGATTTAGTGACGAGCTCCTCTTGATCAGCTCGCAAAGGTAACTCAATTGATAAGTAATTACTTTGCAAATAATAGATTTATATGAGATCAATACACTGAGATTTGTAAATAAACTTGAATATTTTTCGTTATTTGTTAGCGACGACAATCTTCTTCATTACTAAATTAAAATCACCAAAAAATAAAACACTCTTTCTTTGTAAAATCAAACAATTGAACATATAAGTTAAGATATAATAGCTCTTGATAAATGAATAATGAAATGGTGTGAATGAGGATGATGACTGATGATATAAGCAAGAGGGTAAACTGGTCCAAACATGTAAAAGTTTAACATGGAAGCTACAATAAAATACTTGGTTTACCAATAATATTGTGTTATTATTGACAGCTTTACAAAAATATCGTTACTTGGGCATGTTGTTAAAGGTAGTACAATTTTGACAATCAGTTAAAAGTTAATGATTAATTGGTCATTTGAAGTTCCCAAACAATCATTGAAGCCAAATGTTTAAACAAGATATCACATAAAAATTTAAGTAAAATGACTAGAAAACCCTCAACAATAAACTTATTACTCTAAGCAGACATGTTGACCAGTTGTGTGTGCTTATTCCCTTTTATTATAGAGTATATAGAAATGAAAATATAGATTATTTGTAAAGTGTGTTAATTGTGGTTAAATAATAGCCTATATTGTATTATTGACATTCTGATCAAATATTAATTATTATTTTAAAATGTGTTTTTCGCGTTTTATTTCTAAAACTTTTTTGATCAAATCTCATGTTATAGTCTGGTCAAATAATAGCCTGTTCAAATCTCAAGATATAGTGTGGTCAAATAATATTTTGTATTAATTATTCTTGAAATCTTGATCGAATACTAATTATTGTTTTAAGATGTGTTTTTTCACGTTTCACTTTTTAAAATTTTTCTGATCAAATTTCAAGATATAGTGTGGTTTATAGTCTATATTAATTATTCTTGAACTCTTGAAATCTTGAGCAAATACTAATTATTTTTTTTAGATATTTTTTTTCACGTTTCACTTTTTTGAACTTTTCTACCTAAATATTAGGATACAGTGTGGTCAAATAATAACATACATTAATTATTCTTGAAATCTTGATGAAATACTAGCATATATATAGATATTTCCTAAAAATAAATAAGCAATAATTTTTCCTGTGTCTTTTTTCCACTTCAAAAAATTCTCTCACATGGAAAAAGCTTTACACCATCATTTCAATTAAGAAGTTCAATTTTTTTTCATAGTTTTAACTGTACCACATTTTTTTGTTGTTTCAAAAAAGAATTCCTCGTCACATCCTTGATAATGTTTCATAGAAGAAGACAACGATTTTAGAAGTACTTTCAATCTTAAAGGAAAAATATTTGGTTCACGAAAAGCATTTTTCTTTTGTGCAAGAAATTTTGATCGATTGTGAAAAAAGTATCGAGGAAGAAAAAAGGACTACCAAAGAGAAGTATAAAAAGGTAATAGAAGAGTACCTCGGGGACTATAAGGAAAAAATTGATTTGTTATATGAGAGTAAATACGGAATTCTTTAATTCATCAATTCACTCATATAGCAAATCGTTTTTCTCTTTATAGTCCATGAGACACTTCTGTTATCTTTTTGTACTTCTATTCAATAGTTCTTTTTTCTCCCTCAAAATATTTTTCACGATCCATTAAAATTCCTTTCACAAAAGAAAGGTGTTTTTCTAGAACCAATTATTTTATCTTTAAGATTGAAAGTACTTCCGGAATTGAAAGTATAGTCCTTTCCCCTCAACTCCAGCTGTCCAAACACGAATAACAACTCAAAAAGGGACATTATTTTTCCATCTTCCTCGTAACAACTCATGTAAAAAACCTCCCCTTTCCCATGTGCAATAATCTAAGATTTTCCTCTCAAGAACACAAGGATTCAAACTTCAAATTCATGATTTCTTCAAGAATCCATCAAATTAAGGCATGTGGGAGTTCATCCATGGGTCCCCTTTCACCCATGGAGCCCAAGAACCTTTCTTTTTTGAATTTAAAGTTATAAGTTTTACATGTTTCAAGTTCAAAGTTATGATCTTTACATATTAATATGAATTATATCCATGAAATCTCCATGAAATTACAATATGTATCATGTTTACTAATGGTCTTCGTTGGAATTGCCTTGAAATGTTCGAATGGTGATTTTCATATGTTAAATCCTTAACCCATGTTTATAATATTAAAATTTATGTGATTTTAATGGTTTAACTACTCCCTTGTTTTATCTCATGATCCTCATGTTTTTTATTTCAAGAGGAATGAGCCAATACATATTTTGAATGTTATGATCTTCATATCAAATCCCTAAGTGTGAATTGATTTGCGTATCCATGACATTTTCGTATGCTTTCTCATTCCCATGCACAAGTTTAGGGATTCCACATGTTTCTTGAAATTTCCATATCATGTTCAACTAGTTTCAAGACGAATCCCCAAGATATAAATTTTACTATGAAACTCTATTGTTCCCTCATGTTTAAAACATCCTTATGTTCAAGCTATGATATTTACATGTTTGGATGAAAGGTCCAAGTCCTATTTCATGTGAATTCCACGTAAATACTCAATTCATGATTTTAGCTATGTAATCATGCTATGCTCCCATGTTTGAGATATTCCCATGTCTAATTTCATGATCCCCGTGTTTTTGGTGAATTTCCCCATGTAAAAGTATTAATCTCCACATGCTTCATAAAAGGCCTATGTGAATTGAATAGTGAAACCATGACATGCTATTATGTGGTCTCATTCATGTGCAAGTTCATATATATCAAATGTTTGACAAAATGTCTAAGTGAGTGTATTGTTAACAAGCAAGTATTGTTATGTTTTTATGATCATGCTATGCTTTACCTTCAATGCTATTGATTCCTAGGGGTATTCAATACCCAAAAATCTAGTTATTTACCTATAACTACAGTAGTTACAAAATAGTCTCAGTAATGTCATAAATAGTAGCACTCAGTCAGTTACAGAACTCAGTGAACTCAGTACAGTTCAGTTAGTTAACACTATCAATAACAGTTCAGTCCAACCTAGTATAGTTTAGTCATTAGTTCAATGTCATTCAGTTGGAAGTAGGATTCAGCACCAAGCAAACCTAAGGAGGAGGCTCATCTGCCAGCAGAGGGTGTGACCTTTAGTAGAAATCCCTTAGTTCCAAAACAGCGTAGCCAACATAGGTTAATTATATCAACCTGCCTATTTAGGGTTGATAAAGTGTTCACCTGGAAGTTGAGGGTTGCACATATCTCACTTTCCAGATGAGGGTGAATTCTTTAGTAGATCCACACAGTTAGGGTTAGTACCCCTGGCATGGTACTGACACCCTTCCAACTGGGGTTACAGGTTGGACCCCAATTAGTTCAAAAAGGAGCATATCGGTTCGATGATTACCTCCTACAGTTACAGTTTTAGTTTTAGACTCAATTTAGAGCTCAGTCCAACTGCACAGAATTAGGACTATTAGAAATAGTCACTCAGGCATAGTATAGAACTCAGCTCAATTTTATAGAATCAGGACAATCAGAAACAGTCACCTAGTTATCAATAACTCACTTATCAGTAATCCGAGACACCAGTTACTCAATTATTAATAACTCAATTATCATTAATCCCAGACATTAGTTACTCAATTATCAGAACTTAGTATTTAGTCTCAGTTACAGTCTCAGTCATAGTCTCAGTCCAGTAATCAGATCAGTAACTCATTTCAGTTTTAGATTTGCTTGACCATAGCGTACAATTATCAATTATTCAGTTCAGTGTTTCAGTACCTCAGTTTACAGGCTACTTCAGAATCATGTTATACGCTTTGTCTTGCATTGTCAAATAATATAGTTTTTCATGAATTCATGCTCAGTTACCTCATGTTACTCAGCTAGTCCTTACCTCATATACTCTACGGTTTCAGTCTAGTTATTTAGACTAAGTACAGTTAAGTCTTATATGCCCAATATTCAGCTATTAGTCATTCAGTTAATCTGATAAGTTAGTATGTTTATGCATTTATGCTCAATGTGATATTATATTCAGATCCTCAATTTATTTCAATCTCCATCACGTAGTTTCAAAACCAGTATTCATACAGTATCCATGTTTTATCATATCCCAGCTATCGTTATACTTATATCATTAAAGTAAAGTTTTACAGAAACTAAGTGTAGAGATTCACCATCTTATCAGAGTGTTTTTTACTCATGCTTTAAGGTATTTTAGTTTTTAGTTTATTCCAGCCTATTGGTGAGTCTACTTACACTTAGTATGCATGTTTTATGACTACGTATGAAATCAGTTTTACTTATAGCATTCACCCCTACATACTTAGTACATTCCAAAAGTACTGATCCACATATATGTCTGTGTGGCTATATTGTTTCATAATGAAGGTTTTATTTGTAGCCTGCACATCATGATTAGAATGTTGAAGATTCCAGCTGATATTCCAGCTTTTGACAGAATATTTTACATCTTTTACAAGAGATAATTGTATGTTTTCAAGTAAATACTATTGTATTTAATACCGGATTTTAGTGTTTTCAAGTTAAGGAGTTAGCTGGAAGAGAAACTTGGGAAAATAGTAGTAAAGGGTCACTGACAGTCAAACTGTTGGACCGTCAGCCATGAGATAGACTGCCAGAGTGGCCGTCAGGGATAAACAAAATGAAACAAATGGATGACCTCTATGACGGTCCAAGTGACAGACTGTCAACCATCCGACAAACTGCCAACTTGGCCGTCGGGATGAAATAGAACATGGCTTCTTGGAGAATCAAGTGACGGCAAGCACGACGGGCTACCGAACCAGCAACGGACTGCTAACTTAACCGTCAATCTTGTCTAGAATATGACATTTTAAGACTCTCAATGACGGTCCACTCGATGAACCGTCAGTCCACCGATGGGCTGCAGGTGTGACCTTTAAATTGGACGGGACTTTTTATAAGTATAAATTTTAAATACACTGTACCTGGTAATATATAAGTACCCAGTTTAGGTTTTATTTAGAGATCTTTTTATCATTTTTTTCAATTGGGAAACTCATTGTAACATAGTTTTCTCTGGGATTCAAGCTAGAATTGTGGATCTAGTTATTTTATGCTTATTCTGTTTTGAGGATTCAAGAACAATTCTTGTTATTCTTGTATGTAACTTCTAAATTTATTTAAGAGAAACATAATGATTTCTTCTTCTTCTATTGAGATGAGTGGCTAAGCTCCAATAACTAGGGTTATGGGAGCCTTGATGTGAATAGCTGATTGGGGTTATGAAAACAATTGATTTCCATGGGTAATTGAAATTGTATAAACCTTTCTTCACTTTAATGACTTTTCTTGATTGCAAAATCGAAAAGTGAACCCAAGAACATCACTTGTTCGAATAGAGAAGTGTTTGTTGAGAAAATAATAGGTCTACATGGAATCTAAGCCCCTAAGCCTTGGGTTAAGGGTTGATGCCTTAACGGGATCAACCCACATAAGAAAATAGTTGAATAAAGTGATAAATCCTTCAAGTTTGAGAAAATTGAAGGATAATCTACCCATGTAGGTTGAGATACAAATGGGTAAGGGTTAGAATCCAACAACTCTTACAATTAAAGTTATTAATTGGAAATTCAAAATGATTCACAGCCCTAGCTGCTTGAACATCTCGGTAACCCTAACTCTAGTTTGTTTATTCCCATAGAAGGATCAGCTACAATAAGAATCACTAGTTGAAACATTTCTATTATGATTACTTAGATACAATTCTCAAATCAAAAAACACCCTTTTACTCTGGAACTTTGATTAACAGTCTAATAAAAACCATAATACTTAGTGAACATGGTAATCCTTGTGGGATTCGACACCCAACCTAGTTGGGTTCTATATTTGACAGCGACCACTTATTCTTTTGTAAGAGAGGTATAATTTGACCATATCAAATTTTGGTGTCGTTGTCGGGGAATACAGTTATCAATCAAGTTTGTGATTGTTAATTGACCTTTGGTCAAGTTTCCCAAATTTTACTTTTATTTGTTATTTTTGGTTCACTAAAGGTTCATTGTTGTTTATTCCACATACCAAAAGTTCAAGAGAACCGCTATTACCCTTCAATCCTGAACTGCATCTAATTGGTAGAATGGAAAAACAACAAGAAGTTGAGAGACTAGCCAACTTGGCTAGAGCACAGGAGGTGTGCAGAGAATGCAGCAGCAGTTGCCAATAGAAATCGGGCAGCTAGAGGTAGAGAAAACCGCCAACCTGCTGTTTAATTTGATCTTGAGAAGAAGGAGGATGACTTGAATTAAGTTGGTTCTATAGGAGTGATTATTCCACCCCAACTGGCTCCTGGGGTAAAGTTAAACTTAACCAGCACTATGATACAGCTACTTAATCTTAAGGGGTTATTTGGAGGACTTTCAGGAGATGACCCAAACATGCACTTCGTGAATTTTATCTACATTTGCAAGTCCTTTGATAACCCTAGTGTTGGTCAAAATGCAATTCATCTTTGGTTATTCCCGTTGTATCTGTCTGGGGAGGCAACAATGTAGTTGAATGAGTTGGCCCTTGATTCTATAATAAACTATAAGTAATTGAAAGCATCTTTCCTACAAAGGTTCTTTTATCCCTCCAGGATGTTACAGTTGAGGGATAAAATCAGCAATTTTATACAATCATCAAACGAGGCACTGCATGAAATTTGGATGCGATTCAAGAACAAGTTGACAGTGTCCCAACCACAAGATGACTGATGAGCACGTAATGGATACTTTCTATAGAGCACTGAACTCTATAACCAAACCAACAGTTGACAATGCAGCAGCAGGAGCATTTATGAAGCTTACATTCAATGATATTATGTATATGTTGGAGCGGTTGACTAAGACAAGTAGAGCTTGGCATACTAGGGATTCAGTGATAGAAATCCCTACTATGTCTAGTGGTATGTCGGCAGAGCAACATCGAAGAGAGGAGGAGCGTGACAAGGATATGACATACATGAAAACACAGATGGATTTGCTTACTAAACATTTATTATCTGGTAAGACTGAGAAGGTAAAAGTTGTTAGGTCGCAAGGCAGAGTCGATTTTGATTCTAATGAGGAGAAGAACTATCTAAATAATCAGGGGTGTTTCTAAGGAAATAGCCAAGGGAATTAAAGTCAAAACTATTACGACAAGGCTAGTTACAAAAATAGGGATAAAGGGAGTTAGAAGAACAAAAATCATAAGAGTGAACTATATGTACCTCCTGTAAACTGGGGTAATGCATCTACCAGTTCAGGAAATATGTCCATGGAGGATATGATGGAGAAACTATTGAAGGGATTTGAAGCTACCAATGCTGGGGTACAACAATGAAGAGTGACTAATCTTCCATAAGTCAGCTAGTGAATTCGCACTCAACTTCTATTAAGAAATTAGAGCAGTAGATGAATCAACTCTCAGCTGTATTTAATCAGAGGAAGAGTGGTACATTACCTAGAGATATAGTTTAGAACTCCCAAAATGATAGCTCTTGCATGGCAGTTACCACTCAGAGTAGTAAAGTATTATCTGGCCCATCTGTAGGCAAAGATATGATCGATGATGTGATTAAAGAAGAGGTTGATGATGATGAAACTCATCCCATGGAGTCAGAGAAGTTGGATGGTAAAGCAAGTACCTCTAACCATCAACAGTTTGATGAGTTAGAAGAAGAGAAACAAAAGAAGAAGGAGGCAGTGGGTACTACTCTTTCGAAACCACTGTCGCCCTTTTCTATTAGATTGAAGAAGAAAGTAGATGATACAAGGATTATAAATTTCATCGCTATGCTAAAGCAACTGACGGTGAATGTTCCTTTAGTGGAGGCATTAGAGCAGATACCTGGATATGTTAAGTTGATGAAAGACCTGATGACGAAGAAGAAAGTGGTGAGCTACCAACCGGTAGATAACCTTCATCACTATGGTGCTATTTTAATAAGGTCTTTGGTGTGAATAAAATGGAACCAGGAGCATTCATGATTCCTTGTACTATTGGATCTCTTGGTTTTGCTAAGGCCTTGTGTGATTTGGGAGCGAGTATTAACTTGATTCCACTTGCTATTTATAAGAAGCTGAACTTAGAAGATCCTACACCCATAAACATGCAACTAGTGATGGTGGACAGGTCGGTAAACACCCAGTGGGTATTTTGTATGATATGCTATTGAAGGTGGACAACTTTATATTCCCTGCAGATTTTGTTATTCTGAATTGTGAGGTGGACTTTGAGGTGCCCATAATCTAGGGTCGACCTTTCCTTACAAATGGAAACATGTTTATTGACTTGTGAGCTAATGATCTCCTATTCAAGCTTAATAATGAAGTAGTTCAGTTTGATGTGTGCCAATCTATGAAGCAGCATAAGGAAATGAATGTATTCTCTATTATGGATGTTTTTTACAAGGATGAGCGAGAAGTACCGATAAAGAAGAAAGTTTTTGTTGAGCCTTTAGTTATTGTCTTAATGAATTTTGATAGCAAAGGAATCAAAAATTATGAGGAGACTATGTGTGCTTTGATTGGAATAGGATCATATGCTCCCAAGAAGCTAGATATAGATCTTAAAAATTGTCCAACATCACCGATGAAGCCATCTATTGAAGAGCCACTGATGTTGGAGTTGAAGTTTTTGCCAGGCCATCTATGGTATGTATTTCTAGGCAATGGAAATACTTACCCATGATTATTGCAGAGATCTAGGTGAGCAGCAAGTGGAAGCACTTATCTCTGTGCTTTGAAGGTACAAAAAGGCGATGGCTGGACTATTGCGTATATTATTCATATTTCTCTGGGTATTTGCACTCATAAAATCCATCTTAAGGTAGATTGCACACCAACCATTGAGCATCAACGTAGTCTTAATCCACCTATGCAAGAGGTGGTTAAGAAGGATATCATCAAATGCCTTGACGCGGGAGTTGTATATCCCATTTCTGATAGTAAGTAGGTAAGCCCTGTCCAATCCATACCCAAGAAAGGGGGTATGACTGTTATAGCGAACGAGAAAAATAAGTTGATTCCACTCAGGTCTGTGACTAGGTGGAAAGTTTGTATGGACTATTGCAAGCTTAACTCGTAGACTTTGAAGGACAACTTGTTACGAGTACAATCACGATCATGGAAACCTTTTGAGTATTTTGAAGACCACCTAAAGAGTGCACAAGTCTAAGTGTGAAGGAGGCCCAAAACCATCCCAAGCACACTCCATGGGTTGTTTTTGGAGCCCTTTTTCATTAAAGGGTATTTTAGTCTTTCGTCTTTTATTTTGTAATGTAATATAAATTAAACATTGTATGGTTTTATTGGTATTTTTTATGAATGTTGAAAAAAGAACACTCCTCTTAGAGAGAGAGAGAGAGTCCACAACCGAAACTAGGGTATAGCATAAGAGTGGATTCTCTTGTGTGTTGTATTTTGCTTGATACGTTGGTGTTTAGGTGGTAGATGCCTCTCTTGTGTCAATTGTAAGAGTTAGGTGTTTATTGTGTGAAGTGTTAAAGGTCCATGAGTGGGATATACTCTTCGGTTGTTAAGACTACATCAACACTTGTCTAACTATCTATCTTGTATCTTGTTTTAGTTTCGGCTTCTTGTGTTTTTAATGTAACCCGTTTGTTCTTGTTGCTATTGGAATATTGTGGAGCTTCATCTTGTTTTGCTAAACTTGTTGTTGGTTGGCTGTTTTGGTGTATTAACATCTTGTATCCTCTTCTTTCTTGTTCTACATAGTGAATCCGAGAGAGGTTCCCATTTGGTCCACGATTTGTTGTGATTTGTGGACTGTTTTGGGGTGTAATTTATTGTTCCCTTGTTTTTTCCGTATCATTTGGTATCAAAGCAAGGCTGGTTTTTTGTTCCCAAAAAGCCAATCTTGGGTTTGATTAGTCAAAAAAAAAGTTGATAAAAACTGAAAAATTCCAGAAAATAGCAATCTGTCCATTTTTGTATTATTGGCAAAAAATTGTGTTGTGTTGTTGTCTTGGACGATATTTTCTTGTTTTTATTGACTTTATCTTGTAGTTCTTTTGTTTGTCTAATGTGTTTCTAGTGTTGGTTCTTTCTCACCAACACTAAAAGTGTCTAGATCTAAAGGTTGAGCTTATAATATTGACATTGTTGTTATGAACTTGAAGTGGCCATGTGTTGATCTTATTGTTGAAGGTAGGTGTTGTTGTTGTTGAGTTCTTGAGCTTTACCTTATGTGATTGTTGTGAATTGGTGGCTTAATAACTTCTTGTTTAATTTGTTGTTGAAAGGTGGAACTTGACAAAGTGTTGATTGAAGTGTGAGACCAACTTTAACCTTAGACTCCAAGATTCAAAAGTTTGTGTTCTTGGTGTTCTTCACCAATCTTCATATTTTATTGAAAAAAAAGTGGATGTTAGATCTAAGAGGGTGAAGGAAGGAGGTGTAGTATTTGTTAGTCATCAAAGACTTTTACCACCACTTCCAACCACTCAAAGACTTTACAACCCTTTTCCAACCAACTTCTATGTTTTGAAGGCCTTGTTTTAAGGGAAAATATTACAAAAGTCCAAGTCTTGAAACTTGATTTGAAAAAGTGTTCCAAGACTTATTATTTCCCTCCTTAAATGATTCCACCAATCCAGATCAAAAATTGGTCAAGACTTGAACCTTGGACAATAAAACTTGACAAAACCGCAACCAATTGAGGGTTGCCACATCATCACGTTTTTATTGTTCACCGACAATTTTTAAGCTCAAATTTTAGATTTCTTAGTTTCATTTTATTGTTTCTTTAGTTTCGTTTGTTGATTCCATTACTAACTTACAAGCTAGTACTAGAATGTAAGTTATTTTTTAAACCGTTCTTCGTGTATACGTTCCTTTGTGTGTCTTATTCTTTTGACTCGTTGTAATACTTGGTCCACCTCTTAATGCCTCATGGAGTACAATCAAGGTTACGACACTTGTGAGATCAAAGTGTGAAAAATTCGAGAGATCAAACAATAGAGAGGGAGTGTAAGGAGCATTCTTGTATAACTAACTTATTTGTTGTTTTGTAGATAACTTTTGGCCATAATAGAAATAATTTTGGCCCTCCTTGATGCTTTTTCCCTAGACCATGCTAGGGTAAATGTGGGTCTTGAAAAAATTGACTCGGATGTGGTAACTATGAGTGAGAGGTTGGATCAAATGGAGAGTCGAAGGAACTCTCGTGCTTTTACTCCCGAAACTTTACTTCCAATGACCAATCCTCCAGGACCACCACATAATGCCACAATCCAAGCTCCAAATAGCCCTCAAAATAAAGCACAAGATAGACCACTTCCCCCGCAAGTTGATCAAGTCAAACAAGGAGGACTTGGAATCCAATTTTCTCCCATCCAAACTCCACAACCGAAACCTCACTTAACCAAAGCAAGCCTCTCAACCGAAGCTCCACTACACCAAACCCGACATGTCCATATAGAGGAGAATGGTAGAAAAGAACATGAAGGATATGGGGTCTACGAAAATGCTTTTATGATGGTAGGAGACTTGTTTTGGATGAGATTGAAGACAAGGCTCAGGATAGAGAGGAAGCCGAGGTTCAAAATGAAGATATTAGTCGAGACTTGTTCTCATTGTATCCTTAGGTTCCCTTTCTTTTTTCTTGTGGACTTTTTTGTGCACTTTCTTGATGTTTTAAGGACTATTTTGGGTGGTTTCTTTTGGAGGGCCAATTGCATGAAGTGAAGCCGTGAATTTGGGGTCAAATTCCTCTCAAGATGGAGAGGATGATATGAGTACAATCACGATCATGGACACTTTTTGAGTATTTTGAAGAACACCTAAAGAGTGCACAAGTCTAAGTGTGAAGGAGGCCCAAAACCATCTCAAGTACACTCCATTGGCTGTTTTTGAAGCCCTTTACATTAAAGGGTCTTTTAGTCTTTTATCTTTTATTTTGTAATGTAATATAAATTGAACATTGTAGGATTTTAGTTGGTAGTTTTTATGACTATTGAAGAAAGAACACTCCTCTTAGAGACAGAGAGTCCACAATCGAAACTAGGGCATAGCATAAGGGTGGATTCTCTTGTGTGTTGCATTTTGCTTGTTACGTTGATGCTTGGGTGGTGTATGCCTCTCTTGTGTAAATTGTAAGAGTTAGTTATTTTTTGTGTGAAGTGTTAAAGATCCATGAGTGGAATATGCTCTTGGGTTGTTAAGACTACGTCAACACTTGTCTAACTATCTATCTTGTATCTTGTATCTTGTTTTAGTTTCAGCTTCTTGTGTTGTTAATGTAACCCGTTTGTTCTTGTTACTATTGTAATATTGTGGAGCTTCATCTTGTGTTGCTAGACTTGTTGTTGGCTGGCTGTTTTGGTGTATTAACACCTTGTATCCTCTTCTTTCTTGTTCTACATAGTGAATCCGAGAGAGGTCCCCATTTGGTCCACGATTTGTTATGATTTGTAAACTATTTTGGAGTATGATTTCGTGTTCCCTTGTTTGTTCTGTATCACCACTTCCCAATGCCTTTTATGGATCATATGCTTAATCAGTTGGTAGGAAGAGGTTGGTATTATTTTTTAGATGGGTATTCTGGCTATAACCAGATTTATATAGCATCGGAGGATTAGGAAAAGATGATATTCACTTGATCATATGGGACTTTTGCCTTCAAACGGATGTCTGTTGGTCTACGTAATGCACCCGCTACCTTTCAACGGTACATGATGTCTATCTTTTTCGATATGGTTGAAGACACCTTGGAGGTTTTTATGGATGACTTCTTAATAGTAGATGATTCTTTTGAGTTATGTTTGGTGAATCTCAGTAAAGCTTTGTAGCGGTGCGAGGAGTTTAATCTTGTGCTTAATTGAGAGAAATTCCACTTCATGGTGAAGGAGGTCATTTTCCTTGGTCACAAAATCTCGACAAAGGGGATTGAGGTTGACCGAGCTAAGGTCGAAGTTATTGAGAAGCTACCACCTCTCATTTTAGTAAAGGGAGTGCGTAGATTCCTTGGCCATGCATGTTTCTATTGGAGATTCATAAAAGACTTCTCAAAAATTGCAAACCCACTTTGTAAACTTTTTGAGAAGGAGGTCAATTTTATATTTGAAGACGAGTGCTTGAAGGTATTTGAATTCCTTAAAGGAAATTAGTTGATGCCCCTATTATTGTTGCTCCAGATTGGTCAAAGCCATTTGAGATTATGTACGATGCAAGATGAGTGGCCCTTGGGGCTGTACTTGGTCAGAAGAGGGATAAGTTATTTCATACCATTTATTATGCAAGAAAGGCCTTAAATAGAGATCAAAAGAACTACACTGTTACTGAACAGGAACTCCTTGTAGTTGTTTATGCCTTTGAGAAGTTTTGGGATTACCTATTAGGAACCAAGGTTGTGGTTGACACAGGCCATGCCACCTTGAGATATTTGATGTCCAAGAAGAATGCTAAGCCAAGATTAATTAGATGGGTATTACTCCTCCAAGAATTTGACTTTGAAGTTAAAGATAGGAAGGGATGTGAGAATCAAGTCACAGACCATTTTTCTAGATTGGAGGAAGGCCAAGCACTCAGGGATGAGCTAGAAATTGATGATCCATTTCTAGATGAAGAAATCTTGGCTTCTGTGTTAGAAAAAGTGTCTTGGTATGCAGACTTTACAAACTGTGGTGAGCGAGGTTCTTGTGGAGAATCTTTCTTTTCAACAAAAAAAGAAGTTTCTTCATGATGTTACACACTACTTCTGGGACAAGTCGTATTTGTTTCGGCAATGTGCAGATAATATTATAAGGAGGTGTCTCCCATAAGTGGACATGCTGAATATTTTGGAGGCTTGTCATGCTTCTCCGGTTGGGGTCACCATGCAGGTGATCGGACTGCTAGGAAGGTGCTGCAAAGTGCCTACTATTGGCCGACTTTATTCAAAGATGCTTATGAGTTCATGCGGAGATGTGACCAATGCCAAAGACAAGGTTCAATTTCAAAGCACCATGAGATGCCCTTGACGGAAATAATGGAAGTAGAGTTATTTGACGTTTGGGCCATCGATTTCATGGGCCCTTTGTGAGCTCATATGGGATGAAATACATTCTAGTTGCCATTGATTATGTATCGAAATAGGTTGAGTCTGTCTCTTTTACCAATAATGAAGGGAAGAGAGTTGTTGCGTTCCTTAAAAAGAACATTTTCTCTCAATTTGGGGTGCCATGCACCATCATAAGCGGTGGTGGATCCTACTTTTACAACCGAGTATTTTGAGCTGCCTTGGTAAAGTACGATGTTAAGCAACATAAGGTAGAAACTACATATCACCCACAAACTAGTGGGAAAGTGGAGATTTCGAATAGAGAGATCAAAGTCATTCTTGCTAAAACAGTGAATTCAAGTAGACAAGACTGGTCTTGGAAGCTTGATGATGCCTTAAGGGCATATAGAATAGCTTTTAATACACCTATTGGCATGTCACCGTACCAATTAGTTTACGGAAAGGCATGTCACCTGCCGATTCAATTAGAGCATAAGGCATTATGGGCACTTAGAAGGCTTAACTTGAATTGGAATGAGACAACAGAGTTGAGATTGGGACAGCTGAATGAGATGGATGAGTTTTGTCTTGGTGCGTATGAAAGAGGAGATCTTTAAGATAAAAAAGGTACCATGACCGGAGGATTGCAAAGCGAGACTTTCAAAAGGTGATTGGGTACTTCTCTTTAATTCCAGACTCAAGTTGTTCCCAGGTAAGCTTAAATGAAAATGGTCGGGTCTATTCCAAGTTAATCAAGTCTACTCGTCTAGTTGAAACTTAAACATGAAGAGAGAAGTATCTTTAAAGTGAATAGGCAATGACTGAAATTGTATATCAATCCAGTGGACTCGATAAAGTGCATAACTACTATCTATCTCGATGAAGTCTGAATAATAGAGATAATCGAGTCGTGTCACGATATTAAATCAGGCACTAGTGGAACGCAACCCACAAAATATTGTTGTAATCATATTTAGAGTTTATGCGTTATTTTTGTGCAATCTGATGTGCTCTGTGAAGTGTGAAGGACTCACAATACAGAAAGAAAAGAGTTCTACAGTTTATAGGAGGTCGACGGGAAGACCAACGGACCGTCAGAGACTCGATGGATCATCACTAAGACCATCAAAGCCATGATAACAAAATGCCATTTTGGTTAAGGCTTGACGGTCGAGTTGGACGACCGTTGCTGGTTGGACGGACTGTCACTCCCTCCGTCGATCAGATGCGAAAATTTAAGTTCACTGGAACAGATTGATAGGTAAGTGGACGGACCGTAGAACAAGCCACCGCAGCAAAGGATAATTTCCTGGTCTCTAGTAAGATGCGATGACCAACCAGATGGATCGTTGGACACCCGACAAACCTTCAAGTAGGCCGTCGATGCAACCCTATGTTTGGGTCGGGTCGGGCTAATCTTAAATGTTATTTAAACAACATAAAACCGACCCAAACACTTTTTAACCAATAAGAGAAAATGGTTACATACGTTGCAACCTTTTCAAATTCTACAACTGTTTAACTCCCTCTGAATTCAAAGAATCTGAAGTCAGTTATTCCCCTTTAGGACTCTCCCTCTTTTTTTTCTCCCCTATTTAAAAAAAACCATTTTTCTCTCCTTCTCACCGCAAAATTAAAGTTTAGTTTTCACTAATAAAGTGAGTTCTTAGTCATTGTTTGGCGTGAAATTTCTGCAAGTTGACTAGTAAACACTTGGAAATCGAGGTATGATCAAAATTCTTCTTTCTTTTTGTTTTAATGATGAACTTAACTGTGTAAAGATTGCAATGTGTTAAAAAAATTTCATTTTGTTTTCTTCTTCTGCCTTATGATTGATGTTTTAGTCTGAAGTCAAACTCTGGTATGCTATATTCTGGGTGAAGTCTGAGTAACCACATGCTCAAAAATAGCAAAATTTTGTTCTTGAATACTTAATTGATGTCATTACTATGTTAAAATGGAATGATGCATACCAAGTGTTTGGAAAATGTCAAAGTGAAGGTTTAAACTGAAGAAAATAGCCGATAATCACCTTGGCGGATAGTCACTCCTGCGATGGATCGCTGGGTAGACCGTCGTAAGGTTATCAATATGGATGTTTACTGGAAAGGTGAGATGGACAACTTGACAGACCGTCAGTAACTTAACAGACCACCAGTTTGATCGCCGCAAGACTCTGAAAAATCAGCACTTACTCGTTAAGGCTGACGGTCAGTCCGACAGACCGTTGCATCATCGACGGGCCGTCGGGATGACCGTCAAGCCATATTTTCAACTGTTTTCAATCTGTTTGACCTATAAACTAATTCATTTTACCTTTTTTAGACATTATGGCACTTAAACTCCATTTGAACCGAGGTGGTGGTGGAGCACGTGGAAGAGGTGAGCCGGCCAGGAATAAGGAGGCACCTACCTTCAACCCTGGATAAAAAGACAGTGCAATGCAAACACTCTCCCAGTATGAAGAGGAGGGTGAGGGAAGTACCAGATTGAGCACAGATGAGGAAGGGGTCAATATACCTAACCCAACCCCGTTGAGGTAGAGGCTGGCCTTGTTAAAACGGATACTGATGAAGCAAATGTAATTAAGAGCAAGGACCCTCAAATAAGGAAAGAACTTAGATGGAAAATTAAGGGATCAAAGGATAAATTCCTTGATGTATTGGAGCCGATAGCAAGCAGGGAAATCAAAAGGCCATTTTCTAAGGAGTACGTAATAGTGACAACTGAGTTACTGAATATCCCAAGCTAGAGCATCGTTTTAATGAGTATGAATTGTCCTGGATGAGAAAGCCTCCCAAATTATATCAGCCAAATTTGTTAAGGGAGTTCTTCGCTAATTATTTGGTGTTGGAAGGAAAGGATTGTCCAAAGGGCTTGAAGATTTTAGATTTGCCCAATAGGGATTCTGTGCCAATCCGAGGAGTTAACATCAATATATCGGCTCGAACAATCAATAAGATACAGTTTGGGACTCATTATGAAGTACCATCTGTTGTTCCTGATCTCGAGTACCGCTTGAGTTGTTCACCCACCTAAAGACCTTGGCTGGCTGGACTTCTGACTAATGATGGCAACCCCGCTTGGAAAACCAACCAGCGAGAATGCATTGTTAAGTCCTCTCTTAGCTTCAGATCTAAGTTTTGCTGGGCTGTTGTTAGATTGAGGTTGATGCCAACTGGATGTGATGCTAATTTTGATAGTCATATGGCGGTGTTAGTGGCTAGTTTAATTGCAGGGATGAAGATTAATTTCTACCAAATAATTGCTGATAAACTGTTTGTGAGGGTGCACTACCATTTCCGTGTCTAATCACGAAGTTATGCAGGCAGGCGAACGTGACCTTGATTCAAGGTATTGATAATAAAGTCCAGGTGACACATAGGTAGTACATTGAGAAATCAAAAGATGATTCAAAGTTCGAGATGCGGGTCACCAAACCCCCAGCCTATCATACCCAGTCCGCACCAGCCCCAGATACTTTAGAAATTCCCATAGGAATGCCATTACCTATCACCATTTATGTGTCACCCGATTATGTGCCACCTACTATATTTGTAGGGTCAGGGTCCGCACCACCAATGGGTGGGGAAGATTATGCAGAATATAGGTTGACGCAGGAGAATTTTGCCAAGTTAGTGAAGCTGCAGAAGAAGTTTCAGAAATAGTTGGACACATGGGCTTCAAAATTCAAGCCTTTTGTTGATCAAATTATGGCAGAAACAATCCGTCTATTCCAAATCATTCAGATGAGGATGGATCACATGGAAGAACGTATTAACAAGAGGTTGGATAAATGGTCCATTCCAGACTTGCCAGGTTCATGGTGGAGTTTAAACAGGCATAGGATGACATAGTAGAATTGAAGAGCAGGCAGTCTCAACAGCCCATTTTTTACCTAGCTCTGGTGATGAGTGATGAAGATGAAGGAATTGTTGATTTGATGGGAAAGCTACTGAAAGACAAAGGCAAGAAGCAAGTCGATAAAAGTGCTAAAATAAAAGCTGCGAGAAAAAAAAAGAGAGAAGTAATGACACCTAAAGAGAGAGAAAAGTATGATATGAAGAAATCTTCAAAAAGGTCAAGGGGAGATGAAGAGAGAATAAAAAAGAAGGCAGACGATGAAGCAGCGGGAGTTTCTACAAGTTCTGCCCCAGCAAAGGGGCATAGTTCAAACCTAGTTCAGGATGTGATACCTCCAATTCTGGAGGATGAGATTATGAATGCCCCTACCACCATAGGGGTCAACGTTGAAAAGGTGAGGCTGTTGGATCCTCACCACATTTCACAGACACCTCAGATGAATAAGAGTCATTACAAATATTCCCCTCCTCTGTACTTTAATTCAATACATTGAGGACAAAGAATTTATTTTCTATAGGGGTGGGTGTAATTGTACCATGGGGGGTTTTGTTGCCGATATTCTTTTCCTCCCGTGTGCTATCTAGTAGAACCGACATGTCTAGGATTGCATTTTTCTTTTCTTAGGTTGTGATGTAAATATCTGTTTGTTAATGTTTATTTATAAAAATGTCTTTTATTTGGGCATCTTCTTGTAAATATCTTTTTGTAGTTGATGAAATAAGAAGTGATAGTAGGCCTCCTTGTATTTTCAATCCACTTAGCCAAAATAATTAACCCCACTAAAAAGATTTTTCCATTTTTGAACCCTTCTTGGAGCTTGTATTAAGGTTTCTTCATCACCAATAACTCTAATTAACTCTCTTTAGGTTGTTAATACCTAACTTTGGCCCTGTTACAACATTGGACATTGTGTACCTTACCTTAGGCAAAACACCTAAGTTGAGGGTGGCTATTGTCAAGATGTTGGCTGTCTAATGGAAAGTTAGTTTAGAGCTTAGTTTAAAGCATTTCGCCCTGGTCTATTCAAGATATTATGCACCTTGACTGACTGCATTAGCATAAGTTGAGGGTAGTTGATGCTTGTATGTATATATATATATAAAAAAAATAAGGGTATTATAGTAATGTGAATGAACGAGAGAATGGTAAGTGAGCTAGTAAAGCAGTGGCCTTAGTGGGTAGAATTCAAGGGAAAAGAGAGTTAAATCCTAATATTGTGTCACCTTTCCCAAAATTCTTCCTTATCTTGCTTGAAGCCTCATTACAAGCCTAGAAAAGACCTGTTTAATCATGGCAAATCAACTATAAGGGAGCGTTAGATGATAAGGGCAAGCCTATGGGAATGTAGACTATGTTTTTAAATTCTTTGATGAGTGTGAGAGTTTTTATTTTTATCCACAAACTATAATGAGTGATGGATTTTATTGACTATGAGGGCAACTTGAGTTACACTTAGTTTGCTGATTTCTGCGGGATATGATATCCATGTTTTTGTGTGTGCTAAATTATAATCAATACTTGTTGTAGATCCTGATGTGTTGAGCCCATATGAGTGAGATGATAAGTGAATGGTTGTGTGAAATCTTATTCAATAGTCAACTACATGTCATTGTGTTATTCATGTATTTGGTGCTGAGTTGTTTGAGGACAAGCAATTGTCTTAAGTTGAGGGTGTTGATGTTTCAAATTTCGATGGAATATTTTATACTTTTTCAAGAGATAATTGTATGTTTTCAAGCAACTACTATTGTATTTAATAGAGGATTTTAGTGTTTTCAGGTTAAGGAGTTATCTAGAAGAGAAACTTTGGAAAACTAGCAGTAAAGGGCAACTGACGGTCAAACTTGTGGACCGTCAGCCGGGCACAGACCGCCAGAGTGGCCATCAGAGATAAAAAAAAATGAAGCAAATGCATGACGTCTTCGATGGTCCAAGTGGCAAACCGTCAACCATCTGATGGACCGCCAAGTTGACCGTCAAGATTAAATAGAACATGGCTTCTTAGAGAATCAAGTGATGGCAAGCACGATGGGTTGCCAGACCAGGGACGGACCATCGACTTAACCATCAACCCTATCCAGAACATGAAATTTTGGGACTCTCAACGACAGTCCACTTGACGGACCATCAGTCCACCGATGTGACCGTCAAATTGGACCCGGATTTATCTGAGTTTAAATTTTAAATACTCTATTACCGGGAAACTCATTGTAACGTACTTTTCTATGGGATTCAATCTAGAATTGTGGATCTAGTTATTTTATGCTTATTCTGTTTTGAGGATTCAAGAACAATTCTTGTGATTCTTGCAAGTAACTTCTGAATTTATTTATGAGAAACATAATGATTTCTTCTTCTTCTTCTATTGAGATGAGTGGATAAGCTCCCATAACTAGGGTAATGGGAGCCTTGATGTGAATATCTGATTGGAGTTGTGAAAATAATTGATTTCCATGGGTAATTGAAATTGTATAAACCTTTCTTCACTTTAATGACTTTTCTTGGTTTCAAACTTGAAAAGTTAGCCAAAGAACATCACTTGTTCGAATAGAAAAGTGTTTGTTGTGAAAAGAATAGGTTTACATGGAATCTAAGGCCCTAACCCTTGGGTTAAGAGTTGATTCCTTATCGGGATCAACGCACATGAGAAAATAGTTAAATAAAGTGATACATCCTTTAAATTTGAGAAAATTGAAGGATAATCTACCATGTAGGTTGAGAGACAAATGGGTAAGGGTTAGAATTCAACAACTCTTACAATTAAGGTTATTAATTATAAATTCAAAATGATTCACAACCCTAGCTGCTTGAACATTTCGGTAACCCTGACTCTAGTTTGTTTATTCCCATTGAAGGATTATCTACAATAAGAATCACTAGTTGGAACATTTCTGTTACGATTACTTAAATACAATTCTCAAATCAAAAACCCTTTTTTACTCAGGAACCTTTGATCAACAGTCTAATAACAACCACAATACTTAGTGAACACGGTATTCCCTATGGGATTCGACACCCAACCTAGTTGGGTTCTATATTTGACAGCGACCGCTTACTCTCTCTTAAGAGAGGTGTAATTTGGGTGTATCACCAGCCAGCAGGTAATGAGTTCTCCTACTTCTGGAACTCTAGATAGATTTAGTTCATGTACAGTTCATTTACCTTCATGTGTATTGATTAGTTGTAGTTGGAGGCATTTTCCAGCAATGTATAGTCAGTATAGTAGAGTCTTCATAGATGTCAGTTAGAGTCAGTTATGTAATTTCAGTTCTTTTCTCAATTTTAATCAGATTGTAAATTTTATCGGTATTGTACTTATTTAGATTATGTCATGATTATGTTTCTGCATAGAAGAACTTGTTATTAATTTTATTATGATTCAGTTGCTTAACAGTATGCCAGTTCATGAGTTAGCTTAGGATCACTTGTAGTTCCAACAACTGTGTGACGACTAGGGGGTAGTCTTGGGTCGTTACAACCTGTGTGAAAATTTTACGTTAAATCAAATGTGAATGGTATTCAATGGAAAAGTATAGTTGAGGGAGTTGACAAGTGTAGATAAGCTTGAAAGTTAATAGTTGCATTGTCTATAGTATTTTATCCTAGCTTATGTTTATAGGCCAATGTTCCATGTTACAAAGTCACAGCCATATTAAGATTCCTTATTTAGATATCTTGTTCCAATCATGCCCAAGAATTCTTTTCTCCTTCATGTTATTAGAACTTCTTAGAAAGTGTTGGATAAATACTCCAGTTGAATATAAACTTTCAGCGTAATTTAGGCCGTATAGCCAACAATTCAATTTAGTAATCAGACATATAAGATCCTATAGTTTTCCATCTTTCCTTCTAGTCTTACTATCCGAAGTCTCACGATTATGGCTATTCCATAAGGTAAAATATTTTCATCCATGAAAATTACAAATTCATCTCAGTCCATGCATCTTGCATCAGTTTCAGATTCAGATATTAAGTCATGATTCAACTCATAAGTGTTCTGTACATTATCTCAGCCTTTCCTTTGTATTTCAACCAAGTCAGTATTATTTGAGAATGAATAATCCCAAGGGGGAGATTTTATAATACCCCACATTTCAAGATCACCCTACAACGTATGACTCTGTTCCTTAAGTCATATACAAACCATATGAGTCGTATTTTGTAGTCATATCCAAGACAATGTGAAATAGTTGACGTTCTATTTTAGGTACGACTAGACCCTTAAGATTTGTAAGATTACCTTATGAGTCGTATGAAGATAAGTCATAAGTTCAGTAGCCTAGGTTCTCTAAGTTTCTGTCCAAGTTACGAGTGGTGGCTACAAGTCATAATGACTTGTTATGAGTCATAAGATATGACTTGTATCCTGATCAACGAAGGATCCAAGAATCAATCCTCATGTTTAGGTAGTCTTACAAGTGACATTGACCTATATTAAGACCCGAAATAGATCCTAACTTATAGATAAGTCAAAAAATCCCATAGCAATTAAATTCTTAGGATGTCTATAATTATAGTCATCTTAAAATGAGCATAACTTTTGTTATACAAAGAATTTATGAGAAAAATACCCAAAAATAGATATATAATTGAATTATATTTCCAACAATACCAATGTTGCGTTAATTCGATATCGGGGTGAAAAGTTATTGACAAATTATTAAAGCATTGTCAAAGTTGTCAGTGGTTACGACTAACTGATATGACTTGTAAGAAGACCATACAACTCGTAAGCAGACCATATAAGTCATCAGGAGGAGTTGTATATACAATAGTAGGGGTTGAAATTTGGGTTCCTGGTGATGACTCAAGTTACGACTCATGCCCAGAACATACGAGTCGTGACCTAAGACATCGGGACATCTTCCAAGCAATTTCCAGAAGGTTCCTAAGGTATTTTTGGTTTTTTCTCCTCTTAAAATCCCAACCCACGACATAAAAACATAAAAAGGCATTATTTTCCCGTACTTTTTAAATCAATTAACAACATATTCTCTCCTCCCATCTTCAAGAACATCAAGATTAGGGTTCCTTACCCAAAATTCATTTGTTAAGTCCCATGATTACAACTTTCTTCAAAAGTTAAGAAACTTTAGGTATGTGGGGTATTCATCAATGAGTTCCTTCTACCCATTGAGCCTAGAAACCCTCTTTTGGTTTAAAAGTATGAATTTTATCTTATTTTATGAAATTATCCGGGCAACTTATGGATTTTAGTCCATGTTTTTCTTAGTAATGTGAATTCAAGTCATGTCACTATGTGTTCTCATGTAAACTAGTTTATTTCATGCTTTAAATTTCAATTACTCATGTTCTATTCAAGTGATTCCATGTCAGATCTTCATGTTATGAATTAAATCATGTGAATATGTTATTTTCTCAAGTTTAACTCATTCCCATGTTCAAGTTCATGTATGTCACTCAATTATTGAAATGTTTCATGTTTTAGGTCTTTGAATTATGATTTCATACCACTGTTTTAAGCATTATTATCGTATTTTGTGATTATTCAGTGCTGGCAGGTTATGAACACCTGATACATATGTGTTTTTACATAATTCCGTTTACAAGTAACAAGTCAGTCAGACCATGATTTTATTATTGCATTCAGATTACTATGTTCATGCTGAGCACATATAAGTACAGTACCATATCACGTTGAATGAATAATAATACCAGTGTAATTCAGCTGAGAGTAACACTTAGAATCGAGTGACGCAGGGATTACAGCTCCCCCGTTAGTTAGGCAAGAGTCGTTAGTAGCAGTCCCTAAGATCCAGACCTATGGCACCACCATAGATTATGAGGGGTGACACCCTCGTCCTTCAGGAAATCAGCCTTGTGGATCCATATTGTGAGTCATGTGTTGGTACCCCTGGCAAACTATCAAACACCCATACAACTAGGGTTAAAAGTTAGACCCATATAGCACAGATAGGGGCATATCAGTTATAGCTAGCTCCAATAGTCTTAGTTTAGTATTCAGAGTATGTCAGTTCAGGTTTGCTTGACCAAGTATTTAAACATCAGTTATTCAGATCATGTCAGTACATTATTTGCTTGCTCTTGCAATTGTTTTACATGTTCATGTTTTCATGCTTGGTATCCATACATGATCCTCAGTTCAATTTTATAACATGTTTAGCTTTACATGAGATTTACATACAGTATTCATGTTTCTTCTGCTTTCCAATTTAAAGAATTATTTTCAGCTCATGATTCATAAATCTCACTATGACTTACAGTTTTCACGTATAGTCATTTTTAAAATATATGTTTCTGTTAATAACATATGTCCTTAGTTTTAAAGCATATTTTAAATATTTCCATGATTTAGTGCATGTCTCCACATACTCAATACATTCCAACGTACTAACCACATATATGCTTCATAATATAGGTACCAGATATATCTAATACACCAGGTCAGACAATTCTCAGCTCTCATCCAGTAGGTGATGAGTTCTCCTATTTCGAGAACTCTAGTCAGTTGTAGTTCATGTAGTGTATTATGATCATTCTTCTGTGTTGATTTGCTTCATTATCTTCCAGCAGATGTTTTGTCTTATTCTTTGTCAAGTAGCTTGAATACCTGTATTCCCCCAATTGAGCAGGTATGATAAAAATCCAACAACTTGTTTCTAAGATTAGGACCATTAGCAATCATCAACTTCCATTTTCTACTAAGAACACCAGAAGAGTACGTATAATATGGTTTAGGAGCTTCTGTAGTCTGGATAGTTTGAATAATTTTATGTAGATAGGGGTCCTGAGTCTACGAGTGCTTAATTTGATCTAATAAAATAGAGTGCAATCCTGAGATGCTGCAGAGCTAGATCATTTCTTCCCTCTTAGATAATGCATCAGCCATAACATTCTTATTTCCCTTCTTGTAAACAATGGTATAATCATAACCAAGCAACTTGACCAACAGTTTTATTGACAAGGGGTAGTGATTCTTTGTGCCAACAAGAACTTCAAGCTGTGATGATCATTTTTCACTACAAAATGTCTACCAAGGAGATAAGGTCTTAACTTTTGAACAACACTTACTAATGCCAACAACTCCCTCTCATAAACAGATAGTGCTTTATTTTTGTCACACAATCCTTGGCTGAAAACTGCAATAGGTCGATTATCTTGAGCCATCACTGCTCTAATACCTCCACCAGATACATCAATTTCTATCACAAATTCCTTTGAAAAATCGGAAAGATCCAACATAGGGGCTAAAGTGATGGCTATCTTTTGTGTCTCAAAAGCAGTGGTGGTAGTGGAACTCCAAGAAAATCTTTCCTTTTTAATAGATCATGCAAGGATTTGGCAATTACTCCATAATTCTAGATAAATCTCTGGTAGTAGCCGGCTAGGCCTAGGAAACCCCTCAAACTCTTCAGGGTACTAGGTTGTGTCCAATTCAAGATACACTCAACCTTCCATTGGTCCATTACCACCCCTAATTTAGAAATCACATGTCCCAAGTAATCTATTTGTGTCATCCCAAAAGCAAATTTGTTTTGCTTTACAAAGAGAACATGAAATCTTAAGATCTGAAAGGTTGTTTCAAAATGCATTAAGTGATCAGACCGGTTTGATCTATATACCAAAATATCGTCAAAGAACACCAAAATGAACTTCCTCAACTGATCATGAAAAATCTGATTCATCAAACTTTGAAAAGTGAAAGGGGTATTTGTCAAACCAAAAGGCATTACTAAAAATTCAAGTGACCGTGATGAGTACTAAATGCATTTTTAGGAATATTAGGTTCAAACATTCTAATTTGATGGTACCCTGACCTTATATACAACTTGGAAAAGTATTTTTCTCTATGTATTTCATCCAACAGCTCTTCAATCACATGAATGGGAAAATTTTCCTTTACTATATGATGATTAGTTCCCTATAATCCACACAAAGTCTCGATGACCATCTTTTTTCTTTTACCATCACAATTGGTGAAGAATAAGGACTAGTGCTGCTTCTAATGACCCCACTGCTGAGCA
Source organism: Capsicum annuum (assembly GCF_002878395.1). Lineage (NCBI taxonomy): Eukaryota > Viridiplantae > Streptophyta > Magnoliopsida > Solanales > Solanaceae > Capsicum > Capsicum annuum. The sequence goes on along the minus strand of NC_061120.1, from coordinate 3,582,196 downwards.
TCTCATTTACCATTTTCTCTATTTCATCTTTCCAAATAGTAGGGTACCTGTATGACCTAATATTGACTGGAGGTGTGCCCTCTTTGAGTACAATTTCGTGGCCATGCAACTTAGAAGGAGGCAATTCAGTAGGGACTTCAAACAAGTCCTTGTAATTCTAAAGCACCATCTGCAGATGAGCTTCTTCATCTACATTTTTAGAAATCTCCATAGAATATAAACTAACTGACATTTCATCCACCATTACACCCAGAGATATCATTCATAATTTAGAGGGTTGAGCCAACAATTTCTCAATACTGTTCTGTTGAATTATCTTAGTCTTTGTTGGTTGTATTCCCCTAGGGGAAATATTATGTCCTTTGATGCTGAACTCCATTTTCAACTTTTTGAAATTCCATATAATATCACCAAAGGATATTAACCACTGAATACCTAAAACCATGTTACATCCACCAATAGGCAGCACCAACACATCAGAATCAAATGTCATACCCTGCATTTTCGAAGCCATTTTCCTGCAAATATAGTTACTTTGGATCTCCTTACCATCAACTACAGACACTCCAATGGGTGAAATAGTTGTCAACATGCATCCCAACCTCCTAGCAGTATTTGAATCTAAAAAATTATGAGTGCTCCTGGTTTTTATCAACACGTGAACAACCTTTCCTTTCACAAAAGTTGTCACTCTAATGGTCCTAAACTCATGAATCCCATTCATCGCGTGGACTAACACATGAGGTAAAAAGGATCCATTTTCATTAGTTTCTAATTCCTGGCTTATCATAGTCAAAAATTCGGCAGGATCCACCATTAATTCTTCTGTTTTCTCAGACTTATCCTCCACTTCTTCTACTTCCATATAAAAACTATTTTTTTTCTTACAAACATTCCCAAATAAGTATTTCTCATCATAGTTAAAGCATAATCCCTTTCTCCTTCTTTCATCCATTTCAGCAGGGGTTAAAATTTTAGCATATTTCAGATTTGGTTTGGATATACTGGTAGTTTGTGGTGGCTTAGAAAATTTTGTGTTGGCTTTGATACCTGATTGGAAGGTTGTGAGAAAGTAAAAGAATAGTTGTTATTGCTGTTATGGAACTTAGGATTGGTTCTAGGAGTCGGTAAAATAACTAAACCAGTAAAGGATTGCTTGTAGACTAACAAAATTCGCTCTTGTATCTTAGTTAAACTCATTGCTTTAGCTAAAGTTCTTGGGCCTAACATCTTTACAGGAAGACGAATCTCTGGTTTTAACCCTCTTATAAAGAAACTGACCATATAATGTTTAGGTGATTCTACCATGGTCAACAATTCATCAAACAGATCTATGTATTCTTAAACCGAGTTTACTTGACATAGGTCTTTGAAATCCCCATGGGGTCATCAAACAACTCGGTTCCAAATCTACATACAAACAGCTCAAGTATTCCGCCCATCGAGGCCATTCTCTGGATAATATCTTCTTCATATACGATTGATATCATTGAAGTGCTTTGCCTTCAAGCTTACAGGAAACCAACTTCATCTTGGATCCTTCCGGTGTTTCATCAACTTCAAAAAATTGCTCACATTTATAAAGCCAATCCTTCAAACCCTGACCATCAAACATACGAAATTCCATATGATAACCCCTCGTTGGTAGATGTTAACCTCCATTTCTAGTCCCTCATACGTCGGAGGCTCATTATCTACCAAATTCACAGTCTGATAATTTCTCCCATTATTAAGGTTCTGATTCACACTTCCCCCAAAGTTTGGGTTTTGATTCTCATTCCCGAGCAACAACTGCTTAATCTCATCCATTGCTTGCGTGACTTTCCCATCCATAGCATCACGTTTTTCGTCCATGAATCCACTATTCCCTTCATCGATCCCTTCAAACTATTGACCTCTTGACGTAATTCTTGCATCCTCGTATTATGATCCTCCATCAAAATCCGTCAGAGAATTGATGGCTCTAATAACACTGATACACTATTGAAATGATATTACGAAGAGTTAGTTATAACTAATTGTAGTAGTAACTGACCTTAACAGACCCTAACAGTCTTAACAACTGTTGGGACCACGTGCAGCTCACGAGACTAACGGATTTTAACAACTAATTACAAACCTAAATCTGAAAATGGAAATACTACTCAATTATGGAAAATCATTACAAATGGATCATATCATGATGAAGTATCGAACGAGATTGTCTTTTCAATTTTCATTGAGATAAAGAGATGATTCTAATCATATCTTACGTAGTAATCATGCTTAGGAAAATTAATTTATCATGACTTGTTTTTATCGGCTGAGGAAAATGTGAATAATACATAAAGGAAAGGTATGATTTTCATCTTGGCGAATTATAGAATGAGATGGTCTTTTTTAATTTTTAATGAGTCAAAAAGACGATTTTAATCATATCTTACGCAGCAAACATGCTTAGAAAAATCGACTTATCTAATTATTTAATAAATTTAATTAGCCGATACGAGTTAATTACTTTTGTTACAATAAATACACCTTTCTCTTTATATATTACATCTATCAAATAGCAAAGAAAGAATCAACCATACAAAGTAGTTGGCCATGAAAAAAAGATAATTTAAAAATGAAGCAAGGCATAAACAAATCATAAATTGATTTTTTTTCAATTATATGAAGAAAAAATATATGGAAATTAATTCCTCAACCCCACTTTAATTTGTCTCATTTACAAGATATCAATGCACGGGTCCAAAATAGGTTTTTTTTTAATCTCAATTTATGTGACACAAATAGAAGTTGGATAATTAGTCATTAAAATTATTTAAGATTTTAATTTTTGTGATTTATAATACTTTTTATTCTATTCTAATTTAAGTGATGCTGATATAATTTCGTGAGTCAGCCAAATATTCGACCGCCAATCAATTTTATAT